>NC_064822.1:156807428-157110458 GCF_024166365.1 Elephas maximus indicus
ATGTTTTGACTTTATACTTCAAAAAATGTTACCTTTGTGTTCCTCTAACACCTAAATATGTATACACAAATCATCTTCATTCCTTATCAAATGATTTTCGGCACGACCAGTATGCAACTGACATTCACACAGCTTACAGAACTTAGGCTTCTGAGAAAAATATTTATACCTGAACCCCTATAATCATGACAAGAGATTGATTAAAATGCCAAGATAAGAAACAATTTATTATAGAGAGAAGAAAAATTTCTCATTCAAAATATAGAAATCTGTACAACTTTGCCACAATCAATATACATGAACTGTACAAATTTACACCAGTTCATAATTTACCAAATAAATGATGACTAACAAAGTTCACAAAATAGATGGTGGTTTGTGGAAAAGACTTTTACCCAATTAAGTACAAGGAAAGTTACAAACCAGACCTCCACTTTCTAAAAATAAGAAGTTTACTCAGTCTTAGAAAACTACAAGCTAGCAAATGTACAGAAAGCTGGCTGGTGCTAACACCACAGTTGAGACAGTGTCTTTAAGGGTCTTTTTTAAAGCCTGTTGCCATTGCAGATTGTGGTCACTTGCTACTTTCAAGGCCAAAAACACAATACAAGGTCTGACCATTTCCCCAGGTCATGCTTACTAGTTTGTCTTATGTACATTTATACATATTTAAGTGCTAGGTAAAAGTCTTGTCATAAAATTTCCAGTACTACTGTGTTTAAAACATTGAGCTTTCCTACTGAGCTGCCAAAAAGGTTAACAATTTTCAAGTGTAATAGTGCAAATTTCCTCTGCAAGATCTACTGCAGAGAAAGGTTCTTTGAAACACAGATTTGCGTTTAAAGGGACTGATGTAAAAATTAGGTATAATAACGTCTGGAAGAAACTAAACCACCCTAGAACTTCACTCCCTAGCAATTAAAGTGATCATTTACTTGGACTCACAGGCTATTAAATCATTGAAAAGTACTGTCCAAACTATGGCACTGTCACTTAAAAAAAATTTTTTTTTACCACTCTATCTTGTGCCAGATCTTCACAGCTGTGACATGGTTTAAATTCCATAATCCATCCCCAAGAGGAGCCCACCCAAAGCAAAAATCAAATTTATCCATCCATTATAAGATGATGCATCCATAGACTATATCTTAACCTGATACAGTCATCATATTGTAGTTTTTGGAAGGGCTTGTTCTGCCCAACAGAAGTTCCTCCTTACAGCTGATTCTGCTGTCTACCATTTGCACGTTGGTGCTGTTTTGAGTGCTACCTCCTGCTGGTGAGGCTTCGTACAGCACACAGATGGAGCCATCCTCTCCGATTCTGTAGGACACTTCGTAGGGGTCAACCCAGAGCGTGAGTTCGCTGGGGAGAAGCCTGAACAGCTCCTGACTGCTCAGTCCAATCCGCTGCGCTGCCTGTCCAATCAGAGGATCCATTTTATGGTTGATGCGAATACAACGGTAACCCGATCCTCTGCACGGCTTCTCTGGGAACCAGTGATGTTTATAATGTTCTACACAAAAAAAAGGAAGAACAGAGAAACAATGCTTAGATCGTTACTATTAGCTCCCGCTGTAATTTCCTTCTTCTGTTGACTCATTTCGAGAGTAAAAACAAAACCTCTCAACTTTTAAAAATGTCCAGAATTGCATTAGCTGCTGTGCGTGTGCGGGGACGAGCAAAGAGCAGGCAGGGTTTTAGAAACAGCACAGTACGGGACAAAACAGTCTACACAAACCAGCCCGCTGAGCCAACAGAACAGGAATCACTCACGCAGCCTCGGCCAGGCGAACGGCACCGGCGGCCAGGCGGGAACCTGTTTACTTTCTCCACCCCACCCCAGGCACACACAATGGAGTTTATGGCTTTGGACGAGAGAACCACCACCGGACTGTTACAAACGAAAGAAAGAAAAACAAGCAATTCTAAACCACGCTCTGGGCAGGGCTGTAATTGTACCGGTGACAAATCCGATGATTAATGGCCAGCGGTAGGAGGTGCGGGGAAAGCGCACGTCCGTCCCGAACTGGCTCCGGGAAAGCGGCGCGGCTTCCCACCCCGGGACCGATCCGCGGCCGACCCGCGACGGTTGCAGGGAGTTGGGGGAGGGGGGGTCGAGCCAACCCCAGCCCCGCGGCTCCTTTGTCCCCAAATCCGCCGACGGTCTTCGAACCGCACCGCAGCTTCTGAGCTTAGTTGCTTTTAGTTTCTTTGTTGTGCCTGTGTCCTTTTCCCTCCTCGCCCCCCGCCCCGGGTGCCAGCCAGGGGGAGAGCGCGCCCTCGGCCCAGCCCCCAAACACTCGCCGGGACCCGCCGTTAGCGGCCGGTCCGGTCCCGCGTCCCACTACGGGACCCGAGCGCGGCTGCAGCTCCTGTGGCCGCGACTCCGGCGCGGGGGTTCGGGGTCCGCGTCCCCCCCGGCGCCGCAGTTCCCCGCAGTCCGCTCACCTGCCATCAGCTCCTGCAGGCTCTGGCTGAAGGTCTGCAGCTGTCGCTCGCTCGTGAGTCCCTTGGTGCGGAGAAACTTGGAGATGAAAGACACGGCGGCGGCGATCTCGCCTATCATCGTGGCGGCCCGGGTGTAGAAGGGATGCATGGGGGCGGCGGAGGGGGGCGGCCCGGGGCGGCCGGGGCTCGGCGGCGCGGCCCCGACGGCGGAGCGGCCACCCCGGGCTCCCTCACAGGGCAGTAACTGAGCGGAAAAGAGGGTGTGAGGGGCGGACGACACTTTTTTCTCTTTTCTTTTTAGTAAAAAAGTTATTTTCGAGACACGAGTCGGCAGGAAAGAGAAAGAGACGAGCGACGGCAGCCTGGTCACATCGCTCGGACCCCCCCAGCCGCCTCCGCCTCCAGCTCCGCAGCCTCTGAACTTCCCAACAGTTGCATTTCCAGCTCCGAGGGGCGAAGAGACGCAGGGGCCGTGCAGCACTTTTTATAGCGCCTCGAAAAGGAAGTGGCGTAGCTGGAGCGTGACGGCCGTAGCCAGCCAATCCGGAGATCGCACCATTGTGACGCACGCAGATTCGGAGACGGAGGGGGCGGGAAAAGGGGCTAGGGGGCGGGCCCAGAGGCCGGGAAGAGAGGGAGGAGCTGATGTAATCCGTTTGTAAACAAATAAACCCCGAGTGGCGGCCGGAGACCGAGGAGCTGGAGGGGAGGGGGTGTGGGGAGGAAACGGAGGGTGCGCGTGTGAAAGCTCCTCCTCCGGCCCTAGCTCCTCCTTCCTGCTTTAGCAACTCCAGGCCCTGCGCCAGGACATCCTTTTGCAACTGTGCGTTGCCCAGCCCCGGTTCCACGGGAGGGTTATTGCCGTGCAGCCTGAAGCTGAGGCTGTGTCTACACGCGCTGGCTGCTTGGGTCGTGCCGCACGTACGCGGCGCCGGCCCCCGCGCGTACTCCGTGTTTATATTCCCGTCCCCGCTCCGGGTCTACGTGGCTTGGTCCACAAGCTGGAGGAGCGTGGGGCGAGGTGTGGGTGCCAGTACTGTAGGTGCCGGCAAGGCGCGCCCCGGGTGGGGAGGAAAGTGGAGGGAACAGACCCTCGCGGCGGCGCATTCTGCCTAAGGGACCGGCAGCAGCTTTAGGGACTCCTGGCGGATGTGCAGCCAACGCCAAGGAGCCCTTTCTGCTCAACCCCGGGGCTGGAGTGGGGTGATGTCTTTGTAGAAGTTTCCTTGCAAAGTAAATAAATAAAAGGCAAGTAGGGCTTTTTGTGGTTGCTGTTTTAAAGTAACTTAAAAAGTTAGAAGAATGGAAACCTTACCTGAATCCAGCTTAATGCTGGTAGGAAAGCCAGTTACTGAAAATAAACACACGGGTCCTGTAAAGCTTATCCTGTGTTGAAAAAAAAAAAACTGTAATGCGTTTTAAAACGTGTAGACCACAGGACCAAAAATTTTCTTTTTTTCTGGTCTAAACAAATACTATCCAAGCCATAGGGCTTTCTTAGTCCTTACACAAAATATATAAAAATTGAAGCTTGTGGAAGTTTTAGGTGTAGACTAAAATGTATTTGCAACGCTACTTGAAGAACTTAAAAAAAAAAAACTGGAACGAAGGTATAGGCCTGCTAAACGGTTTGGTCTAAGAGAGGGTTAAACCGAGCTCCATTAAGGAGCGAGGGGGAAAAAAAAAATGGAGAGGCAGGCAGATGGAGAAAGCAAACAAGAGGCAGAACTCTACCAGATGGAAATAAATATCCTGAGCTCAGTTGGTCATCAATATTGCAAAACACACCACTTTTGAGTTTTTTTTTTTGAAATTCTGAGCAGAGGGGTATAGAAATGAAAAAGCTTGACCTTGTAGAGCCAAGGAAGAAAAAGTTTTGTTGTTTAAATGGAATGTGTAAAACTGGGGTTGAAAGACTAACCTTTAGGTTATTTTTCATCAATACACAGTAATTAGGTAGTTATAAATGGAATACCTTGAATGTTTTTAAATAGTATTGATGAAAGCATTTTACTTTTATGAAAGTATAAATTTTCTATGGATAAATGTATCAAAAATAATGGTAAACGTAAATTTTTTTTCCTTCTAGGACTTTTCAAACAGAACCTTGCTTAAAATAAAGGTCATGATAAATTACCTCACTGGGCAGGAGGGAAGGGATGTGAAACCTCTTACTACCCTAAAAGAATAACAAGAAGAAGAAAAAAAAAACACCCAGTGCCATGGAGTCTATTCCTAAAAAGTGATTCCATGAAATCACCTTCACCCTAAAACAAGCTCTTCTGGTGTCCCCTTTCCCCAATCACCCTAAATCATCTGCTCTCTTCATTTCCCCTAAATTATCCATCATCTGAGCATTAGATTAGAAATCAGGTGATTTTCACTTCCAAACATAGTCACTGACATGGACCCTCAATAATTCTGAGTTTCAGTTGACTCATCTACAAAATGAAAAAAATGAAGTTCACAAAATGCTGGGATTTAAACTCAGGCTCATCTCCTAAGCCTGTGTTCTCTCCACTATCATTACTGCCTTCCCAAGTAGCAACTGCACTGCTTTAAAAAAAATTATGAAATCATTTGAATAGGCGTAAAGGGAAGTGTAAGGTATTTGTGGAGAACTTGGTTTTCCCAAAAAGAGCCCTGGTGGCCTGGTGGTTAAAGGACTCGGCTGTGAGCTGAAAGGTCAGCAGTTTCAGCCTGCCAGGCAGCTCTGCAGGAGAAAGATGTGGCAGGCAGTCTTCTTCCTTAAAGATTTACAGCCTTGGAAACCCTGTGGGGCAGTCTACTTTGTCCTGTAGAGTCACTATGAGTCAGAATTGACTCCAAGGCAATTTTTTTCCCCACTGAGTTTTTTCTTGTGTGTGTGTTTCCCCACTGTAAATCATCCCTGTGAGAGACAAATGGATTTAAGAAAGTTTTCTTTTACCTGGAGGGCCTGAATATGGTGGGGGAGGGAAGCACTCAGGAAAATATTGGTCCTAAACACAGAGTTTATAGTGCGCCATGATGATCGATAATAGTACTCATAGCACGTTATAGGATAGAGTAGTACGAGTTTCCAAGGAGCAGCTGGTGTATTCGAACTGCTAACCCTTTCCAAGGAGCAGCTGGTGTATTCGAACTGCTAACCCTTTGGTTACCAGCTGAGCTCTTAACCACTGTGCCACCAGGGCTTTGATATACGTATGTATGTATATAAGCATTTTCCAAAAGTTTAGTCAGGCTTTTCCTATCCAGGAAACAAGCCAGTATTTCTAGACAGCTTTTGAATTATAAAGGAACTTTATTGTGGTGTTGTTATGCTAAACTACAGGGCTCTCCTGGGCCGGTGTCCTAGGGCAAGTTGCTTAACCTCTCTGCGTTAGGCTTCCTCTTCAGTAACGTAAGGGTAATTGTTAAGTGCCTTCCAGCGAATTCCTACCCATACCAAAAAATAAAACACCAAACCCACTGGCTTCAAGAGGATCCACACTCATAGTGACCCTACAGGACAGAGCCAAACTACCCCGTAGGGCTTCCAAGGCTGTAAGTCTTTATGGAAGCAGAATGGCTAGTAAGTTCCAACTGCCCACCTCTTGGTTAGCAGCCAAGTGCTTTAACCACTGTGCCACCAGGGTTCCTAATTCTGACTCATAGCAGCACCTATTTCACAAGGTTCTTGGGAGGACTAAATGGGATAGAGAAACCCTGGTGGTATAGTGGTTAAGAGCTATGGCTGCTAACCAAAAGGTCGATAGTTTAAATTCACCAGGCACTCCTTGGAAACTATGGGGCAGTTCTACTCTGTCCAAAAGGTCTCTATGAGTCGAAATCGACTCCATGGCTATGGGTTTTGGTTTGGTTTTAAATGTGATAGGATCCCTCGTGGTGTAGTGGTTAAGAGCTCGGCTGTTAACCAAATCCACCAGTCACTCCTTGGAAACCCTATGGGGCAGTTCTACTCTGCCCTTTAGGGTAGACTATGAGTCGGAATTCATGACTCGATGGCACCTAACAACAACAAATGGATAATCCACAGATATTTTTTAGCACTGTGACCAGCGCTAAGTAAGCCTTCAAATAAATGTTACCATATTATTATCTCATCATTTCACAATATTCTATTTGATGACAATATTATTATCAAATTAATTTTTAAAACCTAGAAAATTTCCTCTCACATTAAAAATTTTAGGAATTCTGACCAAACAAATCCAGAAAACAAAGCTGTATTTCAAAAGAAGTTTGCAAATAAAAGCACAAATGTCAGGTTTCTGGAAACAGTTCAGAAAGTACTTTCTATAAAGGTACTACTGGACAACTAACCAGAATTTTCAAAGTGCTGGCAAAGGGGGTGGGGACAAAACACTTTCATATATAGTAGGGGAATGGACTTAGGTATTTTGTGGACTAACAAAATTTAGAGATCAATACAGGGCTGAAAAACTTCTATTTCACAAAAAGATTTTTTTTTTAAATTACAATTATATCTCTTATTATTATCGTTTTGGCAAAAAGATATAATATTTTAATACTCCCCAAATAGGAAAGGCATCAATATCAGAAAAAAAACATGGTCTTTTTAACTGAATACATTTAAAGTTGTTATTTACTGATGAAGATCAAAGACCATAGCCTTCAGAATGGATTACACCTCAACATAAAACAAAAATCATCACAACTGGACCAATAAGCAACATTATGATAAATAGAGGAAAAAATTGAAGTTGTCAAGGATTTTATTTTACTCAGATCCACAATCAATGTGCATGGAAGCAGCAGTCAAGAAATCAAAAGACATTGCATTAGGCAAATTTGCTACAAAAGACCTCTTTAAAGTATTCAAAAGCAAAGATATCACTTTGAGGACAAAAGTGCATCTGACCCAAGTCATGGTAATTTCAGTCGCCTCAAACGTGTGTGAAAGCTGGACAATGAATAAGGAGAATTGATGCATTTGAATTGTGGTGTTGGCAAAGATTATCGAATATACCATGGACTGCCAGATGAACAAACAAATCTGTCTCAGTAGAATAATAGGAATGCTCTTTAGAAGTGAGGATGGGGAGACTTCATCTCACGTAATTCAGACACGTTATCAGGAGGGACCAGCTCGTGGAGAAGGACATCATGCTTTGTAGAGTGTCAGTGAAAAAGGGGAAGACCCTCAATGAGATGGATTGACATAGCAGCTCCAGTGATGGGTTCAAACAGGACTGGGCAGTGTTTTATTCTGTTGTACATAGGGTTGCTATGAGGTGGAACCGACTAGACAGCATCTAACAACAACAACGTTGAAGTGGAGTCCATGGGTGATGCAAATGTTTAATGAGCTTGACTGCTAACAGGAAGTTTGGAGATGCCTCAGAAGAAAAGCCTGGTGATCTACTTCTGAAAGATCACAGCTACTGAAAACCCAATAAAGCACAGTTCTGCTCTGAAATACATGGGGTCACCATAAGTCAGAGTCAACTTGAAGGCAACTGGTTAATCTTGGAGTACCTTGCCCATTGCCCTCGAGTCGACACCGACTCATAGCGTCCCTATAGGATAGAGTAGAACTGCCCCATAGAGTTTCCAAGGAGTGCCTGATGGATTTGAACTGCAGACCTTTTCGTTAGCAGCTGTAGCTCTTAACCACTATGCCACCAAGGTTTCCCGGAGTACCCTAGAAAGGCTAAATCTAAGAAGATAAATTTTGTTGAAAAAACTGGTGGTTCCAGAGGTCATGAGATGCTTTGGGGTATTTTTGGCAGAGAAATGATGTCAAATTTATATTTTGGAAAGATTATTCTGGCTGTCTTGGGGATAATAGATTGGAGGGGGTAATATTGAAGTGACTTCTGTTTATGTCTCCAGCTCTTATTTAAATCTTTAAATACTTTTTTTGTGGGCTTATCTCTTCAACTAGAGACCTGTGGGTTTAGATCCACTGGGGTTCAGAAGACACAAAAAAATATAAATCAGGGAGTGAAACATGCAGATTTGGGGCAAAGCTCAGGGCTATATGTTCTTGTTAAAGCAATTCCGATTGTCTGGAGAAAGCGGGAGGAAAAAACATTAAAGCAAAAACGCCTGGCAATCTAATCCTGAAAAAAGTTCAGCCACTGAAAACCCTATGGAGCACAGTTCTCCTTTGACACATATGGGGTTACCATGGGTCTGAATCAACTTCATGGCAATAGGTACTAGTAACAATAATAATAGTACAAGTTAACATCATTAACAACGCATCCAAACCAAACTCATTGCCGTTGATTCCGACTCATAGCCACCCTATAGAACAGATTAAAACTGCCTTATAGAGTTTTCAGGTTCTGCTGATGGATTTAAAGTGCCGACCTTCAGTTAGCAGCCAATCTATTAACCGCTCTGCCACCTGGACTCCAACAAAGCATCCAACCAAAAACGTGTTGCTGTTGAGTTGATACTGATGTATAGCCACCGTATAGGAGGGAGAACTGCCCCGTAGGGTTTCCAAGTTCTGCTAGTGATTTGAACTGTTGACTTTTTGGTTAGCAGCTGAACTCTTAACCACCATGCCACCAGGGTTTCTAATAATGCATTGGACATTGCTAAATGTTTAGATACATTCTCAAAGAAACCCCATCTGTAAGTATAGTAAGAAATGGGTTTAAGGAAGATGAGTAATCTCCCTACCATCTTACAACCAGGTTTGAACTCTCAAGCCATGGACTCCAGACTTGACCTCTGAACATCCGACAGGGGTTGCAGGCGTGCTCCTGATACTGCCTTTCCCAAAAGGGACCGTGAGAAATAAAACCACATGAAGTTGGGAAATGGTTTGACAATGAGTAGATACAGTAGGAGGGGAAACAACAACAATGGAAAAAGTAAAACAAAACTTGAGGCGGTTGAAGAGATATCTCATGGCTGACATACCCTGGAATATGCATAATATTTATTAAAAGGCTCACTGAAAATAAATCAAAGGACGTATTGAAATGTTAATCTGCCAAATAAAATCATTTCATTGGAATGAAAATTATCCCTAGGGACAGATAAGAGAAAGCAGCAAAATAAAGCCTTCCATTTAAGACTATTTAAGCATCTCGCTTCCCCTTTGGTTTAACTTGGCAAGCGGAGCCTTTTAGCTGGTGGTCAGCAACAGGGTCCCCCTTCCCAAGCGCCTGAGAGGAGCCCTGTGACTGCCGAGAGGCAATGGGCACTAAGAAGGCTTGGTTTTGTGTCCTTCTCAGCATGGTGCTGTTGAACCTGATCTCTTGCCCTCCAGGAATTCTCATTGACCTTTCTATTTTTAAGCCCTGAGGCCACTTCCTTAAGCCAGATCTCCTCTCAAGACTTTCCTTTTAAAAAGCAGACTTCTTTTCTCTTTAGCAGACTTAGTGACTCTGACTCCTTTATTCTTTTCGTACGTGGGAATCTACTTCACAGCAACTTGTTTGTTTAAACACCATCCATTCTGGAGATTCTGGGTGACACAAAAAGTAAAAGCACTAGGCTGCCAACAGAAAGGTTGAAGGTTTAAGTCCACCAGAGGTGGCTCAAAAGAAAAGCCTGACAACCTGCTTCTGAAAAATCAGCTATTAAAAGCTCGATGGGACACAGTTCTACTCTGACACATCTAGGATCACCATGAGTTAATACTCCATGGTTCACTATTCTTTTGTGCCCTGTCCCCTTCTATCCTCACAACCGAAGTGGCTTTCTAGACACTATCTCATATCCACAGCTGTCAAAGACCTATTTCACTTTAAGGTTTTAGCAGTGAACTGGAGAACAAGACAGGCAACTAGAATCAACTCTGGGAACTTGCAAGCTTTAAGGAATCAAACAAAGCTCTTACAAGTTCTGATCCTGGCCTTTACTACATATAAGTTTCTGAATATGGGGCACATGGATCTCCCCTTTCCTTCAAAGGAAGGGCAGGAGGTTGGGACTTCTCAGTGGTTCTCAAAGTATGATCCCAGACCAGCAGCCTCAGCTCACTCTGAAACTTGATAAAAATGCAAATTATTTGGCCAAGGCTAGATCTACTGAAAAAGAAAATCTTGGGTTGGGGCTCAGCTATGTAAGCAGTAACATTTGAGAATAATTGCTTTGATAAAGTAATAGCAAAATTACATAATTGAAAAAAATCAATGTTATTTTTCTAGGTATTCACTAATCTCAAATAGAAATCTCTTTTCTTAAAAGAAAAACAAAATCACACCAACTTAATATGTAAAAGTTGGCTTAAAGAATCAACTAAATTTAAGTGAGTTTTTTGTATCCTTGAGGTTCTACAGTCTGAGTAATATCCATCTGTCATGGACTGAATTGTGTCCCACAAAAATATGTGTATCAATTTGGCTAGGTCATGATTCCCAGTATTATGGGATTGCCTGCCATTTTGTCATCTGATATGATTTTTCTATGCCTTGTAAATCCTACCTTTATGATGTTGATGAGATGGGATTAGTGTCAGTTATGTTAATGAGGTGGGACTCAATCTGCAAGATTGGATTGTGTTTTGAGCCAATCTCTTTTGAGATGTAGAAAAGACAGCAGAGAGAAAAGGGGACCTCATACCACCAAGAAACAAGAGCCAAGAGAATAGCATGTCTTTGGGCCTGGGGTCCCTGCACTGAGAAGCTCCTAGACCAGGAAAAGATTGAAGACAAGGACCTTCCCCCAGAGCTGACAGAAGGAGAAAGCCTTCCCCTGGAGCTGGTGCCCTGAATTCAGACTTCTATCCTCCTAGACTGTGAAAGAATAAATTTCTCTTTGTTAAATCCAAGCACTTATGGTATTTCTATTACAGTGGCACTAGATAACAAAGACATCATCCTTTCTAGCCTCTGACGCTTTAGGCAAACTAGATGTAATCTTGTCAAGTAATGAATGTCCATATTTTTACTCTCAGGACTCAAAAGACATATTGGTAAAATAATCTATCATATATTGGCATGTTTCATGCTTTTGTTTCAACTTCTCAGAAAAATAGGGACTTGCCCTTTTTCCGTAAAAATTCAAGTGAACTTTTTTTCCACTTGAATTTAAAATTTTAAAGTAAATTAGATTTAGAGGCATTAAGATGACTTTAAGGATCCCTGGTGTACAACAGTTAAGTACTACTAGACAGCTAACCAAAAGGATGGAGTTTCAAACTCACCTAGCTGCTCTGAGGGGCAAAAGACCTGATGATCTGCTCTTAACCACTGTACCACAAGGGCTCCACTTTGCCACCAAGGTTCTTTATAAATAGATACTTAGCATGATAATGAAAAAGGTGTATACTATCACGCACTCAGGGCCCTGGTGGCACAGTGGTTAAGCATGTGGCTGCTAACCAAGAGGTAGGCAGTTCGAATCCACCAGCTGCTCCTTGGAAAACCTATGGGGCAGTTTTACCCTGTCCTATAAGGTCACTATGAGTTAGAATCGACTCCATGGCAAGGGTTTCTTTCTTTTTTTATTTTTTTAATCATGCATTTGGATGTACTGTAGCAAGAATTCAAAGGTTGAAATCCCATTGGATAATGCACCTTAGGATGTATTCACTTACGGGGCATGGAAAGTTGGACTGATCCAAATACCTGAAAAGACTATTCTAGCCATGGAGAAGTTTTCTAAAGAGGAGAATAGTCATGATTGGCATAACGAACTGAACTTATTTTCTGAAGGAGGCAAAGTGAGAGACATCCCCCTTATCTTGTGTTTTACCCACATGTTTAGTAAATACTTGTTTTCCCTAAACAAAACAGGCAATTTTTGGATTTAGATAATATTCACAATCTGATTTAGTTTAATGCAAAGGCCCACTCTTACTAGTATTAGTGCATGTATTAAAAACATTACACGTGATTTTCAGTAGGGGCTTTTTAAAAAACATTTTTTCATTAAGCAAAATGTAGAAGATATCTTGATCTTCTGTAAACCAAGTCAATTTTTCTGTGATGCTGACCTGCAAACTCAAGGAATGGCTTCCATTTTGTTTTTAATGTCTGACCCCACTGATTATTTCACAAATAGATTTTGAGCAGTGGTAAGAGAGAGAGCATTAAAGTATCCAAGGAATATTTCTTTAAACAGTTTTCATGGTGTTCTCCCTGGTAGAAACAAAGCTATCTGTACAATATTTAGATGACAGGAAAGTATGATAGTCAAGGGCACTTCTATCTTTATGTTCTAAACGTTCTACACTTAGCACCAATGAAAAGGTGATGTTCTCACCTTTTTAAAAACACTTTTAATAAGATATATTTCACATCTGATAAAATCCCCCTGTTTTGAGTATACAATTCAATGATTGTTAGCGAATTTACTGAGTTGCGCAGCCATCACCATAAATCAGTTTGGGAACATTTTTACCACCTCAATAAAATTCTACATGCCTGTTTGCAGTTAATCCCGAGTTTCATGCCAGCCCCGGGCAGCCACTCATTTACTTTCTACATCTGAAGATTTGCCTTTTCTGGACATTTCATGTAAATGAAATCATATAATACGTGATCTCTTATGTCTGACTTCTTTCACTTAGCATAATGTTTTTTCACCCATCCTTAGTATGTATCAGTAATTTGTTTATTTTTTCTTTATTTATTTTTTCTTATTGTAGCCTCCCAGAATTCCCCCTTATAGAGACGCCCCATTAAGTTTTTTTTTTTAATTGTACTTTAGATGAAGGTTTACAGAACAAACTAGCTTCTCATTAAACAGTTAGTACACATATTGTTTTATGACATTGGTTAACAACCCCGCAATGTGTCAATAATCTCCCTTCTCGACCTTGGGTTCCCTATTACCAGCTTTCCTGACCCCTCCTACCTTCTAGTCCTTTCCTCTGGGTTGTTGTGCCCCTTTAGTCTCGTTTTGTTTTATGGGCCTTTCTAATCTTTGGAGGAAGGGTGGGAAAATTTAATTTTTTAGTTGTATGCAAGACTGATGGGGGCCAACTTTTGGGAAGTACTTCTATCTCTCTTTTCCATGTTCTTTCCTTTCAGAGGGGTCCTGGTGGTGCAGTGGTTAAGTGTTCAGCTGCTAACAAAAATGTCGGCAGTTCTAATCCACCAGCTGCTTCTTGGAAATGCTATGGGGCAGTTTTACTCTGCCCTATAGGGTCACTATGAGTAGGAATCCACTCGATGGCAACAGGTTTCATTTTTGGGTTTTTTCCTTCAGACACTCTTCTACCACCTCTAAAGCCTTCAAGATGTCATTTCACCATAGCTTAACCTGGATGGGTAGAGAAAAACTCCTTCCTCAAGACATTCACTTCAGAGTAACCCTCAAAGGAGGCACAAACTTCAGGATAGAAAGAGGGTAATAAGAACACTCTAGTTACACAGCCAACTAAGGTCAAAAATATGCCAGATAAAGTAGCCAATAGTGTTTAACCAAACAGTTAAACTCTTTTTTTTTTTTTTTTTTAAAGATACTTTATTGTGTTTTTGGTGAAAGCTTACATAGCAAATTCAGGTCTCATTTAACAATTTCTATACATATTATTCAGCAATATTGATTACATTTTCCACAATATATCAGCATGCTCATTATTTCCATTCTGGTTGTTCTGTTTCCCTTAATCTAGCTTCCCTGTCCCTCTTTACCTTCTAATGTTTGGTCTAGGAGAAATGTTTACCATTTGGTTTCATCCAGATGGTTATTTAGAGGAGCACGATACTCACGGGCGATATTATTTATTTTATGGGCCAATCTGTCACCTGGCTGAAAGTTGACCTCTGGGAGTAGTTTAAGTTCCAAATTTAAAAGGTATCCCGGAGAATAATTTCAGGGGTTCATCCAGGCTCTACCGGTCCAGTAAGTATGGCTTTTTTTTTTTTTTTTTTAATTTAAACAGTTAAACTCTTAACAGAAGCTTTATTTAGGCTCATTCTAGCTAACATGATCAGCAGACAAGTTCTTTTTAAAGAAAGTTCTCTTTCATCTGCCTAAAAAGAAGGAACACATTTAAACCAAAACAGGAACTACTCTGGCAATATATGTGTATAAAAATAAGCACCCTATGGGGCTCTTTTTAAATTAGCCAGAGTGCACAGAGAAGTCTTTGAAAACTCTGAGGGAAAACAAAACAAAACAAAACATTTTTCTTGATTTCATAAACACTCATTGTTTAATCATCTGAAGAAAGTGCAAACTTGTTATTAAGTCCCTCCACCTCCTTAACTGATGAACTCTTTTAAGCCTCCCCCTACTGCCCTGGATATACTTAGGGGGGGCAGAAGTAACTTGAAAACCAGAGAAGCAAGAAGTGACCTAGGAGGTCCTAGATCTCAAACCCAATACACACTTGCAACGCTACGCCCCTGCAGTTCTGACCCAACAAAAAAAAAAAAAGAAAGAAAAAACCCATTGCCATTGAGTCAATTCCTATTCCTGGAGACCCCACGAGTTACAGAGTAGAACTACTCTACAGGGTTTTCTTGGGTGGTGCAAACAGCTAAGCACTAGACTATTAGCCAAAAGGCTGGTGGTTCCAACCCATCCAGAGGTTCCTCAGAAGACAGGCCTAGCAATCTGCTTTCAAACAGTCACAACCTTGAAAACCCTGTGGAGCACAGTTCTACTCTGCATATGTGGGGTCGCCATGAATTGAAATCTAACAGCGAATAACAACAATCTTTATGGAAGCAGGTCACCAGGCCTTTCTTTTTTGTCCCCACTGTGTGAGTTCAAACTGACATCAGTAGCTGAGAGCGAACCATCTGCAGTTCTGGCCCAGGAGGCAGAATTTTGCCTAGTTGCTGCCACAATGTATTAACTTGCTGCTGGGAATTTTATGAGTACTGGATAACACGATGCAGTGTATTTTGCTGCATTTTTTTTTTTTTTTTTTAATTGACTTCAGGAACATCACTCCTCCTGCTTCCCTTTCCCCATGCCTAAGGTAGTTGTATCAATCAGGACACTTAACTCCCTGAGAGCAGATGAAGCTTCCATCCTTACCAGTTGTTCAGATATGGCTCAAATAATGCGATTTATGTACTTCTCTGGACTTATCAATGAGAAAAGCTATGAATCTTAAAACAGGATCGAGATGTAATTATGCAAAAATTGACGCAACTTAACATAAATCAAATTTTTAACAGATTTTGAGTAAATAAATACAAAAGCCTAAGAAACCATGTAAAGAAAATAGGAAGAATTTTTAACAGGAATCTGGGTTTGGATAGCATCGTTGTAAATAAGCAGTAAATTTAATGCTGAGTTTTCTTGCAGTACAGGAGAAAAGAGAAACACGATAGAATGTACAGCTGCAGTGCAATGGATCACTTTTTTGTGTATTTTTTTTTTTTTTTCCCACCATAGTCTTATAACTCCCACCCAAGTGATTGGGTGGGACTGTGCTAATAGGGTAATTGTGTCCCACCAGGGGATTGGTCAGTTTTGTTATCCTGCTGGGCTTAAAAGAGAGCTAATTTCAGGGTGGAGAAAAGATCCCACCATCACCAAGAAAGAACAGCCAGGAATGGAGTGCGTCCTTTGGACCTGGGATCCCTGTGCCGAGAAGCTCCTGGTACGAGAGAGAGAGAGAGAGAGAAAGAGAGAGCTGTAACAGGGAAGAGAGGGAGAAGCAGCAGCACAGAAACAGCAGCAGAAGTGACTGGCAGGAGACCACACTCTGGGAATGAGAAACCTGAATGCCTTTGGGCAGGGGACTTGCTGGTGGAGTAGGGTGCCTCCAGGCACTTGGTGGAGCTAGGTTTGCCAACCCATGGAGCTAGAGCTGAGCACCTTTGGGCGGAGTCTTTCTGGCAGTGGAGGGTGCCTCTGGGTACTTACTGGCACAGTTAAAAGAGCTTTGTTGTGACACTTGCCTGGGCAGGGCATGGGCTGAGGGCCAGAGAGAGGTGTGCCTACGAGCATAGCTGGGAAGAAGCTGTCCTGTATGCTGAGCATTCTTGAACCTGAGTTGTAACCTATTACTTCCCTTACAAACCCTGTAGTTTTGAGCATCGTCTGTGAGTTCTGTGTGGCCATTACATGAATTATCAAACCTAGCAGAGAAGTATGGAGTGCTGTGGGAGGGATGGTTGGTGTCAGAGTTGGTAAAGGTGGCAGAGAGAGGAGGCGTGTCTGACTACCGTCTGCCTCTATAATTGTTAAGGTTGTGTGTCAACTTGCCTGGGCCATGATTCTCAGTGGTTTGGCCGTTATGATGTGGCTTTGCAGTTATATAATGATGTGATCACCTCCACGATGAGGTTTGATATAATGTGATCACCTCCATGATGGGATCTGCTATGAGTAGTCAATCAGTTGAAGGGGAGTTTCCTTGAAGGTGTGGCCTGCATCTAATATAGGTAGACTTTCTGGCAAGGCTCGTGGGCTTTTGCTCACTCTGGATCCTGCAGCTGGCTCCTGTTCATCTGAGCTCCAGTTTTTGGGACTTGAGCTAGCAGCTTACCTGCTGTCTTGCCTGCTGAGCTTGGGATTCGTCATTCTTCACAATCTGTGAGCCAGAGCCCTGCTATCTGACCTGCATCTATGTGAATCAGGAGGTCTCCAGCCTGACCAACAGACTTGGGACGTTCCAACCTCTACAAATGCCTGAGCCATTTCCTTTATAAAAACCTCTCTCTATATATATTTATACACTTTACTAGTTTTGTTTCTGTAGAGAACCCAGCCTAAGACAGCCTCATAGGAATCCGTCTTGGGCTGTTGATCTTGATTCTCCTTCCCCCCTGTGAAGTTAAAGGAGGCCAGACGTCACCCCTATGCCATGTTTACTACAGCTCTTGCAAACTTAAAAAAAAAAAAAAGGATGCTAGTTTATAGCTGTTTACAACAGTTAAGCTCTTGGCTGTTGATCAAAAGGTTCGAGGTTCAAACCCACCCAGTGACTTCACAGGAGAAAGAACTAGTGATCTGCTTCTGTAAAGATTATAGTCTAGAAAACTCTATGGGACAATTATACTCTGTTGCATGGAGTCTCTATGAGTTGATATTGACTTGATGTCATCCAACAAGATTATAAGAAGAAAAACATTTTCTGAGCATTGATCTGAGATCAATTATTGATATAAATCTTTAAACAATCAACAATACCACATAATTTTATAAAACATTCAGGGAAACATACTTCAGGTAGCTGTTCTTACAGTGACTTCCCCAGTGATGGCTAATAACAAGTTCATGGCTAAATGTCTGATGTATGCATATTCTGTGTTTATAAATTCATTCCACAATTTGACTGCCTATGATGTGTCACTACTAACTGTCTATAAATTTGTTGTACTGTGGTGGCTTATGTGTTACCGTGATGCTGAAATCTATGCTACCAGTATTATAAATACCAGCAGGGTCACTCAATGGTAGACAAGTTTCAACAGCACTAAGACAGACTAGAAAGAAAGACCTGGTGTTCTACTTCTGAAAATTAGCTGGTGAAAAACCTATAGGTCACAACAGAAGGTTGTTCGAAATAGTGTGGGAAGATGAGCCACCTAGGTTGCAAGGCATTCAAAATACACAGTAGCTTCAACAATGGACTCAAGCCTACCAACAATTGTGAAAATGGCACATTTGTTCTGTTGTACGTGGAGTCACCATGAGCTGGAGCCAACTTGGCTGCAACTAACAACAACTATGTGCTAGACACTGATTGAGCACTGAGGAGAACGTCCACAAACTGAATAGACCAGCTCCACGCACTTATAGAGTCTGGCAGGAAGATGGAAATTAAGGAAATAATATTTGCCATTCTTTAAACAAGCACTATCTGTTTTTTTTGGGGGGGGGTATGAAAGTCTAACATAGATGGGGGTAGGGATGATGAGAAAGGTCTTTCCTAGCAGTGACATTTAGGCAGAGATCTGAAGGATAAGTAGGAATTAACCCAGATGGGGCTAGGGGTGGAAGGCTGAATGAGAGGAGCTCTCAGATTGTTGTTAGGTGCTGTCGAGTCAATTTCAACTCATAGTGAGTCCGTGTGACAGAGTAGAACTGCCCTGTAGGATTTTCTAGGCTGTAATCTTTATGGGGGAAACCCTGGTGGCGTAGTGGTTAAGTACTACGGTAGCTAACCAAGAGTTCGGCAGTTCAAATCCACCAGGCGCTCCTTGTGGGAACAGCTTGCCAGGTCTTCTTCACACAGAGCTGCTGAGGAGTTTAAACCATCAACCTATTGGCTAGCAACAGGGTGTTTAATTGAGCCCCCAGGGCTCCTTTGCTCTCAGGTTAAGGAAATGAATTTACAAGGGCTCTAAGACAGAAGGACATAGGTATGTCCAAAGCAGAAGTCTTTGGTACTAGCACAGAGTATAGGAGGAGAGAGGCCAAAGATAAGGCTGGAAAAGTATGCAAGGTCAGAGCCTGAGGCAACTTGTGAATTGCATTTAAGATGTTAGCCTTGTCAAAAAAAGAAAAAGAAAGAAAACCAGTTGCCATCAAGGCGTTTCAACTCATGGCAACCTAATGCATTGCAGAGTAGAACCACAGAGTTTTCAGGGCTGTGACCTTTCAGAAGCTGATTGACAGGGTTTTGTTTTGAGTCACTTCTGGGTGGACTCAAACTGCAAACCTTTCACAAGCCCTTAACAATTTGCACCACCCAGAGACTCCTAATGGAGACAAAGCAATCTGGTATCATTATGAAAATTAGACATTGACCAGATGAAGATACATCCGTGTTTGCTTAGTAGGAGAGCTATGAGAATATCTGAAAGCAAGGCCATGTCTCTTAAGAAGCAGTATTAGTATCTGCTCAAATGTTCAATAATATTATGTTTGAAGCCCCAGAAATTAAGATCAGGGGTGGGCAAAGTTTTTCTGCAATGTAAAATATGTAATGCACATATTTTTTTTTACTTTGTGGACCGTAGAATCTCTGTCACAACTCTTCAACTCTTCTCTTGTAGTTCAGAGCAACCCTAGACAATATGGACACAGCTGTGTTCTAATAAAACTTTATTTACAAAAACAAGAGTAGCTGAATTGAGCCCTTGGGTGATACTTTACCTACCTCTGATCAGATTAAGTAGCATGAATGAGATGATCCTAATAGAAGATTTTGAAGGCAAGGGTCACAATCTAAGCCAACAAATCTTTAATAAGATAACTGTACTGCCATAGGGACTTTGAAGACTGCATTGTAATGGAATTACCAGGATGAATTAGGAACAAAATTTTCAACAAATTGACCTTGTGAACAGAATCATCGACCATGTCAATTCTGTAATATAAGCTCCTTAGAGGCAGGGAGTTTTGTCTGTTTCATTCAGGGGTTTTTTGTTTTTTAACCCATAGCTAGATCTGTAGATTCCCAAATTTGTGGATAGAATAATTTATTACTAGCACACTTACCTCACAAAATGAATGTTGAGAAACACAGCTCTTGAAAAGTCTTATCAGAACAA
This sequence comes from Elephas maximus indicus, assembly GCF_024166365.1. Taxonomy (NCBI): domain Eukaryota; kingdom Metazoa; phylum Chordata; class Mammalia; order Proboscidea; family Elephantidae; genus Elephas; species Elephas maximus. The sequence goes on from NC_064822.1 coordinate 156,827,207, forward strand.
AGATTTTGTTTCACCCCAAACACACTAAATCCATATACTGTAAGAAATTGTCTCAGCATTGTGATTTCAGGCAGACAGAACCACCAATTCACTCAAGAGAGTTTCAGTGAGTCACATGGGACAAAATCAAATTGCATGCCTCAAATGGATGAACCCAGACATGTTTGTTTTGCCTGTAAACACCAAACAAGAGATGAAGACAGCATCTTCAGCTCTTACAATCCTTTGGTCTGTTGTGTACGTGAGCCATCTCCATACGGTTTGAACTACTCTTGTTTTACTTTCACTTTTGCCCCAAAGAGAAAATGTTGTTTATTTTAAAACAAATTTGGCTGCAATGATAATGAGCTACCCCTAAAAGACTGAAAAATTCATGAAGAAAATGGCACAAGAAGAAGAATGAACCTTGCAAAGCAGGACTTTCTTTCCCTGTACACCTGTTAAAAAAAAAAAAAAAAAAAAAAAAAACCCACTGCTGTGGAGTAGATTCCGACTCATAGCAACCCTATAGGACAGAGTAGAACTGCCCTGTAGAGTTTCCAAAGAGCGCCTGGCGCATTCGAACTGCCGACCTTTTGGTTAGCAGCCGTAGCACTTAACCACTACACCACCAAGGTTTCCGTACATCCGTTACCCACTATCAAGTCACCTCTTCCTCCTGGGTGAGTATGATAAAACTTCATTGGATTACTATGTGTTTTTACTTTTAAATAATTTATTGTTACTTACACAAACATGCTTTTATTATTACTATGAACTGAAATGTATTCCCTTGTCTTAGTCATCTGGTGCTGCTATAACAGAAATACCACAAGCCTATGGCTTTAACAAAGAGAAATTTATTTATTTACAGTAAAGTAGGCTAGATGTCCAAATTCAAGGCTTTGGCTCCAGGGGAAGGCTTTCTCTCTCTGTCAGCTCTAGTGGAAGGTCCTTGTCCTCAATCGTTTCCTGGTCAAGGAGCTTCTCAGGTGCAGGGACCCCAGGTCTAAGGGACACATGCTCCTGTTCTTCTTTCTTGGTGGTATGAGGTCCCCATATCTCTCTACTTGCTTCTTTCTTTTATATCTCAAAAAAGATTGGCTTAAAACACAATCTCATCTTGTAGATTGAGTCCTGACTTATTACGATAACTGCCACTAATCCCATCTCATTATCCTCATAGAGACAGGATTTACAACACATAGGGAAATCCCATCAGGTGACAAAATGGTGGACAGTCACACAATACTGTGAATCATGGCCCAGCCAAGTTGACAGATATTTTGGAGGGACACAGTTCAGTCTATGACGCTCCTTAAAATATGTATGGGAGACTTGGCCCCTGTCTTATGCTGAATTCTCTAGAGGAACAAAACCAGTGGAGCATATACATACATACGTACATATATACCTATAGAGAGAGAGATTTATATCAAGGAAATGGCTTATGCAGTTATGGAGGCTGACAAGCCCAAAATCCGTGGGTTGGGCTAGAGGCTTTTCCTGACTCACATGGTTGCAAGGGATGATGAACCTAAAATTGGTGGGTCAGAGGGCAGGCTGTGGGCTCATGTCCCAAGAACCAGAGGTCAGACGATGATCTGTTGGATGCTGAATGGAGAGAGAGCAAGCTTTGCCAGAATACCCACATGTATTGGATGCAGGCCATACTCCCAAGGAAACTCCCCTTTCAACTGATTGGCTGCTCACAATAGATCACATCATGAACTAGGATTATGTCATATCTGCCGAACCACTGAAATTATGGCCTAGCCAAGTTGAGATATAAACGTAACCATCATAGCCCCTGTACCTGTGGATGTTAGCCTGTTTGGAAATAGAGTTTTGCTTTTATTATGTTAATGACGTCATGTCAGAGCAGGGTGGGTTCTAAATCTAATCACCTCTGAGTTATAAAAGGAACAGAATAGACACAGAGACACACAGAGGGGAAGACAGATGCCAAAGAACAACAAGGAACTCCTGGAGCTACTGACAAAAAAGGATGTCCCACTAGAGCCATGCCCTGAGTTCAGGCTTCTAGCTTCTTCAACTGTGAGAAAATAAATCCCTGTTTTGTAAAGCTACCCACTTATGGTATTTTTTGTTACAGCAGCACTAGGTAGCTAAGGCAATTATTGTATGTATGTGTGTTTACATATATGTATATTAATCTTTGAAAATTATTTGGGTGTCTTAGGTTAAGATGGACTACATAGTACATTTTCTCATTAAAATTAATGGAGATTTCTTTTTTTCATGTGAAGACTTCATTTAGCAACAAGGCTTGTAGGAATTAATTAAAGTTATTAAACAAGGTGTAGGTCAATTGGTTTCCTTTGCAATCCAATGTATTTCAACTTATGCATTTATAAAAATATTATTATGAGAAGGGACTCATAGACTTCAGGCTGCTAAAGGGGTCTATGGCACAAAAAGAGAATCCCTGGGCCTAGATTCTAGAACAGTGTCTAGTACATAGTAGGGGCTCATTATATATCTGTTTGAGTACCAAATGATTTTTAACTCATAGCAACAATATTGATTTTACCCAAAAGATGCTAAGCTGTTAAGACAAAACTTGTTCAAAAGGTACAATGGTGATGCCTATGGCGTAAAATGCCTGGTCTTCTGGATAAGAAATGATGTTGAGCTTGTTTCTTCTGGCAGGAGGGCATAAGGAAGGCTTGGATAGATACTTCAAAAAAGAATTGAAGACAAAGAATATTTTTAATCCTATTTATGACAAGAATAAAGAACCCTGGTAGTACAACAATTAAGCACTTGGCTGCTAACCAAAAGGTTGGTGGTTCCAACTCACCCAGTCACTCCATGGGTGAAAGACCTGGCGATCTGTTTCTGTAAAGATTACAGCCAAGGAAAGCCTATGGGGCGGTTCTACCCTGTCAAATGGGGTCACTGTGAGTCGGAACCGCCTCAACAGCACCCAACAACAGGATTAAAATTTACATAAGGAAGTCCATACCTATCCAGAACTGTGGCTATCTATTTTGTTCACCAGCATATCTCCAGCACTTAACACTGTAAACCAAACCCATTGCCGTCGAGTGGATTCCAACCCATAGCGACTCTATAGGACAGAGTAGAGCTGCCCCGTAGGGTTTCCAAGGAGTGGCTGGTGGATTTGAACTGCTGATCTTTCGGTTAGGAGCTGTAGCTCTTAACTACTGTGCCACCAGGGCTCCAGGACTTAACACAGTGCTTGGTAAATAGTGGGTGTCAATAAATATTTGAGGAATAAATGAATCCTGATTGAGATGCTGTGGCAGTAAAAGCTCTGAGGGAAGATTAAAAATCTTGAATCAATACCAAAAGCATATGGTTTGGCTAAGTGGTACCTGTCTATGGACTCAAAGATTGATGAGAGATCAATAAATATTGCAAAAAGAGTCTTCGGTTATTTTTGACTATACTCCCTCCCCACTCCAACAGATTAAAAAGTACCCAAAAGGTCAGTACCAGAATAGTGATGCTTTAAATGCGCCTTCCTTTTCATGTATAATACCAAATGGAGAAGACAGGTCTGAAACTCATTAAGAAGAAAGCTAGCCCAGAACGTTGAGGGACTATAGAACTAACTGACTGAAGGTGGCACTGTAGAAGGTTGTCCTTTTTGAAGATGCAGATACCGTGACTCCATCACTAGAATGTTGAGTAAGGCACTTTGCAGAGTTTGAGGATCACTATGCAGAGCAGGACCTGGGGAGCTCAAGAGCAGAGGATTTTACCCTGGGGACCTCTTTAGCTGTGAAAGGTTAATGGCTGATATCTTAATGAGTCAGGTTTGTCAATTCTTAAAACAGAATGCTATGAAGCCTTTTAAAAGAAGGAGGGAGAGCTATACTGCTGATTTGGAGTTCTTTCCCAGCATTTTAAGCAAAGATAGCAAACTGAAGAAAAAGAAAATGAAAACAGATCATGCCATACACACAGTGTTTACTTATTTGAGTGTGTGTGTGTGCGCATAAACACACACACATAAGTATCAAGGATGGTATATTCATAGGAAAGAGTACAACGTTACACATCAAGTTGGCACTCCTCTGAGAGATGTATGTGGAGAGATGGGGAGTTATTTACTTTATATAGTCCTGGTTTTCCAGCTGAAAGTTAGACTGCTATGCCATATACAAAAAAAATTCCATTTGGATTAAATCGCTAAATCAAAAACAGTAGAAAGGAAATTATGAAATGCACAGATCCACAAGGATAGAGATGGGTAGAGAGACCAGAATCCATGAAGGAAACAATGAGCACATCTGACCAAAACCCCCATGTTTCTGTATGATAAGAAGCATTGTAAACAAAGTCAAAACACAAATGAAAAAACCACATTTGGGACACAGGTAACAAAGAAGAAATTAATATTAATACTATATATATATATAACGTATATAAACCCACAGCTGTCAAGTTGAGCTGTCATAGTGACCCCATAGGATATCCAAGGCTGTAAATCTCAACAGAAGCAGACTGCCATATCTTTCTCCTGTGGAGCCACTAGCGGTTTCAAACCGCTGACCTTCCCATTAGCAGTAGAGTGCCTTAATCACTCTGCCACCAGGGCTTGCAGATATATACATATATTAAATACAAACAAAAATATAATAAATCAAATTGATATCTTTACACAAATAACTCTTAAAATGTTGGAAAAATAAGGGAAAAATAAGCAAAATATATGAAGAGGCAATTTATTAGAGAACAAAAGAAAATGGGCAATAAATATAATAAAAGATATATAATCTTAGTAGTTAATCTTAGTAGTAGTCAGGAAAATGCAAAACAAAACAATATACCTCAAAAAAAACCTCTTATTACCTACCAAATCGATGAATGTTAAAAAGATCAGTAATATCCAGTGTTCATTTTTAGAAGAATAGTAACTGTCATGCTTTGTTTATGGAACTAAGATTTGCTACAATCTTTTTGGCAACTAACGTAGCATTAATCAATTAAAAACATGTCTACATCTTGATCCAGCCATCCCACTTTTGACAATTTCTTTTCTAGAAATAAAAACATCAGTATGCAAAATACATACAAATATCTTTCCATACATGTGTGTTAAGTATATGTTTTTAAGGTTTTTTTTTTTTGTATAGTGGTCGAAAGCTAGAAACAACCTGAATGTCTATCAATAGGGGAAAGTTCATATAAGTTATAAAACATCCATATGAGACTAAAAAAACTCTATATAGCTGTTAAAAATTTATTAGATCTGTGCATATTGACTTAGTCTTGGAGAAATAAATACGGTGTGTTTAAGTTTACAAAGAAAGTTGCAGAGATGTGAATGCTATAATCTTATTTTTAAAATAATATGAAGAAAAAATCTTTATGCAAGAATGGAGATATATAAAAGGGTACATATTAAATTATGAACGTAGATATATTGGAAGATTTTGACAATTCCTTGGTAAATCAGTGTAATATTTCCACTGCAAAAAACAGTGGTTTGAAGGAAAATTTTGATAAAGTAATGTGTGTGTGTGTGTGTGTATACATAATGTATGTATATATAAAAGTCCCTGGGTGGTATGAATGGTTAATGTGCTTGGCTGCTAATCGAAAGGTTATAAGTTCGAGTCTACCCAGAGGCACCTAAGAAGAAAAACCTGGTGATCTACTTCCAAAAACTCAGCCTTTGAAAACTCTATAGAGCAGAGTTCTACTCTGACACACACGGGATCACCATAAGTTGGAATTGACTCAATAACATCTTTTTTTTTTTATTGGTACACACACACATCTATGTATGACTTAGTTTACTGATTCACTCACTGCAACTAGAAAGCATCTTGGGAGGCTTTAAAGAATGGAGAATATATTAAAAGATGATATATGTAGTCAGGAGCCCTGACTTTCCTGGATGTCAAGAAGAATTTGTGTTTTCACAATTTTCTTATTGAGAACAGATGCAACTAGTGGTGGGTCTCCAAATAGGAATTATTGGCCATAAGTGCTATGCTCAGGGCCTCTGTCATTGATTAAATTGTGTCCCCCAAATATGTGTCAACTTGGTTAGGCCGGATTCCTAGTATTGTGTAATTGACCACCATTTTGTCATTTGATGATATTTTTCTATGTGTTGTAAATCCTATCACTATGATATTAATTAGATGGATTAGTGGCAATTATATTGATGAGATCTACAAGATTAGGTAGTATCTTAAGCCAATCTCTTTTGAGATATAAAAGAGAGAAGGAAGCAGAGAGACATAGGGACCTCATACCACCAAGAAAGCAGCACCGGGAGCATAGTGTGTCCTTTGGACTCAAGGTACCTGCACAGAGAAGCTCCTAGACATGGGAAGATCAATGTCAAGGGCTTTCCTCCAGAGTCAACAGAGAGATAAAGCCTTCCCCTAGAGCTGGTGCCCCGAATTTAGGCTTATAGCCTAATAGACTAGGAGAGAAAAAATTTCTCTTTTAAAGCCATCCACTTGCGGTATTTCTGTTACAGCAGCACTAGATAACCAGGACAGTCTCTTACACTCATTTTTTAAAATTTCTTGTGAAAATATTTAAATTTAGTAAATGTCTGTGTTACTAGCAAATGGTATCAACAAATCAAATTTTAAAGCCATTGTTAGATTTTTCATTGTTTCATAGCACTCCCAGCAAATCAAAAAGTGTCTTGATTCCTCCTTAGATTTTGAGTGGGTCTTTTCTAGAAGCCAGCTGAAGGAGTAGAGAGTTATAAGACTACATGTAACACAAAAGGCAAAATACTAACCAAGAAACTTTCACTTCTCATCAATATTGGCCTTCTACTGAACTCACCATCGAAACTGAGTATAGAGTTATTTGCAGAGGACAGTGTTAAGTCAGAATAAGTTTAAAGCAGAAGTGATCATCAATATCTTCAAGTTACCCATCTCAGAGGTGGAGATAAGTAAGAAGCTCTATAAAGATAATTATGGGCTGTCTAGATAGCATTTCCCTTCTGGGAAACCCCTCAAAAACTCCCTCATTTCCTAACCTCCCATTTTTATCCATGGCTGCATGAGCAGCCATGACTGGGTACCTAACCCAAGCTTGGCCTATGAGTCCATTTCCTGGGATTTTTGGATGTGGTAAACACTGGGAATTAAGATATAGCTGTATGTGTTTCAGAAACCCTGGTGGCCTAGTGGTTAAGTACTATGGCTGCTAACCAAAAGGTCAGCAGTTCAAATCCACCAGGCACTTCTTGGAAACTCTATGGGGCAGTTTTACTCTGTTCTATAGGGTAGCTATGAGTCAAAATTGACTTGATGGCAATGGGTTTTTATGGGTAGGTGTTGCAAGTAAAACCTTGAAGCCATTGGGAGCCATTTTTTCCCTACTACGTGAATAATTTTATTCTAGAGAAAAAACACAAAAACGGATGAAAGGCATAGAGAACATCCTGGGGACATTTAAGTTCCTGGTTTGAGTTGTTTTAGAGGGCTCTGTTGCATCCTGGCTCTTCTGTGACTTGGCTATTCGTCTTCTCCTTGGATTTTATGTTGTTGTTGTATGCTGTTGAATGAATTCCAACTCATAGTGACCCTGTGGGGCAGGGTAAAACTGTTCCATAGGATTTTCTTGGCTGTAAATCTTTACAGGAGCAGATTGCCAGGCCTTTTCTGCTGCTGAGCCGCTTGGGGTTCAAATTGCCCACCTTTCAGTTAGTAGCTGAGTACTTAACCATTGTGTTGCCAGGGCTCCTTTGAATTCTATAATATACCCTCATATTCTTCCAGTAACTTCCTTTTTTTGCTTAAACTAGTTTAAGTTGTTAATGTTCCTTGTAACCAATAGAATTCTAAATAACAAAGGCTTCTTATGAAATAATTAACTTCTTGATAAGGACATGAGTTGTTCTCCCCCACCTACAGCCCTTTAGTTGTGGGTATTTGTCATTTGGCGGCAGAATTCTTACCTTCGTAACGGAGACCTGGGTTCCAGTCCCAGTCAACACACCTCACGTGCAGCCATCACTCGTCTGTCAGCGGAGTCTTGTGTGTTGCTATATGCTGAATGAGTTTTCCTGGAGATTCTAGACTGAGACAGACTAGGAAGAAAAGCCTGGGAATTTATTTCTGAAAATCAGCCAATGAAAACCTTATGGATCACAGCACTGTTCGGTCTGAAACCAGTCTAGTGCTGCTGTAACAGAAATAGCACAAGTGAGTGGCTTTAACAAAGAAATTTATTTCCTCACAATAAAGTAGGCTAAAAGTCCAAACTCAGGGTGTCGGCTCCAGGGTAAAGCTTTCTCTCTCTGTCGGACTTCTTATCAATCTTCCCCTGGACTAGGAGCTTCTCTGTGCAGGAACCCCGGGTCTAAAGGATGCATTCTGCTCCTGTGCTACTTTCTTGGTGGTATGAGGTCCCCCTCTCTCTACTGGCTTCCCTTTCCATTTTATCTCTTGAGAGATAAGAGGTAGTGCAGGCCACACCCCAGGGAAACTCCCTTTATATTAGATCACGGAAGTGAACTGGTAAGGGTGTTACAATCCCACCCTAATCCTCTTTAACATAAAATTACAATCACAAAATGGAGGACAACCACAGAATACTGGGAATTATGGCCTAACCAAGTTGACACATTTTTGAGGGACACAATTCAATCCATGACAGGGATGGTGCAGGACCATGCAGCCTTTCATTCTGTTGTGCATTGGATCACCATGAGTCATGAGCCAATTAAATAGCATCTAACAGCAACATAGCCCTTGAGCTAACAATTACAAATATTAAGTAATAAAAAAATAAAGAAAACCCAAACCCGTTGCCATTGAGTCAAATTCTAGCTCATAGTCAACCCTGTAGGGTTAGTAGGGCTGTAATCTTTACGGAAGCAGACTGCCATATCTTTCTCAAATGGAAAGGTTGGTGGGTTCAAACTGCTAACCTTTCAGTTAGCAGCCGAGCTCTCAAATACTATACCATACCAGGGCTCCTGGTATTGAGTGAAAATAGAATTAAGTGGGCTCTCTGCATGGACTCTGAGATCCCCTCTGATGCATTTCAGCTCTCCTGTCCCTCCTGGAACTGATGCCTACGTTTAGCAAGTCTTCTTAATTTCTTTGAGGTTGAATATTTCAGGAAAGGAAGAATAACAGAAAAAGAGATGTTCTGGGGGTTTCCCACAGAGCATCAGGAACCCTGGTTGCACAGTGGTTAAGAACTCAGCTGCTAACCAAAATGGCAGCTTGAATCCACCAACCTCTCCTTGGAAACCCTATGGGGCAGTTCTACTTTGTCCTATAGGGTTGCTACAAGTCAAAATCCACTCAACAGCCATGGAACATCAAGTGGACGTGGCTGGCATATGGTAGAGATCAGGCAAGCGTGCTTTTGACTCTGTTATTCTATTTATCATACTGTTAACACCATTAAGTACTGCAGTGGCCTGGGAGATTATAGCTTTTTAAATGGTTTCTACTCTTAGTTGTACATTTTAAAATTTATATTCATAGTAGACTTGTTTTTAAAACAGCAAGCATTAAGAAATTCTGATGTGGAAACATTAATTAGGAGCATAAATTCGACTGCATGAAAATGTAAAACTTCTCGCTATCAAAAAACCATAATGAACGAAAGGAAAAGGGTAACAACAATCTAGGAAAAAATACTTGTACATGTTTCACAGAGTTAATATTCTTCATGTGTTGGTCTAGAAAGAATGAACGCAGAGCTGACATTTTGGGGGTGTCAGAGTTCAGGAGAACACATCTCCTGTTAATACTGTATAGAAAAGGAGCAAGAATAGGTGCCTATCAGATGATCTTACCAAAAAAGCCTTCTGCCAGAGCCTGTCCTCTGCCTGAAGGGGCCAAAGGAGCTAGAGTTATAGCTGAACATCATAAGCAACATTGAAAAACCAGTTAAAACACACATACAGCATGCATGCATGTTCATGTGCACCCCACCCCCAAAAAAACAAAAACTTGTTGTCATTGAGTTGACTCTGATTCGTAGCAATCCTGTATTCACCCTATAAGACAGAGTGGAATTGCCCCGCAGTGTTTCCAAGGAGCTGCTGGTGGATTCGAACTGCCAACCTTTTCGTTAGCCACCAAATGCTTAACCACTGAGCCACAGGATATAAACAGATAATTCCCAAGTGCAATCAAATGACAACAAAGGGAGGAAGAGTAGAGAGAGGCAGAAAGGGAAGAATAGAGGGGGCAATGGCAACTGCTGGAGACGAAGCCTGGAGTCCAGGAGCAGCATCTGGGACTCTCTGGTCCAGCAATTCCCAGAGAATTTAAAGCTACTTGGATTCCCTGGGTGGTGCAAATGGTCAACATGCTCAACTGTTAATCCAAAGTTTGAAGGTTCAAGTTCACCCAGAGGTACCTCAGAAAAATGGCCTGGAGATGTACTTCCAAAAAATCAGCCATTGAAAATTCCATGAAGCACAGTTCTACCCTGACACACATACGGTCACCATGAATCAGAGTAGACTGGACTGCAACTGGTTGGTTAGGGCTATTTGCAATTCTCTCCTGAGGAGAAGTTTAGCCTATGCTCTTCCTAATTCCTGAAAAAACTTTCTTAACCTGGATCTTTAGGGCTCTCTTCTAGGCCTGGCAAGAAGCTATCATTCGAAGTAGAGCAAAGAACGCTGCCAAGCTACCTCTGGGGTGGGCATTATCCCCTGAGATGCCACTTCCTCTTGCCCATTGTTAAAAGTGAACTATTAAAGAAAGATTCAAATAAGCTAAAAAGTTAATTAAAAAAGTAATGAGATCATGAGAACCAGCAGATATAAGGAAAACATAAAACTCCAACAGGACAGAGCTACCACGAAGGTCCATTAAGGTCCAAATCAGAAATTACTAAAGGTAATGTGGTTTGTCCTGAGTGGCAAATGTGACGCTCAGGGCAAGGACATTTCTTAATCAGGGGTTACGAGGAAAAGCCCTTGAGGCCTCAAGTCCCTGGGCTGAGAACTCACCTTTTGACTACCCAAAGGCCTAAGTGTTTTGATTTTATGTACTTTTTTTTGGTTTTGCTTTTGATCAGCTGCTTGCAAGGAGTTCTCTACATGGTCCCTTGACACCAAAGAAGCCATGTGTAGATTTCAGACCCAATGAGCCCTTGGGAGGTCCCCCAGAAAGAGGTTAACACATAAATGCTATCTAAAGCTCTCCTAGATTCTGCTCCTAGGGAATATTCAACCAGTTTATACCCCATTTCTCTGTGAATCCAAAGGCTGGGACTATAAAAGATTCCTGATGAACACAGCAGGTAGGCTTCATGGAATTTTCGTTGTCTGTTTCCTGTCTCAGAGATAACCACCTTTACTGGAAATCTTACTGTTTTTCTGTGGCTAACTTCTCTTTAGAATGTTACAGAAAACCAGTTTGCTGCAGTTGGAGGTAATCTTATTAAAGTTATCAGAAAGAATAAATGGTGTCCCAGAAGACAGCCTTCTCTGAAAGAAGGCTCGACATTTTGCTAATCTGCAAGCACATTTTACAGCAGCCGCATATTAAACTACTTTAGAAATTGCTGATTTCAAATATTAGCGATAACACATTTCAATTACAGTTACATTTCAAATAAGAAAGGATATCAGTTGGCATGATAGCATACGTATAAAAGCGTTGCATCAAATAAATTATACATTTGGTGTTCACCTCTCTCCATAATAAGTATGATATCTGTTGAACTCAAGGCGGCAATCCGGAAGTTCAGAATAACCAACTCTCAGTCAGAGAAGAGATAATCTGAAATCCCTTTCCCAGGCTTCACTTGATGCATTCAAAGGTTTACCAGAGTGTAAGAAGGTGAAACAACGGAACTGACATTGGAATCAGCATTCCTCCTTTGGTTTCCCTCTTGGCTTCTTAGAGAATTTTAAATTTTAGTATTTAATTTATCTGTAGACTTGTGTTTCTCATGCATTATTGCCACAGATTCTGGAGCTCCTGTGCCTGTGAAAACTACCAACGTTATCCTCATTTAGTTTCCTCACAGGAATAAAAGACAAACCTAGTTCGAGGACAGGTGTTAGGCGAAGTTGACCTGTAGGGTTTTGTTTTATTGAAAGAGCAAATAAAAAATTCAAATCAGCAAGAAAGGGGAGGAAAAAACTGCATTCTCCACACGTGACAAGTATTATGTGGGGGTAGTAATGGCTGACATGTCCCATTCAGCTAATAGGGTCATTGTCAGAGGGGAACAAACAGTCTCACTCAGCAGGAAGCGGTTTCCTATGGAGCCTTTAGGATTACCCCTCCCCCCCTCCCACCGCCTGCCTCCATGGCCAGGATTATAGAATAAAGAAGATGCTCTTTAAATCTGTGGATGTCAGAAAGCTTCAGGGCTAATGTATGCGAAAGATGAAAGTTGGGGTGGGGTAGGGCTAACATATAAAATACAAGATGCCCAGTTTAATTTGAATCAGATAAACAATGAAACTATTTTTAGTATAATTAAGTCCCATGCAATATTTGGGACATACTTATACTAAAAAGTCATTTGTAGTTTATCTAAAATCAAATTTAACTGGGTGTCCTGTGTTTTTACTTGCTCAATCTGGCAATCCTACTTGGGAGAGCTGTGAGGAAAGGGAGCCTAAACAGCGTGATGGGAAAAAAGGTATGAAATTCAGAGTGGTAGAGTGGTGAGCTCTTTGTTTTAGAATTCAAGATCATCTCATAAAGCTGAAGACATAAACTCATACTGCAATATCATGAGGTTGAGTGAGAGAAGGATGTAAGACAGAAAAGATGGGAAAACAATGAAAAAAATTGGTAATGAGCTCCTAAAGAACATTAAAAAAAAAAAATCATCTTTGTATTTCTAGTCTGCAGCCTTTCACTTGTAGCTGGTTAGCCATAAGTGTGTTCTGAATGAATGAACCGTCTCCTGAAGATATTTCCCCCTTTCTAGATTTTTTTTTTTTTTTTGGATTATTGGCTTTATTTTGTAGGAACTTGACACTCATCTATTTCTTAGGGAAAAGAGCAGAAAATCTTTGTGTAGTGATTGCAGTGAGAAAATGCCTGTATTTGGGTGGGACCAGAGCCATGGAAAGGGTGGACAACCAGTCTGAATTTGCTCAGGAATGTAGATTACCTACCCTCAGGCTACCTTTCAAAACCACTCTGATCCAAGATACAGCAATTGATCTCTATTCCCCTGGAGAAACAGGGAGAAAAAGGAGATCCAGGAATCAGAAAAGGAGATAGTTTGCAACTATAATTGCCTCCACAAACTACTACTGTACTACCTCCCTTGCCAGGAGACCAGAAGATATGGATGATGTCTGGCTACCTTTACTGAATGTTTTGATTAGATGGATCTTGATCAAAAGGAGGAAAACTGTGGTTGTTGTTGTTGTTGTTAGGTGCCGTCGAGTTGGTTCCGACTCATAGTGACCCTATGCACAACAGAACGAAACACTGCCCGGTCCTGAGCCATCCTTACAATCGTTGTTATGCTTGAGCTCATTGTTGCAGCCACTGTGTCAATCCACCTCGTTGAGGGTCTTCCTCTTTTCCGCTGACCCTGTATTCTGCCGAGCATGATGTCCTTCTCCAGGGACTGATACCTCCTGACAACATGTCCAAAGTATGTAAGACGCAGTCTCGCTATCCTTGCCTCTAAGGAGCATTCTGGCCACACTTTTTGCAAGACAGATTTGTTCGTTCCTTTGGCAGTCCACAGTATATTCAATATTCTTCGCCAACACCACAATTCAAAGGCGTCAACTCCTCTTTGGTCTTCCTTATTCATTGTCCAGCTTTCACATGCATATGATGTGATTGAAAATACCATGGCTTGGGTCAGGCGCACCTTAGTTTTCAAGGCGACATCTTTGCTCTTCAACGCTTTGAAGAGGTCCTTTGCAGCAGATTTGCCCAGTGCAATGCATCTTTTGTTTTCTTGACTGTTGCTTCCATGGCTGTTGATTGTGGATCCAAGTAAAATGAAATCCTTGACAATTTCAATCTTTTCTCCATTTATCATGATGTTGCTCATTGGTCCAGTTCTGAGGATTTTTGTTTTCTTCATGTTGAGGCGTAATCCATACTGGAGACTGTGGTCTTTAATCTTCATTAATTAGTTCTTCAAGTCCTCTTCACTTTCAGCAAGCAAGGTTGTGTTATCTGCATAACACAGGTTGTTAATGAGTCTTCCTCCAGCTCTGATGCCCCATTCTTCATATAGTCCAGCTTCTTGGATTATTTGTACAGCATACAGATTGAATAGGTATGGTGAAAGAATACAACCCTGATGCACACCTTTCCTGACTTTAAACCAATCAGCATCCCCTTGTTCTGAGTGCAATTAAGTGTTCTGGAATTCCCATTCTTCGCAGTGTTATCCATAGTTTGTTATGATCCACACAGTCAAATGCCTTTGCATAGTCAATAAAACACAGGTAAACATCCTTCTGGTATTCTCTGCTTTCAGCCAGGATCCATCTGACATCAGCAATGATATCCCTGGTTCCACCTCCTCTCCTGAAACCTGCCTGAATTTCTGGCAGCTTCCTGTTGATACACTGCTGCAGCCGTTTTTTAATGATCTTCAGCAAAATTTTGCTTACTTGTGGCATGGAAGTTCAAATTCTTATTGGAAACCAGACTTACTGGACACATTGAGACTGGAGGGACCTCTGAATCTATTGTCTAAAAAAACTTTTGAGTCTTGAGCCAAACCATCCCGTGAAGTCAACTTTAACCATTTAGCTCAATAAAATAATGTCTGCATTGAGCATTGTGCCCTATTGAATAATTCCGCATGAGAGATTGAAATGACAACAGTAACTCTAAAGCACAAATGAAAACTTTAAGGGACAGAGAGTATAACTATGGTGAAACAATATGGGCAGAGATAGTGAGAATGGTGACACAATATGAAGTATATAACCATTATTAATGAACTATACATGTAAAAATTGTTGAGCAGATGTATGTTTTATTGTGTATATTTTTACAACAACAACAAAAAACAAAATAAAACGCTCTGAGTTCTTTCTAGAAAGAAACTAGTTGCCATGGAGTTGATTTTAACTCCTGGAGACCCCATGTATGTCAGGATAGAATTATGCTCCATAGGGTTTTTTCAAAGGCTGATTTTTCAGAAGTACGTCACCAGGCCTTTCTTCCAAGGTACCCCTGGGTGGACTCGAATCTCCAACCAGGAGCTGAGTACATTTACCATTTGTGCCAGAGACTCCTTCCTAGAAAGAAGGAGAAAGGATTTAACCCATAGACTAATCAAAAGAGATCCACTTTGAAACTAACAAAAAAACCAATCAGTAGCCATTCATGGAGGCTTTCCAAGAACCCTCTCAGCAAGGGAATGAGAACCTTAAGCTTTGTCCTATGATTATTTTTGGACTTCCATTGCCATTTCTCAACAAGAAGGATTAGTGGGTCTGTCTGAAGAGAGTGACAGTTTGCAAGCAAGACACTTAGAAGCTAGCCTACCATGAAAACGGCAAAGTATTACTGACATCCAGCCCCCACCCCATTCCAACCCAAGAGAGGGTGAGTCTAAAGAGGATAGGGGGATTGCTTGGTCCCTAGGAAAGGGAGACTGGGGAAGAGGGATATGAATCCATTGAAAAAACCTCTGAAAATACTTGCAAATCGTTATTTGTGCATTCTCTTTGGGAGAGGGTCCATAACTTTTATCATATTTTAAAGAGATCTTAAAGATAGCTCTAACTAAAAGTTGGATAGGTAAAACTGAGTTTTGAAGAACAGTTAAAAAAAATGCATTTTGCTTTTGTAAGCAACAAGATGTCATTGTAGTGCTTTTTTTTTTGTGGTACTTTACTGGTCTCTTGCCATTTTCTAATTATTCTTATTATTTTAACAATTTATTTTTTGTTGTTGTTGAGGAAATACACAGCAAAAACATACACGAATTCAAGTTTCCATGTGTACAATTTGGTGAATTGATTATATTTTTTGAATTGTGCCACCATTCTCACCCTCCTTTTCTAAGTTGTTCCTGCCCCGTTAACATAAACTCACTGCCTGCTAAGGTTCCTGTCTAATCTTTTGAGTTGCTGTTGTCAATTTGATCCCGAGCATTTTCTCGTTATTGATAGAATAAACCACTTAACAAGTTTTTTTTTTTTTAATATATCAAGGTTTTTTGAACCACTTCTAAAATCTTTGTGTGCTATTTGCCTGTTCAAACATCTGGTGTATACCAAAGGGAGGTGAGAGGATAATGAAAATGTTTACCTACTTCACAGTTTTACTCAAAGTCAGCCCTCTCAGTTTAGTAATTATTCTTTAATAGAGATCAGAGGCTTCTGAGAGCAAAGGCATCTTCCATGTAACTGCAGAACCTGGTACTGAGGTGATGTGTAGCTTAAGCCAACACCTGCCATCAGAACTTGCTATAGAAAAATAGTCGAATCCTTGTGACACATCTTGTACATACACTTTTCTGTCTGAGGACAAAACCTCCATCACAGAAAACATAACACATACACTCACTAAGGGGCGAGGTGGGATGAGGGAAGGTGGAGGTGAATTTCACCCAGTCTAGAGATAACACATTTGACACATTCCAAGTGCTGAAAATAAGAGTTCTTGCACCTCCAAAGTTATTCTCATAAAACGAGGTACAATGACAAGTTAACAGCTAGGTTTCAGTTACCACTTAGCTGCAGGAAAGTATTTAAAATTATTACATTTATGAAATTATATTTCTATTTTAAAAAATCCCCTTTCAAAAATATAGCCTTAAAAGAACTTATATATATTGCATTTATCATGGACAATCTGTCATTAATTAACAGTTTAGAAATTGGTGACATTTTGTTCCAGTGAATTGATAATCTGAATTATATATATATATTGCAACGTATTTTCCCCATTTAAAATCAAATGTGTGTGTATTTCTCATATACGAATGAATGCCTTTGAATTATGGTGTTGGCAAAGAATATTGAATATACCGTGGACTGCCAGAAGAACGAACAAATCTGTCTCGGTAGAAGTACAGCCAGAATGCTCCTTGGAAGTTAGATGGCAAGACTTCATTCATCTCATGTACTTTAAACATGCTGCCAGGAGAGACCAGCCCCTGGAGAAGGACATCATGGTTGGTAAAGTAGAGGGTCATCTGAAAAGAGGAAGTCCCTCAATGAGATGGATTGACAATGTGGCTGCAACAATGGGCTCAAATATAGCAGGACTAGGCAGTGTTTTGTTCTGTTGCACATAAGGTTGCTCTGAGTCAAAACTGACTCGACGACACCTAAAAACAAGGTATTTCTCATAGTTGGAAGGCTAGCGGTAAACACTTTATTTTTAATTGTCTGTTACAATTTTGGGTCCTAATTTGTTATCCCTTGCTATCCATTTCTCTGGTACGTTGGATGCAATTCTATTTAAGCAAGAAGTCAGGCACCCCAGAGATGATCTACTTCTACTTAGAATTCAGTGGGCAAAGTGGCCTTTCTTTCCCAGTCCATTTCCTTTGTTCTTCTTATGTCTCTTCAATTCACTCATGCATCTTTGAGCAGATGAGTACAGAAATTGTGAGAGTTGCAGGTTTTACCTCTTCAGGAAGCCCTCCGAATATGGGGATAATTCACTGTTTCTTGCTGTCACTCTAGTTCCAGACTACCTGTTTAACACGCATCTTTCTCAGAATATTGTGAACTCCTTGAAGGAACCACCTTTGTGTCCCAGGACCTTGCATTGTGTCCAGGACACAGTAGGTACTCCCAAAATGTGGGCTGAGTGAATGGGTTAAAGTAAAAATAAGGTAAATGGCAAGAAGGATTGGGAGGCATCTGGAAACACCACCACAATTTGATTGCAGCTCTGATCCTAGATGATTGCAAAAGGACTGCAAACTCATTTTGCCGTCTCGTCCCAAGAGCTTAAGAAAAAGCGTATGAGATGGAGTGAATGTGTAACATTAAAAGCAGGGCCATACGCATAATTTTCTATGTCATTGTGCAAGTCGTTTCCCCATTTAATGAATGAAGACATTGAGGCCAAGAGAGTTTAAATAACTGTTGTTAAAAAGTATGTAATAAATACCTCAGTGCCCATCAAAAGGTGGCTGATAAACAAAATGTGGCACATACATACCAGTGGAATATTATTCAGCCATAAAGAGAAATTAAGTTCCCATACATGCTACAACATGGATGGACCTTTAAAACATTATGCTGAGTGAAATAAGCCAAATGCAAAAGAACAGGTATTGTGTGAACCTACTTATATGAAATATCTAGAATAGGTAAACGCTTAGAGACAGGAAGTAGATAGGTGGTTATCAGAAGTTGGGTAGAGGCGGAAATGGGGAGTCATTGACTAATGGGTCTGAAGTTTCTGTAATGAAAAAGTTTTGGAAATAAATAGTGGTGATGGTTGTACAACATTGTGAATATAATTAATGCCACTGAATGGTATACTTAAAACTTGTTAAAATGGTATATATATATATATATATATATATATATATATATACACACACATATGGTGTGGCCATGAGTTGGAACTAACAACGCCACAGCAACTAACAACAACAAAATACAGTTGTGTGTGTGTGTGTATTTTATTGTGGTAAATATACAATAACAAAACATTTTGCATTTCAACATTCTTTATATGTATAGTTCAATACCCGGAAACACTGGTGGCATGGTGGTTAAGTGTTACGGCTACTAACCAAAGGGTCAGCAGTTCGAATCTGCCAGGCGCTCCTTGGAAACTCTATGGGGGAGTTCTACTCTGTCCTATAGGGTCGCTATGAGTCGGAATTGACTCGACGGCACTGGGTATAGTTCAATAACATTAACTTATGTTCATCAAATTATTCAACTGTTATCGTTATCCATTCCCAAAATTTTACATCATGTTATCTATGCTTTCCCACAATAAAAAAAGTATGAATAATAATAGCATTTGAGTGCTTACAGTGTGTTAGGCACTCTGGGATATTCTTTATACAATTTATCTTATTTCATCTTTATGACAAGACTATAAAGGTAGGTACGCATGTTTTCCCTTATTTTTAAACAAGAAGAAGCTGAGGCACAGAGTATAAATTACAAAGTTTCAGCAAAGGCAGGATTTGAGCACAAGTGGTATGATTCTAAAGCCATTTGCCTAAGAAATTTGCCATACAAGTAGTCCCTGACTTACAGCAGGGTTCCATTCAAGGACTCCGTCATTAGTCGGTTCTGATGTAAGTCGAATACCTCCTCTTTTTTTTTTTTTTTTTTAGTTTTCATTACTGTTGCCTGTTATTATCAATATCTTTATAAATCTGTTTTTTATTTATCTTTGGGGTTTGGAAACATTACATGTAAACTTACAGCTTCAACATCAGCGTCTCCTGCTTCTCCAGTTACACGCACATTATATAAGCCAACAAACAAACCAAAAAATAGAGGGTTGTAAGTGTGGGTCATCGTAACTCGAGTATGTTGGGAAGTCAGGGACCACCTGTATTGTATGTAGGTATTGTGTGCTCATCACTTCCACCACTCCTGCCTCTCTTCCAAAAGCAATCCACGCACCTACCTAACTGTCCATTAGCATCCTACACGTGTGATTAGGTCAACTTTGCCATTTCCAATGGGATGCTCTCTCTAGTTCTCTCACCAGTACTCTTAGCATATCAAAATAGCAGTAAAACGTGCTTTATTTTCTCTGGTTTCAGAGCTAATTTTTACAAAATGCTTTTTGACGTATGAAGCAAGTCTAATGGTCAAAATACAGCATAATCTTCCACAAATTATTCTATTTTTGGATCCTCGTGAAACAGCAGCAAAGCCACTCTGTTTTGTCTACATCATTTAATTAGTCAGTGTTCTGCTCCTCTGGATGCAGGCAGTTCTGAAAGGACCATTTTACTTGTCACAACTACACAACTGTGGCTTGATGAATGTGCGTCATCCCGGAACACAGCGGATCTTAGCTTCTGTTTTTGTTTTATTTTTCTCTATCTGAATTGTAGCAGCTCTTTCACACACGTAGGACAAGAGGCAGAGAGTGAAGGCCCAAAGGAATATGTGATATAATGGAGCGAGAAGCTTGATTTGGCCTTAAATGTCAAACCATATCCTTCCTAATTAATTAAGAATGTCAGTGTCTGTTAACTCTCTACTTCTTGGCAGGTATCTTGTGCAAATCTCAAGTTTCATGTGACATATTTTCTGGAGATTTTTAAAATAATTTTTTTTGTGCTTTAAGTGGAAATTCACAAATCAAGTCAGTCTCTCACACAAAAACCCATATACACCTTGCTACGCAGTCCCAATTACACTCCCCCTAATGAGACAGCCCAATCTCTCCCTCCACTCTGTCTTTTCCTGTCCATTTCCCCAGCTTCTAACCCCCTCCACCCTCTCATCTCCCCTCCAGAGAGGAGATGCCAACATAGTCTCAAGTGTCCACCAGATCCAAGAAGCTCACTCCTCACCAGCATCCCTCTCCAACCCATTGTCCAGTCCAATCCATGTCTGAAGAGTTGGCTTCGGGAATGGTTCCTGTCCTGGGGCAACAGAAGGTCCAGGGGCCATGATCACCAGGGTCCTTCCAGTCTCAGTCAGACCTTTAAGTCTGGTCTTACGAGAATTTGGGGTCTGCATCCCACTGCTCTCCTGCTCCCTCAGGGGTTCTCTGTTGTGTTCCCTGTCAGGGCAGTCATCGGTTGTAGCCGGGCACCATCTAGTTCTTCTGGTCTCAGGATGATGTAGTCTGTGGTTCACATGGCCCTTTCTATCCCTTGGGCTCGTAATCGCCTTGTGTTCTTGGTGTTCTTCATTCTCCTTTGATCCAGGTGGGTTGAGAACAATTGATGCATCTTAGACGGCTGCTTGCTAGCGTTTAAGACCCCAGACCCTACTCTTCAAAGTGGGATGCAGAATGTTTTCTTAATAGATTTTATTATGCCAATTGACTTAGATGTCCCCTGAAACCATGGTCCCCAGGCCCCTGCCCCTGCTACACTGGCCTTCAAAGCATTCAGTTTATTCAAGAAACATCTTTGCTTTTGGTTTAGTCCAATTGTGCTAGCCTCCCCTGTATTGTGTGCTGTCTTTCCCTTCACCTAAAGTAGTTCTTATCTATTATCTAATTAGTGAATGCCCCTTCCCCACCCTCCCTCCTTCCCCCCCTCTTAATCACAAAAGAATGTTTTCTTCTCAGTTTAAACTATTTCTCAAGTTCTTATAATAGTGGTCTTATACAATATTTGTCCTTTTGCAACTGACTAATTTCACTCAGCATAATGCCTTCCAGGTTCCTCCATGTTATGAAATGTTTCACAGATTCCTCACTGTTCTTTATTGATGCATAGTATTCCATTGTGTGAATATACCATAATTTATTTATCCATTCATCCGCTGATGGGCACCTCGGTTGCTTCCACCTTTTTGCTATTGTTAACAAACAAAAAAATCAAAACCCATTGCCGTTAACAGTGCAGCAATAAACATGCGTATGCATATATCTGTTCGTGTAAAGGCCCTTATTTCTCTAGGATATATTCCAAGGAGTGGGATTCCTGGATAGTATGGTAGTTCTATTTCTAACTTTTTAAGGAAGCCCCAAATCGATTTCCAAAGTGGTTGTACCATTTGATATTCCCACCAGCAGAGTATAAGTGTTCCAATCTCTCCACAGCTTCTCCAACACTTATTATTTTGTATTTTTTGGATTAATGCCAGCCTCGTTGGGGTGAGATGAAATCTCATTGTTGTTTTGATCTGCATTTCTCTAATGGCTAATGATTGTGAATATTTCCTCATATATCTGTTAGCTACCTGAATGTCTCCTTTATGAAGTGTCTATTCATATCTTTTGCCCATTTTTTAATTGGGTTATTTGTTTTTTTGCAGTTGAGTTTTTGCAGTATCATGTAGATTTTAGAGATCAGGTGCTGAACAGAAATGTCATAGCCAAAAACTTTTTCTCACTCTGTAGGTAGTCTTTTTACTCTTTTGGTGAAGTCTTTGGATGAGCATAGGTGTTTGATTTTTAGGAGCTCCCAGTTATCTAGTTTTTCTTCTACATTCTTTATAATGTTGTGTATACTGTTTATGCCATGTGTTAGGGCTCCTAACGTTGTCCCTATTTTTTCTTCCATGATCTTTATCGTTTTAGATTTTATATTTAGGTCTTTGATCCACTTTGAGTTAGTTTTTGTGCATGGAATGAAGTATGGGTCTTGTTTCATTTTTTTGCAGATGGATATCCAGTTATGCCAGCACCATTTGTTAAAAAGACTGTCTTTTCCCCATTTAACTGTTTTGGGGCCCTTGTCAAATATCAACTGCTCATATGTGGATGGATTTATGTCTGGATTCTGAATTCTGTTCCACTGGTCCATGTATCTGTTGTTGTACCAGTACCAGGCTGTTTAGACTACTGTAGCGGTATAACAGGTTCTAAAATCAGGTAAAGTAAGGCCTCCCACTTTGTCCTTCTTTTTCAGTAATGTCTTATCTTTCTGAGGCCTCTTTCCCTTTCTTATGAAGTTGGTGTTTTGTTTTTCCATCTCATTAAAGGATGTCTTTGGGATTTGGATTGGAATTGCATTAAATGTATAGATCGCTTTTGGTAGAACAGACATTTTTATGAAGTTAAGTCTTCCTATCCACGAGCAAGGTATGTTCTTCCAGTTATGTAAGTGTCTTTTGGTTTCTTGCAGAAGTATACTGTAGTTTTCTTTGTATAAGTCTTTTACATCTCTGGTAAGATTTATTCCTAAGTATTTTATCTTCTTGGGGGCTACTGTAAATGGTATTGATTTGGTGATTTCCTCTTCGATGTTCTTTTTGTTGGTGTGGAGGAATCCAACTGAGTTTTGTATGTTTATTTTGTATCCCGATACTCTGCTGAACTCTTCTATTAGTTTCAGTAGTTTTCTGTGTATAAGATCATGTCATCTGCAAATAGAGATACTTTTATGTCTTCCTTGCCAATCTGGATGCCCTTTATTTCTTTATCTAGCCTAATTGCTCTGGCTAGGACTTGCAGCACAATGTTGAATAAGAGTGGTGATAAAGGGCATCCTTGTCTGGTTCCCGTTCTCAAGGGAAATGCTTGCAGGCTCTCTCCATTTAGGGTGATGTTGGCTGTTGGCTTTTTTTATTATGTTGAAGACTTTTCCTTTCATTCCTATTTTGCTGAGAATTTTTATCATGAATGAGTGTTGAACTTTGTCAAATGCCTTTTCTGCA
Organism: Elephas maximus indicus; assembly: GCF_024166365.1. Classification (NCBI taxonomy): domain Eukaryota; kingdom Metazoa; phylum Chordata; class Mammalia; order Proboscidea; family Elephantidae; genus Elephas; species Elephas maximus. Next base: position 156,850,380 of record NC_064822.1, read on the forward strand.
TCAATTGATAAAATGAGGTGATTCTTGTCTTTTTTTTTACTTACCTGGTGGATTACTTTAATTGTTTTTGTAATGTTGAACCATCCCTGCATACCTGGTATGAATCCCACTTGGTCATGGTGAATTATTTTTTGATATGTTGTTGAATTCTGTTGGCTAGAATTTTGTTGAGGATTTTTGCATCTACATTCATGAGGGATATAGTTCTATAATTTTCTTTTCTTGTGGTGTCTTCACCTGGTTTTGATATTAGGGATATGGTGGCTTCATAGAATGAGTTTGGTAGTATTCCGTCCTTTTCTATGGTCTGAAATACCTTTAGTAGTAGTGGTGTTAACTCTTCTCTGAAAGTTTGGTAGAACTCTGCAGTGAAGCTGTCTGGACCAGGGTTTTTTTTTGTTGGGAGATTTTTGATTACCTTTTCAATCTCTTCTTTTGTTATGGGCCTATTTAGTTGTTCTACCTCTGTTTGTGTTAGTTTAGGTAGGTAGTGTGTTTCTAGGAATTCATTCATTTCTTCTAGGTTTTGAAATTTGTTTGAGCATAGTTTTTCATAGTAATCTGATATGATTCTTTTAATTTCAGTTGGGTCTGTTGTAATATTGCCCCTCTTATTTCTTATTCAGGTTATTTCCTTCCTCTCCTATTTTTTTTTTTTTTTTTTTTTTGTCGCTTTGGCCAGTGGTTTATCAATTTTTGTTGATTTTTTCAAAACACCACCTTTTGGTCTTGTTAATTGTTTCAATTGTTTTTCTGTTTTCTATTTCATTTAGCTCAGCTCTAATTTTTATTATTTGTTTTCTTCCGGTGCCTGTGGGTTTCTTTTGTTGCTCTTTTTCTGTTTGTTCATGTTGTAGGGATGATTCTTTGATTTTGGCCCTTTCTTCTTTTTGGATGTGTGCATTTAGTGATATAAACTGGCCTCTGAGCACCGCTTTTGCTGTGTCCCAAAGGTTCTGATAGGAAGTGTTTTCATTCTCGTTGGATTCTCTGAATTTCTTTATTCCATCCTTAATGTCTTCTATAATCCAGTCTTTTTTGAGCAGGGTATTGTTAAGTTTCCAAGTGTTTGATTTCTTTTCCCTGCTTTTCCTGTTATTGATTTCCACTTTTATGGCCTTATGGTCAGAGGAGATGCTTTGTAATATTTCAATGTTTTGGATTCTGCTAAGGCTTGCTTTATTACCTAATATGTAGTCTATTCTAGAGAATGTTCCTTGTGCACTAGAAAAAAAAAGTATACTTAGTTGCTATTGGGTGGAGTGTTTTGTATATGTCTACAAGGTCAAGTTGGTTGATTGTGGCATTTAGATCTTCCGTGTCTTTTTTGAGCTTCTTTCTGCATGTCCCATCCTTCACCAAAAGTGGTGTGTTGAAGTCTCCTACTATTATTGTGGAGCTGTCTGTCTCACTTTTCAATGCTGATAGAGTTTGTTTTATGTATCTTGCAGCCCTGTCACTGAGTGCATAAATATTTGATATGGTTATATCTTCTTAATGTATTATTGTCCCTTTAATCATTATATAGTGTCCTTCCTTATCCTTTCTGATGGATTTAACTTTAACATCTATCTTGTCAGGAATCCTGCTCTTTTTTGATTGTTATTTGCTTGGTATTTTTTTTTCCATCCTTTGAGTTTTAGTTTCTTCGTGTCTCTAAGTCTAAGGTGTGTCTCTGGTAGGCATCATTTAGATGGATCTTGTTTTTCAATCTATTCTGCTACTTTCTGTCTCTTAATTGGTGCATTTAGTCCATTTACATTCAGGGTAACTATGGATAGGTATGAATTTAGTGCTATCTTTTGATGTCTTTTTTTTGTGTGTTGACAGTTTCTTTTTCCCATTTGATTTTATGTGCTGAGTAGATTTTCTTTACATAGTGTCCTTTCCTCATATTTGTTGTTGTTGATTTTGTTTCTGCTGAGTCTGTATTTTTCCCTTATATTTTATTTTGATGAGTAGGATAGTTTGTCTCTTTTGTGGTTACCTTATTATTTACCCCTATTTTTCTAAATTTAAAACTAACTTATATTTCTTTGTATCGCCATATGTTCCTCTCCATATGGAAGGCGTATGATTACATTTCTTGTTGTTGTTGGTTTTTTTTTTTTTTATGATTACATTTCTTAGTCTCTCTTTATTATTTTAATGTTGTCTTCTTTTATATAATAACATTGCCATTACACTGTGTTGGGCTTTTTTTTTTTTTTTAATAATCTTGCTTTGTTTTTTTTGGATTTCCCTGTCTGGGTTGACTTCTGGTTGCTCTGCCCAGTGTTCTAGTCTTGGGTTGATACCTGATATTATTGATTTTCTATCCAAAGAACTCCCTTTAGTATTTCTTGTAGTTTTGGTTTGGTTTTTATGAATTCCCTCAACTTGTGTTTATCTGGAAATGTCTTAATTTCACCTTCATATTTAAGAGACTGTTTTGATGGATGTATGATTCTTGGCAGGCAATTTTTTTCCTTCAATTTTTTAAATATGTCATCCCATTGCCGTCTTGCCTGCATGGTTTCTGCTGAGTAGTCCGAGCTTATTCTTATTGGCTCTCCCTTGTAAGTGACTTTTCGTTTATCCCTCGTTGCTGTTATAATTCTCTCTTTATCTTTGGTTTTGGCAAGCTTGATTATGATATGTCTTGGTGACTTTTTTTTAAGATCTACTTTATGTGGAGTTCGATGAACGTCTTGGATAGATATCTTCTCATCTTTCACGATATCAGGGAAGTTTTCTGCCAACAAATCCTCAACAATTTTCTCTGTATTTTCTGTTATCCCTCCCCATTCTGGTACTCCAATCACTCGTATAGAGTCCCACATGATTCTTAAGTTTTCTTCATTTTTTTAAATTCCTTTATCTGATTTTTCTTCAAATATATTAGTGCCAAGTGATTTATCTTCAAGTTCAGAAATTCTAGCTTCTACTTGTTCAGTTATGTTCCTCTGACTTTCTATTGAGTTATCTAATTCTGTAATTTTATTGTTGATCTTCTGAATTTCTGATTGCTGTCTGTCTATGGATTTTTCCAGCTTATTAAACTTTTCATTATGTTCCTGAATAATCTTTCTAATTTCTTCAGTTACTTTATCTGTGTGTTCCTTGGCTTATTCTGCACATTGCCTCATTTCCCTCCTGATGTCTCGAAGGGTTCTGTGTATTAAACTTTTGTATTCTGCATCTGGTAATTCCAGGAATACACTTTCATCTAGAAGATCCCTGGATTCTTTGTTTTGAGAGCCTGTTGAGGTGATCATGGTCTGTTTCTTTATGTGACTTGATATTGACTGTTGTCTCTGAACCATCTATAAGTTATTGTATTTAGTTTATGCTTGCTTACTGTGTCATAGCTGCTTGCTTTGTTTTGTTTTGGTATACCCCTATGGGTTGCTTGAGTGAGCTAGCTTGATTATTTTTACCTTTGGAGCTCTGGTGTCCTGTCCCCAGCTGGCTAGAGCTGTTATCAGGTATATCAGTCTAGGAGTCCATTCAGTTTTCTTGTATGAATTCAGCTCAGGTTTCCAGGTAGCTGATATGAAGTATGTGGTACAGGCTCTGTCCTACAGTCTTAGAGGGGCAGGGGTGATTGGCACATATATCAGTATCTGATTGTAGCAGGGGTCACGCTCTGAACAAGGCAGGAGGCTGAGAACCGACCCTCAAGTGTCTCTGAGGAAAACACGTCTCTGTTCCCTAGATCGTGCTGGTGGGTGGGTTCTGCAGAGGGACCATGGGCACCCAAAGTTTTTGTTGTAAGGACTGGGAGGTACCAGTTGTCTTTGAGTCACTGTCACGGGTGCCTGGGTGACCTGAGTGGAGGTACTAGTCCTTAGGTCCCTGATGTGGGTAGGTGAGGACCTTGTTTAATAGGCAAAGCAATGTCAAATGTCAAACACCCACCTCTCCACCGCACAGCTGAAATGGTTGGAGTTTGCCAACAAGGGCCTATTCTCTCGAAATAGGCCCACACAGGTCCATGCAGAAGGGAAAGGTGCTCGAGGTCCATGGATGGTTTATGTCTGGACAGGAGCCGCTTTTGTCCTGAGCTCCCCCGTTAATGGAGCTAACAAATAACCTTTTCCCCCCAGTTGCAAATTTTTTTCGTTCCCCAAGGCTGGGAGGATGGCTCTAGGTGTCCACCAGGGTCTACCTCAGGCCCAGGGATTCAGCCGCTGAAGCCGGCTTGGGGGTGGGGGAGGGCATGGTAAAATATACGCAAGTACTTAGCTTTTGTCGAGAGCTCCGTTCTCCTCAGGTTCTGGAGGTGTGAGTGGGCCGTGTGGCTGGCTGCTTCTCCCTGAGGAAACTGCGGCCAAATGCTAGCACCAGCCTGCCGCCACCTCCCCTGCTGCTGCTCCGGGAATGGTGCCTGAGGGCTCCCTGAGATTCAGGTCTGGTAACTCCTCTCCGCTTCTGAATGGTCTCTTCCTCCCCCTGCCCCTCAGTTCATTGTCTAAGCTTGCCTTCGATGCTCAGGGCTCCCAGCTTGTCAGAAATATACTCGTTTCATTTGTTTTTTTCAGGTCTTTGTTGTAAAGAGGGCTCGACCGAAGCGTCTGTCTGTGCCACCATCTTGGCTCCACCTCTGGAGGTTTTAAATTTTTCTATATTTACTGCTTGGAAAAGTAGTATATATTAGTTTCACCACATTCTCAAATTAAATCATATGCATAATAGGCCAAAGTGAGCAAAACACTGAAATAAGTCGCAATTCTAACCACCTTCTCACAGTCTTAATAATTACTACAAAAACTGCTATGCTGTACCCTTGATCCAGGCAGGGCCAGCCAAAACCTCTTCTTCACATGTCTTCCTGGGCAAAGATGATTGGTCAAAGGTAGGCCTCTGAATGAAGATCAGCCAATCAGATTCCTTCCACTGGAGTTTTGGAAATGTGCTTAAAAAGACATTGATATCCCTCTGCCTGATAGAAACTGAGGGCAGGTAAATTTAAGAGCTATTGGTGTACTTGGGCATTAAGGAGCAGGCAAAGTGGCTGGGCAATGAGAAAGAAGAATGAGACAGACACCCAGAGAAGAAGAGAATCAAGAATCAGATAAAACATTTTTATAGATTCCCCTGAGTGCTCTGCCAGCCTATTGTATAAAATTTATTACAGTGTGACAAATCTATTTCAGTATAACAAATCTATTGCTGTGTAACAAAGTACCCATTGCCGTAGAGTCAATTCCACCTCATAGCTACCCTATAGAACAAAACAGAACTGCCCCATAGGGTTTCCAAGGCTGTAGTCTTTGCAGAAACAGATTGCCACATCTTTTCTCCCATGGAGTGGTTGGGGTGTTCTAACTGCTAACCTTTTGGTTAGCAGCGGAACACTTAACCACTGTGCCACCAGGGCTCCTTACCTCAACACTGCTTCAAACAACATTTATTACCCTACAGTTTCTTTGGGTCAGTAAACTAGGAAAGACTTAGCTGAATCCTCTGTCTCAGGGTTTCTCATAAGCCTGTAGTCAAGGTCAAGGTGTTGGCCAAGGCTGTGGTTTCATCTGAAGGCTCACTGACATGTTGCTGGCAGGATTCAGTTTCCACGGATAGTCGGATTGAGAACCTGAGTTCCCCTCTAGCTATTAGTTGGAGGCTGCTTTGAATTTTTTGCCATATAGGCTTCTCCATAGGGCAGCTTACAACATGGCACCTGGCTTCAACCAAGTAAGAAGAACCAGAGAGAAGAAAGAATAGACAAGAAGAAACCCACAATCTTTTACATTCTAATCTTGGAAGAGACATCCCATAATATTAAAGACTCAAATCAATAGGAAAATCAATTCTATGAAAATAAAAATCTCTGAACAATTCAGGTAGTCAGTGGATATATGATTATTAGTGGCCTTTCCCATCCTTTACCCCTAAAAACTACCATGAAGGAAATTTACTTTCTATGCTTTTGGTTTTCCAGACATCTGAATTTTATCTTCTCATAATGTAAACTGGAAAAAAATAGGCAAAAAACAAACAAACAAAAAAGGAGAGAGAGAATAGTTTAACACTATGGCTAGTTTTCAACTTCAAGTATTTCTGTTTCTGATTATGAGATATGTGTGTGGTCATTATAAAAATGAAAAAAAAAAGTGAAAACCCCTTCTCTGGGGTTACTATATCAGTCTGTAGGAAGTAGAGTAGTTTTTCAAAAAAACCTTTAGCAAAAAAGTCCCCTCCCTGGTTTTTCCTGCAAACATTAACCTCAAGCATTTACTTCCTTCCATATTATTTATACATTTAACCTCAAACTTTCATCTAAGTCACAAGCAGATATAAGAAAGGGCCCAAATGTCAGCCATCTGTAGACCAGACCTGACAAGCTTTGTGGGGGAGATGAAAACCTCTCATTTCATGGAACTAAAAAAGGGCGATTGTATATACCAGAAGCCCAGAGCCCTGTTCCTCTGGGTCTCACCACCCAATCAGGAATTCTATAAATATGCCCCTCAAACACATAAACAGTTTCCTTTCAGTTTGTCGATTGGGGTTTATCTTTGCTTTGCAGATTCAATTTAGCTCTGGACAGAAAAGAATTTCAAGAAATCAGAAAAGCAGGCTTAAAAACAAACAAAGAAACACAATAGAGGCAATTTCCCAGACATGCCAGGACATAGTCATGGGTCGGGATTTAAGAAAGCAAAGAAATCCCTGAAGGATAACCTCGAGTTGGTTTCTCATTTTGATAAAGATTTCTTGTGTCTATGGGTTTCACCAATAAAACAGTCACTACAGGATAAAAAATGATGTTATAAACCATGTTCAAAAGACCTCTACAATTAGAAAAGGAAGTTGGGTGCCTCCCACGTAGTATGGGAGAGGCAGGAGAACATGGTGAGTATAGATCACCTTTCCCAGGTGCCTCCTCTGGGTTTTAACACTTACAGAGCAGGAAAAGAAAAAAGAAGACTCACACAAAGTTGTTTTTTTTTCAATTTTTTTTCGCATTACAAATAACATACATTTTTGTTTCTATTTTTCCTCAGTTGACAAGTCCCTGAAATAACATATGAACAGTACAAACATCCTTACAACTAACAAGTTTTCTATGCTGCTGGTTTTAGAAGTGTTGGTTGGGACTCAACTGGTCAATCATGCGGATTTTTTTTCCAACAATGCATCCACCGACTGGTTCTGGTTGGCACTTCTCTTTTTCAAGTGTGTGAAGTCCTGCCTCACTGACAGCACCAGATGGGCCAGTAATTCTCAATCCTGGCTGTGCTTTAGAATCACCTGGGAAAGCATTAAAAACAAACAAACAAAAAAAATCCCAATGCCCAGGCTGCTTCCAGGGTCAATCGAATGAGAATCTCTAAGCATGGGACTCAACGCTATTATTTAAAGCTCCCTAGTGATTTTTTTTTTTTTTTTAGTGATTACAATAGGCATTCAAGGCTGGAGGCATTCAAGGCTAGAAACCATTGCTAGGTGCCATTTTCATGTATTAACTGTAATCTTAACTGATTAAAGTTGCTGTACTACTGGGAAGCTTGATTAAGAAGTGGAGTTTCCCTTGGAAACACAGTGACCAGTCATTAATTTAAGGCAGTAACACAAACCATTCTCCTTAGAGCAACACATTCCACAGCATTCCAAAAATTGTGAAAAGCATGTTCTTCTCACCTGTGGAAGAGTATTCCACCAGGTTTACTGGAGAAAAAAAATGGTGTGGCTTTTGATAAACTGCCAAAGAGAACATTATACAAAAAGTATCAATTTAAAACCAGGGTCAAAGTATTTATAACATCTGCTGTTGTTAGCTACCTTCCTCTGGCCCTGACTCATGGTGACCTTGTGCACAAAAGAAGAAAAAGCTGCCTGGTTCTGAGCCATTCCTATGATCAGTTGCAGGTTGGACCATTGTGATCGAGAGGGTTTTCGGTGGATTTTTGGAAATAGATTGTCAGGCCTTTCTTCTTAGTCCATCTTAGTCTGGAAGCTTTGCTGAAGCATATTGCGACATGCAAGCCTCCACTGACAGATGGGTGGTGGCTGCACTTGAGGTGTATTGGCTGGGAATTGAACTCGGGTCCTCTGCGTGGACGGCAAGGATTCTACTGCCGAAATACTACTACTCTCCTTATACCATGTATGTGTGAAGCAGCCTTTTCACCGTTAAGCTGATCGTGACAATGTAATAATAGAGTATTGAAGTCTGAGTGGAACTTTTTGAGATATGCAGCCCTGTCATTCTACACCTGGGAAACTCAGGATCAGAGATGGCGTGACTAGTCTAATGCTTTATTGTTCACTAAGGGTTATTGTAAAGAACTGTCACCTTTCTTCTCATTCCTAGCCCAGGGATTTTTTTTTTTTTTTAAAACACATGCAAAAGTATTTTACTTCAAGTCTGGCCAATAGAAAATGGTCCTTAAATCTTAGCAATCGGTAGAAGTAACGGTGGTAGTAGTTGTTGTGGTCATTATTGGTAATAATAATAACGTCCATATGGCTTTCTCCAGTGTTATGAAAACTGCCTTTAGATACTTTGCAAATGAAAGCAGCTATTCTTTTGTTGATGAGACCTAACTTCTTTGAAACACAGGAAGTTTAAGAGCAAAATAGTACAAAGGCAAAAGGAAAAAAGGTCTTTATTTAGAATGGCATTGAAAACCTAGAATAGCCTGTTACTATTTAATGTCTCATCAATTAAACATTTTATGTACTTAATTATAAAATAGATACAACTTGATCAGATTTTACCTAGAAGATATGAAAATATGTATAATTTGCATCAGGCGGATGGTACTCTACAATCTTCTAGATAAAGTCTCATCGAATTATATATTAATGTTACATATGTATATATATGTGTGTGTATATTTTATATGTATGTATATATATGTATATATATATATTTGTTGTTTTGTGCCATTAAGTTGATTCTGACTTACAGTGACCCTATGGGACAGAGTAGAACTTCCTCACAGGGTTTCCTAGCAGAAATCTTTATGGGAGCAGATCACCAGGTCTTTTTTCCTGAAGAACAATCGGTGGGTTCAAATTGCCATCCTTTAGGTTAGCAGCTGACGGCATAGCCATTGTGCCACCAGGGCCCCTTTACATGCACATATTTCTAAAAAGTAAGTGGTCCCTTCGTGTGTCACTTAAAAGTTCTCACATACAGTCATACAGTGTAGATATTATCACCGCTTCCTTATAGTTAAAAAAACCTAAGGCCAAAGAATGAAACGTACCTCTAAGGTGACTCAGCTAGTAAATGGCAGGGCTAGTGTTTCATCACATGTTTTCTAACTTTGAGTCCTTCATTAGGTTACATACTTGGACCATGTTGCCACTCTAGGCTTTTGAATAATTAACTTTACAGTGCTGAGGTGTAATGTCATGTCCTTGGAGTTCATTAAGCAAAATATGAAACATCTCTATTTTAGAACTTGCTTTTTAAAATCATAAAACCTCATTATGTTGCTCTGTATTTCTTGTTTAAAGGCCTTGCAGACAAATTATTCTCAGAGTTCAGAACCAGGAAAATATCTGTATTACCTGACCAGTTGGTAGCTTCCTTTTGTCAGAGTAGGAGGAGAGTTACGTGGCCTATTGAGTGTCTTTCCTTGCCTTGGCTTGTATGTAACTCAAAATGAGGTGTTATACTTGATCATTTTAGCTTTTCTCAGCCCAGGTTTCTGGGACATTCTGCTCCCCCATCACCACTGCAACCTTTAAGACCTGACTTTTGCTTTTTAATCTTTATTGATGATGCAATTTTACTGTACTGTGATTTTGGTAGGTGTTTCACGATGGGTGTCCAACTACCCAGAAAGTGTTTTCCTAGTTTCTGGTGATAGCCAGTATTTCTTGGGGTACTTCCTTTTCCCAATTCTCAGTCCATATGGTTTAGGTGGTATTAGTCCCAGTCTTTTAGAGCCAACAGCGGACACATAACCTAGGCCAAGCCAATTATTGTGTTCTGTTACCTTGGCCACCGGACTTGGTTCAAGAATAAGCCCATGACATGACATGGTCAGCCCTTATCTATCAGGACATATGCAACTGCTTTTGCAAGAGTAACTGTGAAAGGGATGTTATTTTTCCACTGTAATTGCCAGGAAGTCGGGATAAAAAAATCTGGCTGCCACCTTGCCACCATAAGGAAAGAATACCTGAGAATGGAGCCAACCCCAATGAAAGAAGATCTGAGATAAGAAAATAGGGAGATCAAGACATGTTGACCTCTTTGAACTCCTGGATCTAGAGCTTAGTGTGGGTCCTCCCTGCCTCTGGACTTCAACTGTATGGGCTAATAAATTCCCCTAAGGTATGTTGACTATGTAGCAACTTTATTTTTATCACTATAAATTCTGTTTGAAAGTAGATAGGGTGCAAATCAAAATAAATACATTGTAAATGTAGATTTCTATCCTTAATATCACAGCTAATCAAGAGAAGTCATCTATTGGTTATTTGCTTATCTGGTATTTATGTTGGTCATCAACCCTTCTTTCACCATGACTGAAATGTAACTTAGTGCTACAATACATCCTTTCTTTTTTTGTTTCTGCTGATTTTGGCATAATAGAGCAGAATTTAAAATGTACTCATTTTCTAACACTTAGGTAATAAATCTGAAGCCATTTTCAATAGAATAGTTTTAAATTCCAAATAAATTGATTCTAATAACATTTTACACCTTGAAAACAAAGTGCTTTTTTTTAGTTCTTTTTCTCCCTGGTTCTTACAATACCAAGATAAAAAAACAAGATACTGAAGTTAAATTCAGGAGCTAGTTACAGGAGTATTTAACCTTCCTACTGACTTATTTGCCTGGAGATACCTCTGATTTCTTTACCAATAATTTTAACTGCATGAACCACCCCTGTTAAAATTTATTTGTTCTTTCCCTGTGGACTTTAATCGTTACTCTGGTTTCCTTGAATTAGATTTAGTGCCTAAAGATTAGGGATAACCTCACCCATGATCTTCTCGCCAAAGACCCAAAGTGTAGCCTCAAGGCGTTTTTTTTTTTTTCTTCCACATGTTCATGGAATCAGTTTTATTTCTTTTAGAAATAAAATAAAATAACACCTCCAATGGATGTTTCCGGTCTGTCTGTCTTCAAATAAACTACAGTGTCTTTTTTTTTTTTTAATATGCCAGGTATTGTTTAGAAAATGGTCTGCTAAAATGCAGAATAAATAACCAAGCTTGTGAAGTTGTATTTTATCTCTAAGATGAAATGCAGATTTCCCATTAAAGGCATATCTTCCCTCTCAAAAGTTTTTACTGAGGAGTTCTTTAAAAATAACTACATCAGTTAAGTATAGGTTACTGGAGATTCAAAACCCTAAGAACAGTTTTTGGCTTTTATCCCATAACGTTTTCATTTGAGAGTGAATTGGATAAATTTTAATTCGTGCACAGCTCTGAAATTTCCTCCTTGTGTTTTTTTTCCCTCTTCATTGTCAGACAAAGGAGTCCCTGGGAGGCACAGTTAATCCCTCGACTACTCACTGAGCAGTTGGCAGTTCGGATGCACCCAGAGGTGCCTTGGAAGAAAGGCCTGGTGGTCTGCTTCTGAAAGGTCACAGACATGAAAATCCTATGTAACAGTTCTATTCTGCAACACATGGGGTCGCCGCGAGTCGGAATTGACTTGACGGCAATTGTGTTTTTATTGACAGACCAGTACAGTCTGTTGGTTTCATTATTTCCATTCTTTACATAAGCATTAAAGTTGTTGTTGTTTAATAACATTGCTTCTGTCAGGAATCTCATAGTCTGATAAAGGGAGGAAACAAACACTTAAGTGTGGGTCACTGTAATGCGCTCTCTTGGAATACTTTGTCCTCATAGCTTATCACAGCTTATAAGTCTGACTATTCCTGTCCTTTTTGATTTTCTCTTTTCCTTACAAGGTTATGGACTCCATGAGGGCAGTGTCTGTTTTGCTAACTGCTCTATCCACAGTGCCCTCAGCATAATTATCTAGGAACTGGGAGGAAAAAAAAAAAAAAAAAGTCTGGAGAAGCCACTTGAGAAATGACTTGTAAAGCCATTAAGTGTTAAATGACATTTGCAGTTTAATCCTAAAAGGAAAGGGAAGCCCCAAGCTTCCATTTTTGCAGGACAGTCTGAGAGCTTTTGTTTATAATTCTCTTCAAATCAGTTAACTGCTTACAATCCCTCAGCTAAAACTACATATAATTCCTATCACTGAACCCAATTTGTTCTCTGCCCTAATTTTACATTTGTGAATAATAAAGCCAGGTACCAGTTTTCATCCTCTGAGAGTAAATTACTTTAAATCAACAGCAAAGAATAAGATAAACCAAAAATGGATTGGCTTCATTGCCCACGTATGTGGGGATGTTCGGTTTAAATAATAGCCTTAAGTGTTTCATGGTTAGGATCCTTCCACACATTTCTAGTTTCTTGCTGCAACTGTGCCCTGGTTGTCCTTGTGGTGAATACATCAACAGGGTGCGTAATCTTGTACTGTAACCTCCCACAGATCCCAGGGATGTGCAGAATTCATCAGCTCCAAGGTATGCAAGGTAGGGTTTGAAGAGAAAATCCTTTCACCCTTATGATTCCAAGTATATTAAAAAACATGCCGTTAGCAGGGATTTTTACTGATAGGTCACCTCCAGCTTAGTGATGTGGATGTGTACTTAATTCTTTTACCAAGAAGAATCTATGGAAACTGGGACCTTGACAAGATGCTGAATTTGGACTGGTATCTGCCATGAATTTATTGTTTTCTAAAAACTTAGCCCTAGAATAGAGGTGCATTTGAAATCATAAATGAAAACAGTTGGTTAATTTAAAGTGAGTTGATAATACATTTTTAAAAGGTTTGTAATTTATAATTTATACTGAGCCTTTTGAATCAGAAAAGAAAATCAGAAGGATGTTTGTAATTTGGAAACATTTTGGAGATTTACCCAGCTTTTTTTTTTTTTTTTTCTTTTAAGAATGAAAGCAAGGGTGAGGAAGTATGTTGGTATAAATTAAACAGGCCCTTTGGCTCTGAAAATGAGCTCAGTTGTAAATAGCAGAGATTTTCTAGCCCTTCTGACCCTATTGGAGAAGATTATATTGCTTCGTCAGGTTAGAACTTGTATCAGAAAGCCTAGTGTCAACTTTCCACTTACAGATCAGGTAGGCAGGAGTTTGTCTGGTTTCACAGGACACAGGACCTGTCATATTACACTGGTTCTTTGTAGCAGAAACAGTTTTCCAAGAAATCTCAGAATGATGCTGACATGTAGGAAAGGAATTTTCATCTCATTACTTCTCCCCAAGCAACAGAGGCCTCAATGATAATAGGAAAAGAAGAATATTATTGAATTTTCCTAATGGTGTCAATTTAGTACCCTTATGTCTGGTATTTTTCAAAGCCCGTTGAAGACAGGAACCTACAGCTTTTTAAAGAAATCCTTCCCCCTTCTCCAAAAACACAGTGGGGAAGATTCTACTATTGTATACACTAGAATAATGTCTTTAAAAGGTTTGAATAGTCATTTATTATTGAAGAACAGTTTCATCACATTATAGCTTTTCTTAAGAGCAATTTACACTGCCTACAAAAGAGAGAGAAGAGAGGGAGGGAGAGGGTGTGGAAGGGGAGGGGAGAAAAGAAGCAGGGAGGGAAGGAAGAGAGAGACAATAGGAAGGGAAACTTACGAAAATCTCCCAACTGTCTATGTTTCTTGGGGTAATTTGATCTTTTCCTCTGGGGCACAATGGGACTAGTATTTCCTGAGACTAAGGTTACCAAGATGGTGGAAACTCACCCTTGATATAGAGGCTTTCAATGTGGGAGAGGTAGCTGTAAACGGGTAGTACTAATTGCTAACCTTTGTTACTGTTGCTCAGTAAAGATATACTATAGCTCCTTTCTCCTTCCCTACTAGCCCTCCTTTCTCAGCACTTACCCTCTATCATACAAAGTCTATTCCTGATTTACAATCACATTACAGGCAACTGCAAAGCCCTGCCGACTGAAGTAAATTGTTTTCCATAAGTCATGTTTGTGATTTGCTAATGCTGGAAAATCAAATGCTAAACCTGTAATTTTTAATAAATCACCGTGAAAAACATTTAATTTAGGAGCAACACCTATAGCCCCAAACCCTGAGCCTGGGGGAGCAGGTTTGATTTGACTATCTTTTTTGCAAAGATTTGTTTTCTTTTTTCACTCAACTCTTAATTCATACGAAGAGAATTGGGATAATTAAAACCTAATTTCAATGGAAGTTTCTTAAAATGCTTACAAATTGAATGTTACTCTGTAGTTCACTTAAAAAAAATTGAATAGGCTCAGACATGCTGGTATGAATTTGATTCACCATATGTCCACTTAATGATTATTTGAAAACAACGAGGAACAGACCTCCCACAGGCAACTCTGTATTACCAGATTTCTTCAAAGCATGGGCTCAGAATACAATTTGTGTTGAGCTGAAGAATGGGTAAGAAGTTGGCCCCATGCAGATGAGTAAATGAATTTAACAGTCCCTTGGATAATTACCCAGAGAGACCTTTATATAAATATATACAATGAACAGTAGCTTTTGATCCTTTTGTATTGCACTGCATTATTCACTCAATATTAGATTTGGAGGGAAAGGGATTATAATGGTGGGTAGATGTCGGAGAATCTATCTTGTAAACTTTGGGCAATACCAAAGACTCTGGAGAGAAAAGATCTGGGTTCATATTTAGCAAATCATTCTTTAATCTTCAGCATCTTCATTCCTAATATAGTAAAGTAACTATTTGCTTGATTCTTGTTAAGAATTAAACGATATGTGGCAACATTGATTTATAAAACATAAAAAAAAAAAAAAAAAACAGTTGCCAATGAGTTGATTCCCACTCACAGCGACCCTATAGGACAGAGTAGAACTACCCATAGGGTTTCGATGGAGTGGCTGGTTGTTTCAAACCACTGGTGTTTTGGGTTAGCAGCCATAGCTCTTAACCACTGCACCACCAGGGCTCCATAAAACAAAAATGCTATGTAAATAGAATACATTATTATTATTTGAATTACATGACACAAAAGTTCTGGAACAACAATATATATGGAGTAATTAAAAAAAACAAACAAAAAAACTCGTTGCCGTCCAGTTGATTCTGACTCCTAGAGACCCTGTAGGACAGAGTAGAACTGCCCCACAGAGTTTCCAAGGCGCACCTGGTGAATTCGAATTACCGACCTTTTGGTTAGCAGCAGTAGCTTTTAAACACTATACTACCAGGGTTTCCATATGGTGTAATAGGTATTATTTATTTAGAGATAACTTCAGTGGTGGGCCACAACTGGTTTGTGCTGGCTCACGAGAGATGATTACTAATTTTTCAGGAATTGTGTGAGCTGTTGACATCATGTTGGTAGCTTGAAATCAGACATGGTGGGAGTATTTAAACCATGGAAATGGGCAAATGTTACAAATCAGGGTTTGTTCCCTCTCCCAGCACCTGAGAGCTGGATGACCAGCACATAGCTGATTACCCATTCTATATGCTTGGAGTAACCTATCACTATTTAACAAATCACTCCAAAATTTAGCAGCTTAATACAACAACTACCATTTTTTTCTCTCTCACATTTTGTACGTTAACTCCTCTTGTCAGGGTGATTCTTGAGTTCCATGTGTGTCAGCTACAGCTGTCATCAGCCAGAGAATCAACTGAATTGTAGTATTAAGATGGCTAACTCTCAGGGCTGATGCTGGCAGTCAGGCTGGAAACTCAGCTGGGACTGTCTATAGGGACATCTGGTATCTCATATGACTTGGGCATCTTTCCATATTAAACCTGGGTTTCCAAGTGGAAGCATTCTAAGTATGAAGATAGAAGCTACTCTTTTAAGGATCTCTTAGGGATCAGTCTTGGAAGTTACACAGTATCACTTCCATTGCATTCTACTGTTCAAAACAAGTCACTGGTAAAAAATTTGTTATGATCTTTAATTCACTGGAGATATAAAGATATTCAAATCTGTGTAAGCCCAAGAATATTCATTAAGTCGATTGTCAACATTTTAAATGTTTCCCTCCTTATTTCAATACGAACTTCTTCCTTCTTGTTAGTTGGTGTCAAACTCATGTTGACCCCATGTATGCAGAGTAGGGCTGTTCTATAGGGTTTTTAAGGCTGTGGCCTTTTGGAAGCAGATTGCTAGGCTTGTCTTCTGAGGGTGGGTTCAAACCGCCAACCTTTTGGCTAGTAGTAGGGTACTTAACTATTTACACCACCGAAGAACTCAACTTCTTCCTTAGTTGGAGATAAATATTACTGCTTTATGCTGCACGTTTTGCCAAGTTTAACGTCTCCTTTAGTCTTGGCATTCCACCAGTGTGACTGGCCAAATATATAAAACTATTTTGAAAATTTATTGAAAAGAGAATTAAAAAAAATTTCCTACATATTCTTAAAACACAATGGGTGCTTAAAAGGGGGTGTCAGCTATTTTAAGGAATGAAATAAAGGTAATCATAAACCTAATCAGGAATTTCTTGAGATGTGTTTGTAAGGCAATCTCACAAACATCTTGATGTAGACAAGGAAATATGGCTGGGTTACATGTGGACTGGACGCTACAATGCCATCAAGTCTAGGGAAGCCCCATTGGTCAGCGAATATCACAGGAAGAGCACAGAATATGGAGCCTTGTCAGTTTGGGTGCTACCAGCTGCAAGAAACATAAAACCAAATTAAAAGAGATTTATCATCTTACAAAATAAGTCTTGAGTTTTGTGGTGGTGGTGGTTGTTAGCTGTTGTCTAGATGGCCTCCAACTCATGGCAACCCCACGTGCAATGGGACAAAATGCTGCCCAGTCCTGTGCCAGCACTACCATTGATTAAGGATCGAACCATTGTGATCCACAGATTTTTCACTGGCTGATTTTTGGAATTAGATCATCAGACCCTTCTTCCTAGCCTGCCTTAGTTTGGAAATTTCACTGAAACCTATACCGGCATCATAGTGACACACAAGCCTCCACTGACAGACAGGTGGCGACTATGAATGAGGTGCATTGGCTGAGAATCTGACTGGGTCTTCCCTGTGGAAGAGGAGAACTCTACCACGGAACTACCACTGTCCTCTTGGTGGGTGTAGGGTTGCCTAATTTAATAGCTCAATTATGCCAGGGTTGTGGACCTGGTTCTTTGTTTTTCTCTGGGCATTCTGCTTACAGTGGTGACAATATATTGTGTTGCCCAGATCCAAATACCAAATTCTCACACAGCAAAGTCTAAAGGCAAAGCAGAAGATCAGATGGGGGAACAAGAGCAGTGGCCATATTTCCCTCACGTCTCTCTCCCTCTCTTTTTATTCAGGAAGGAAAATATTTACCAGATATCACTTACCAGATTTCCTCTTACATTGAATTGTTTGGAACTGGGCTCCACGGTCACCCATCAACCATTCTTCAACAAAGGTGAGTGAATTAACCACAATCCAGCTGAACAAATTCCCACAGGGCTGTGAGGAAAAGTCCATCTTTCCCAAACACATCATTATCTGACATGTGAACAAAACTGGAGTTGCACTGTCAAGAAGGTGGATATGGCTAGTGGGGTGAGGGTGGGGAGTAACTGATAGTGTCTGTCAGGTTAATTTTTAAGGTGGAAGCATGATTCTGTGTGATCTATTTAGAGCAGCACCTCTTCAGGAACTAGTAGTACAAGAAAATAGTACATACCAAGGGCTAGTTAAAGGGCTGTAGACAACTAGGCTGGGGGTCAGTATGGTCTCACCAGAGAACCGAACAATAGCAGAGAGTAACTTAGATTTCTACCGTCGTCTTGTCACTTTGTCATATTCTGATGGCTTATGTGTTGCTGTGATGCTGGAAGCTATGTCATGGATATTTCAAAAAAAAGAAGGGTCACCCATGGTGGACAGGTTTCAACAGAGCTTCTAGGCTAAGACATAGAAAGAAAGGTCTGGCAATCTACTTCTAAAAATTAGCCAACAAAAACTGTATGGATCACAACAGAATATTATCTGATATAGATTGGAAGGCACTTAAAATACACAGTGACTATGAAAATGGATTCGAGAATACCAACTATCTTGAAGATAGTGTAAGACCTGATAACATTTTGTTCTGTTGTGCATAGGGTCACCAGGAGTTAGAGCCATCTCCATGGCAACTAACAATAACATTATTAAGATTTGATAAATACTTGGTATGTGATAAGGGCCATGATTGGCACCCCCTAAAATCCAGCATCATATTTAATACTCAAAAAGGAAGGTATTAGGAGCTTTATTTTTAAAAATAAGGCTCAGCATAACTAGATGGTGCCCTGCTACTACCACCTGCTGCTCTGAGAGGGATCACAATAGGGTCCCAGACAGACCTGGAGAAAAACGTAGAACAAAAAAAGACCAAACTTACTGGTCTGATGGAGACTGGAGAAACCCAAGAACATGGCCCCTGGATACCGTTTTAACTCAGTACTGAAGTCACTCCTGAGGTTCACCCTTCAGCCAAATATCAGACAGGCCCATAAAACAGACAATAATACACGTAGCTCAACCATGTGTTATTGTTGTTTTTAGGTGCCATCGAGTCTGTTCCAACTCATAGCAACCCTGTGTACAACAGAACAAAACACTGCCTGGTCCTGAGCCACGCCCACAATCACTGTTATGCTTGAGCCCACTGTTGCAGCCACTGGGTCAGTCCTTCTCGTGGAGGGTCTTGCTCTTTTTCTCTGACCCTGTGCTCAGCCAAGCATGATATCCTTCTCCAGGAACTGATCCCTCCTGACAACATGTCCAAAGTATGTAAGACGCAGTCTCGCCATCCTTGCTTCTAAGGAGCATTCTGATTGTACTTCGCCCAGACAGATATATTCATTCTTTTGTCAGTCCATGGTATACTCAATATTCTTCACCATCACCACAATTCAAAGGCATCAATTCTTCTGTCTTCCTTATTCATTGTCCAGCTTTCACATGCATATGATGCTACTGAAAATACCATGGCTTGGGTCAGGTGTACCTTGGTTTTCAAGGTGACATCTTTGCTTTTGAACACTTTAAAGAGGTCTTTTGCAGCAGATTTGCCCAATGCAACGTGTCTTTTGATTTCTTGACTGCTGCTTCCATGGGTGTTGACTGTGGATCCAAGTAAAAAGAAATCCTTGACAACTTCAATCTTTTCTCCATTTATCGTGATGTTGTTTATTGGTCCAGTTGTGAGGATTTTTGTTTTATGTTGGCTTGCAATTCACACTGAAGACTGTGGTTTTTGATCTTTTTTTTTTTTTTTTCAGTAAGTGCTTCAAGTTCTCTTCACTTTCAGAAAGCAAGGCTGTGTCATCTGCATAACACAGGCTGTTAATGAGTCTTCCACCAATCCTGATGCCCCATTCTTCTTCATATAGTCCAGTTTCTCAGATTATTTGCTAAGCACACAGATTGAATAGGTATGGTGAAAGGACACAACCCTGATCCACACCTTTCCTAACTTTAAACCACCCAGTGTCCCCTTGTTCTGTCCAAACAACTGCCTCTTGATCTATGTACAGTTTCAAGAGTTTGCTGTAATATCAACCACATATATGAGTCTAAATGGGTATACCAGCCCAGGGGCAAGAATGAGAAAGCAAGAGGGGACAGGAAAGCTGGACGAATGGAAATGGGGAGCCCAAGGTTGAGAAGGGGGAGTGTTGACGTGTCATGGGGTTGACAACTAATGCCACAAAACAATATGCATATTAATTGTTTAATGAGAAATTCATTTGCTCTGTAAACCTTCATTTAGAGCACAATAAAAAAAAAAATGAGGCTCAGAGAAAACTGTTAAGAGTTAGTGGAGCTAATCCATGTCTTTTTATCTCCTAGGAGGTTCTGGCTCCTTTTAGTACATGATGTTCACATCTTTCAACTGATACGCTATTGCACGCTCTACCTAATGCAATATACCCCTTCCTCCCCATTTACCTCTCATTGTCACCCTCTCACCCCACCCCACCATTGAAAGGAAGAAAATCAGTGAACAGTAAGACCCAGAAACATCCAAAGTTTCTAATATATCCCAGTCCACCCTCTCGAAGTTCTGTACTGAGGGAATAATGTGAAAAGCAAAACACAGTCATATAAGCAATGGTGACAGTACATTGCTGTCTTTTGTTTAATGTCACTGACCTCAACAATTTGGCCAATTTAAGGTGGACTGACGGTTGGATGCATCAGTATCAGGGGTGAAAACCCTTAATACTCAGATTAAAACTCAAATTGGTTTTGAGATTCAGAATTATTTTGATATTGGCTATTTTCACAGCTAATGGTACCGAAAGACCTCACTGCATAAATGCTTTGACCTCAGAAATTTGGTGAGATACAGATGGAGATTACCTGCGTGTCCTTATTCTTTCCATCTGATGGAGAAAGTGGATGATTGACCTCTGCTACAGCGGACATTTCAGCAAGAAAACAGTCATTAGAGTCTCCATATAGCTTTCCCAACTAGGCAGCCAAGTTTATCAAAGATTATTATGGGTCTTTTTTTTTTTTTTTTTTCTGAATTCTCTGGAGGCCACTGAATACAGGCTCTTCTCTTTGAGGAACATTTCCAAGAGGAGCTTATTCTAGGAGGCATTTTTGAGGGGCGAAGGTAGCCAGGGGTCGATTCTGGCAAAATATTTTCAGCCTGTAGATGAGGTTGTCTATGGGCCCACAAAAACATTCCCCTCTGTTAAATAGAGTGAAACAATCTTACATCACCCCCCATAAAATTTCCTAACTTATAATGCTGCTTTTTTTTGACATACAAGCTATTTTGTTGAGTGGCAAACATCCAGAAGGAATTGCGCAGTTCAGGTAATTACTCAGATCTTCTAATTCCGAAATGTTTTCACGTTTCTTTTGTGAAAATATTTTGCAAATGGTCAGGTAGTTTAGATTTTTTTATTTAGGTTTTGCAGTGTTCACCCTAAATACTCTGTCATTTAGACTGTGTTTCAACTTCAGGCCTGCATAAGTGGTCTCGTATTGATAACGCTTTTTCATTTTGTTTCGTTTTGCAACACCCTGTTTTTAGTAAAAGAGATTGGGAACGTGGTGATAACAGATCATGAACCAAAAGAACAGCAACAAGTAAAACTACCCAATGGTGCCTTTATCCCAGTTTCTCTTGGCTCAAAACATCTCTAAAAGTAGCAGGCATTTCCCCAGGGAGATCATCCAACCAATAAAAAAAAAAAAAAAATACGTTGGAAAAAAAAAATAGTGCTTTTGAAAGCTTTGGGTTGTGAGAATGAATGGAGGTGATTACTAGGATGTGTATTTGGCCAGACTCTTTGTTCCATTAGTAAAATAGCAGCAATGCAGTATAGAAGAAAAACAAATGTTTTTTAAGAAACTCAAACAAAAACACATTGCTCTGGCTGAGTGGTCCTTAGGTTCTGGTAAATTAGAACAATTGTTCCCAGTGCCCATGTGGAGAGTGTGTGTATGTGTGGCAGAGGCACGTGGTGAGGAGGGGGAGGGGACCCACTGCAGCTGAGCTTTTGGAGGAGAAAATCCCTCCAGCTGTTGCTGAACAAGGAGCAGGTTCTAATTCATACATAATGCAGGCAGTCAATTATGCATGCCCGTGCATATGGTCAGACATATATATGTCACAGAAGGAACAAATAGCCATTTCAGTCCTTCTAGAGAGGGTAGAATGAAAGGCCCTTTTGTGTACCTTGAAGGTGGCCTGGAACTGGGTCTGAAAACAGGGCCTTGAGAGACCCCCTAGCTCCACCTGGGAGCCCAGCCCCTCTTTGAGCAGTCTGGAGAGGAAATATTTTGAAGCATGTTAATAAAGTCTGTATCTGATTCTTAACTCACTTCCTCGGGAAGCATACACCCTCTGCTTCATTTCTCCTGGGATTTCATGAACAATGCAATCAGAAAAATGTATCTTAAGTTTTTTCATCACCTACTCTTTCTTTTCAATCTCCTTCAGCCATCATGATCAGGAAGAAATTAATTTCCTGCTTTGGGGAGGGAAGTCTTAGCTTCATAAATGGACCAGACTTTACTTCCTGTTCTATCTTTTCATCCCCTTTCCTTTGGACTGTACAAAGAAGAAATTCTATAATGATCAACGTACACCTTTAGAGCTGCTTTCCAAGATAAACCATGCCTGTCGTCTTTCACTGAATTACCGAATTGTATGGTGATATGGCAGTGGGTTTTTTTTTTTTATGTTTGAGAACTACCTGAAGAAAATCAGAAAACTTCACAGTGCACAAATTTACGGAGCTTGTAAGTTGTGCGTACATATGGTGAATATATACGATGGTGTTTACTAGCATCCATGCTCCCATCCTCCTTTCTAGAAACTTCAGTCTCTCCTTGTCCATTCCTTCCACATGGCTCTAGTAGAAATATGCATGGTACATTGTAGCTCTGATCACTGGTCAGGGGTGCTTGGTACAAAGTTGGCTATTGGGATTTATTTTTTTTTCCCTTGGGATGAAGAAAATCAGCCAATCTTTCTCTTCAGGGCTGTAAAGTTTAAAAGTTGCTGCCTGTAATGTTTTCCACATGTGGCAAAAACTAGTCTGTACTGGCAGAA
This sequence comes from Elephas maximus indicus, assembly GCF_024166365.1. NCBI lineage: Eukaryota > Metazoa > Chordata > Mammalia > Proboscidea > Elephantidae > Elephas > Elephas maximus. The sequence goes on from NC_064822.1 coordinate 156,872,941, forward strand.
AGAGCAAATCCTGGCAGGTTTTTTTTTTTTTTTCTGAGATAGAATAATATTATTTTCTTGGGTTCCACAAAACATCTCAGAACCCGCATAACAAATTACCTTCTATGTTTAAGTTAGTTTGAATTGGGTTTCTGTCACTTGCTGGGGAAAGAGTCCCAACTAGAACAGCAGCTAGCTCTCAGAAGCAACTCGAAATTTCCTGTTGGTGTGGGTCTGCGTTCTTCACCATAAAGAGTGAGTAACAATTTGGCTTAGTAAAAGGACAACAGGTTTCGTGCCAAAGGTTGTTTTATTTTTTATTTTTCTGAAGGTTGTTTTAAATTCCTATTTTGCCATTTACTAGCTCTGTGTCCTCGGGCAAAACAGTTAACCTCTTTGAAAATATTATCTCCCTTGCAGCACTGTTTTTAAGTTTAGAAATAGCACACGTAAAGCGGCAAGTACATACAGCTACCCAACGAATGGTAACTATATTCTTACATAACTATCGCAATTACTTGGAAAGATCTCTCAAAAGTATAAAAATGCAAAGCAGAGATGGAGTTTATTTAATTTCTTTCTTCTTTGCTTCCTTATTTCCTCCCTCCTTTCCTCTTTTCCTCTGTCTTTTTCTCTTCTTCCTTTTTTAAATTTTCACTGCATTTTCCTTTAAGAGAACTAGAGATTGTATGAGAGGGCAAGTAATCAATCATTCATTTGCTTATTGGAAAGCCAGCTTCAAGGCTATTGTAGAACTCCTTTTGCCAGACAATTTACTCCATCATTTCAGATCCACTTCTTTGGGGTTCAGTATTCTCAATCTGACCCTCTGTTTTAGGTGGGGCTCTGCAGGGACCCAGGGGCAGAGATGTCATGCAGGTGGTTTACTGGGGAGTGTTTGTGGCGATAACACCTGTGTGGGCATACAGGAAGCAGAATGGGGCAGAGGGAAGAGTCAACTCGTGATACAGATGCAACTGGGGGAAGTGGGGTGCTCAGCTCATCCCACTCACAAAGTGCTCTGGAGCTGGAACAGTCCTTCAGAGTTCTCTTGAATTAAGGCAAGGGGCTAGGCCTTTGGGTCCCTGCTTTCAGGATTAGTCATGGGCTTCAGGCTACTCACAGGAAAGGGCATAGCCTGAGGCAAGGCAGTTTCCTTCAGTCAAGGGCAGTTCTTGGAGAGGGATTCAACTGTGAACAGTCAGCAGCTACTACTCTTGGCAGCTGGAAGAAGGGGTCCCTGGATCCTGAAGGAGGTATCTGGCTGGTGCGTCAGAGCACCTACCAGCCTCTGGTTCAGGAGAATGTCTTTTAATCCATCATTGTAGCAGCCGAATGTTGAGCAAAGGGCCTTTTATAAAGTAAAGGACTCAACTGTGTAAAACATCTTAAGAACATATTTTTTAAACATCACTCTTTGCTCCCTTAATCTCAGAATATCTGCTGACTTTTGGGATTTGGAAAAAAAAAAAAAATTGTCAGTCATTGTCTAGCATGAGGAAAATACTTTCTTGTGGTAGAAAGGGATAGTAAGATGGTCTCAGTGAGTCTCGTTTTCACTGTCCAAATGAGGTGCTAATTTCCATGTGTTGAGGCCATTACTTCCTTTTAGGATAGTACATTTTAAATCCCTAGACTGGCTGATCCTAGGAAATTTATCCACTAATCTCTGTAATCTAATAGGAAGCAGAGACAAAAGCCCTGCGTTGTCAGCACAGGCTGGGAAAGGACCGGGTACACTAAAACTAATAAGGCATGGTATTCAGGGCCTTGAAGGCTTGATGTAATGGATTAACAAAAAGGAGAGGCCTCCACAGAGGAAAATTTGAAAAAAAAACTAGCCCTGTCTTATTTTGTATCTCATTCAAAAGAGGATGATAATATAGTCATTAAAAAAAATGTATACTTTTTAATTTTGTTAAAAGTATACACAGCCAAGGAGACACCATTTCCACAATTTCTACATGTACAATTCAGTGACATTGGTTACATTGTTCAAGTTGTGCTACTATTCTTGCTACTTTTTTTTTTTTTTGCCGTTGGACAATATATTCATTTTAATCAAGTTTCAAATTGTTCTCATTTGAAGAAGTCTGAATGATTCATTAGAGGCTTTATTTGGATCCTAAAGCCAGGGCATTTACCCTTTAAAAATTCCATTGTGGGATCTCCACACTCAGAATTTTATTGAAGAACTAATTATTCTTTTCTTTGGGGGGGCTCCCACTACACTAAAACCAATTATTAGAAAAAGTCGTTATGTTTGGCAAAGTGGAGTGTCAGTCAAAACAAGGGAAAACCACAATGACATGGATTAGATTGACACAATAGCCCCAACAATGAACTCAAACATACCAATGATCATGAAGATGGTACAGGACTGGGCACTGTTTCATTCTGTTATACATAAGGTCACCATGAATCGAAACTGAATTGATGGCGAATAATATCAACAACTATGCTAAAAGTCATTGAGTGGCCCTATTTGTGTTTTTCTACCACTGTGTCTATCTAAACATTGGATTGTTATTAAGTTCAGAGCGGGAGAAAAAATTATTCATTCATTCATTTGGCATCATGCTTTTTAAAAAAAATGTACTGAGAGGAAAATTATACTTTTAAGTTAATTGTGTTGGTTCGTGGACTTCAGTAGATATTTGTAGTTTTGGAGGCTGAGAATTCTTTCTTCTTCCTGGGAACTATTGGCCTTCTCATCCTTATGCATCCATAGAGTTATATTAATGAATGTAAAGTTTTATTTCTCTTGTTTTTTTATTGTTGTTGAAAATATATACAGCAAAACATAACACCAATTCAACAATTTCTACATGTACAATTCAATGACATTGATAACATTCTTCAAGTTGTGCAACCATTCTCACCCTTCTTTTTGAAATTGTTCCTCTTCCATTAATATAAACTCACTTCTCCCCATGCTTCCTATCTAACATTTCACGTTTCCATTGTTAGTTTAATCCTGTATAGATAGTTCTTTAAAAGAGCAGAATGCTCAAGGCAGACAAGGAATGCAGTTTTTACACTACTGTGTTCTTTCCCTGCCATAGTCTATTGTCCTAGAGGTGAACGCCTGACCAAGGCTGGTTCCATGTTTTCTGTTCCCAGAATTTTAAAACTAGATTGAAGGCAGAGAAACCTGGCTATTATTGCCAGTGGGGCCTTCCAAACATGAACTATTCAGACTAGAGTGGCCTTGGTCCCCGCTACATGGAGCATGCCATCACTGGGAAAGAAGCAGAAGAGAGAGAACTTAATAGACGGAGGAAGGAGAGAGAGTTGGCAATGTATTTCCATTTTTTTCTAAAACTTAAATGAATTCCCAAATTTCCCAAAGTTTGATTGGTCAGGCCGTATTTGATTATAAGAAATAGCTAAATATTCTTCAGGAATGCCCTTTTCTTCTTGTTGTTGTTGTCAGCTGCCGTCAAGCAAGCTCCAATTAATGGTGTCTTTATGCATAACAGAAAGAAACGTTGCCCGTCTTGTGCCATCTTCATGATTTTGGTATATTTGAATTCATTGTTGGGGCTATTGTGTCAATCCATCTCATTGAGGGTTTCCCTCATTTTTGCTGACCCTCTACTTTACCAAAATTGATGTCTTTTATAGCACTTGGTCTTTTCTGATGATGTGTCCAAAGAAAGTGAGCTGAAGTCTCACCATCTTCCCTCCTAAGGAACATTCCAGCTGTATTCCTTCTAAGACTGATTTGTTTGTTCTTCTGCTAGTCCAGAGTATCTCCAGTATTCTTCATCAAGACCACAACTTGAATACATCAATTTTTCTGTCTTCCTTTTTCATTTTCCAGCTTTCACAAGTACATGAGACAATTGAAAAGACTATGGTGCACCTTAGTCATCAAAGTGGCATCTTTGCTTTTTAAAACTTTTAAGAAGTCTTTTGCTGCAGATTTGCCCAATGAAGTGCATCATTTGATTTCTTGACTGCTGCTTCCATGGATGTGGATTATTGATCTAAGCAGAATGAAATCATTAACAACTTCACTTTTTCTCCATTTATCATGATGTTGTCTATCGGTCCATAAGTAGCGTATTAATGTTATATTTCCTCATTTTGGTCATTAGGCTGTAGTTATATTCTTAGTCTTAGTAAATTCACAAAAGCAAATAACCAAACCCATTGCTGTTGAGTTGAATCCAACTCATAGTGATCCTATAGGACAGAGTAGAATTGCCCCATAGAGTTTCCAAGGCTGTAATCTTTATGCAAGTAGAGTGCCACATCTTTCTCTCTTGGAGTGGCTGGTAGGTTTGAACCACTGACCTGTTGGTTAGCAGCCAAGCTGTTTAACCTCTGCACCACTAGGGCTCCTTATAGGGAATCCACAGTGAAGTATTATTTAGGGGGAAACCTGTTGAGGTCAAATTGATTCTGACTCATAATAACCCTATCAGACAGAGTAGAACTGCCCCATAGGGTTTCTAAGGCTGTAATCTTTACAAAAGCAGATTGCCAGATCTTTCTCCTGTGGAATGACTGGTGGGTTCCAACCACCAACCACTCAGTTAGCAGCTGAGTACTTAACCACTGCACCACCAGGGCTCCTTACTTAGGGGTAAAAGAACTTAATTACTCCAATCTATTCTTCCCCAATAGTTTAAAAAATATATATATAAATGAGAAAGAATGCATGTGTGTGTGTGTACGTATATATATATATATATACGTACACACACACATATACACATACATACACATGTATGAGAGAAAGAGAATAATAAAGCAAATGGTATCAAAATGTAAACTTGGTTAATCTGGGTAAAATATGGGAGAATTCCCTACACTATGGCAATTTTGTTTAAGTTTGAAGTTATATCAAAGAAGAAGTTAAAAAAATCATAATTCTACTCCCACTCCTCCCTCTTTTTTGAGATGAATACCGACTATGTCTTCCAAAGAATAAAGGCAATAAGAGAAATTCTAAGAGTAACTGGTAGAGTTTAGTCAAAATAGAATTCTTTCCTGATTAAAGATTTTTTTTTTTAAACTATTTTTGGAGGCAGTCAGCACATTATCAGAGGCCAAGTTTATGTACCTGAAAGGTGGGAGGAAGGTAAACCATGTGGATAGCAAATGCAATAAAGAGAGTTTTGATGGAAGCTGTAGATGCCCTAGAGCAGGGATCTCGTCCTTTGATGTGCATAGAACTCACCTGAGGACCTTGATAAAAATGAAGGCTATGATTTGGTAAGTCTGAAATTGGACCTGAGCTGCTGCATGTGTAACAAGCTCCCAGGATGCTACTGATCTGAACACCACAGTTTGAATAGGAATGGTCAGTCTAGAGCAGGTATCACTGGCCTGTTGCCTGCTTTTGTAAATAAAGTTTCATTGAGATGCCCAGCTACATCCATTTGTTTAAGTATTGTCTATAGCTGCTTTCATGCTACCATGACAAAGTTGAGCATTTGTAAGCAAGAACATATGGCCCATCACACCCAAACTGTTTATTATCTGGTACTTTCCAGAAACAGTCTGAGATCCTCTGGTCTGGAGTGGTTAAAATCACAGACTCTAGAATCAGAATGTCTGAGCTTCCAGTCTAACTCACAAACTTTGTGCCTTGTGTCAGTCAACTTCTCTGAATCACAGTTTCCTGCCTATAGGAAAGGGATAATAGTAATACATACCTCACAGAGCTGTTTGAGGATTCAGGGAGAGACAATATAGCTATAGAGCTTAGCACACAAAAATAAGTACATCTAAGATACCTGAGGGATGTGTTTCCAGTCTAGATTCCTAGGCTCCACTTCTGGAAGTTATGATGCTGTAGGTCTGAACTAGGGCCTCGGAATTTGTGTTTTAAACATGTTGCCCAGAGGACTCTGAAACAAGTTACCTATAGGGCTACATTTGGAGCAAACCTGTAATAAGTTCTCATATTCCTAAATGTTTGCCTTTCCTTTCTTTTTCTGTTCTCCCTCCTCCTCCCTCTCCTCATTATCTTTATAATCTCTAGTCAAGTGAAGCTATGCCTTGCTGCTGTGCATTCTCTGTGACTTTAGGTGCCTCAAATCAACCATCCCTTACACCCAAGTTTGTTTTGCAACTTGTCCCCAGAACTTCAGCTTTAGACTTTTGTCCCTAACTTAACAATAGCTCTCTGGCAATGACCTTTTACTCACTTCATGCTCAGGATTCCGTTTGGGTGATTATGTATCCTCTCCCTTATAGATTTGTTATTGCCCTCTCCTGACTCCATGTTAAAGTGTCTTGCAAATTCAATCTGGTTGTGATCTATACTCATCCCTTAGGTGGGGCTTGACCATCGTTTAGGTAGGTAGAACCGAGAAGACCATTGAGTCTGGGTAAGTGGTTCCTTTTGCCATTGCCTGAGGACATGCTGATGGAGAACTGAATATTTGGTACACAGGTGTTACAGATTGAATTGTGTCCCCCCAAAATATGTATCGACTTGGTGAGGCCATGATTTCCAGTATTGTGTGACTGTGCACAATTTTGTCTTCTGATGTGATTTATCCTATGTGTTATAAATCCTAACCTCTATGATGTTAATGAGACGAGATTAGAGGCAGTTATGTTAATGAGGCAGGACTCAGTCTATAAGATTAGTTTGTATCTTGAGTCAATCTCTTTTGAGATAAAAAAGAGAGAAGTGAGCAGAGAGACAGGGAGACCTAATGCCACCAAGAATGAAGGACCAGGAGAGGAGCACTGCCCTTTTGACCCAGGGTCCCTTGCTGAGAAGCTTCTAGACCAGGGGAAGGTTGATGACCAGGAACTTCTCGTAGAGCCGACAGAGAAAGCCTTCTCCTGGAGCTGGCACCCTGAATTCAGACGTTTAGCCTCCTAAACTGTGAGAGAATAAGTTTCTGTTTGTTAAAGCCATCCACTTGTGGTATTTCTGATTTAGTAGCACTTGATGTTTCAACAAACGGATGCAGCACTAGAAGTGCTAACTGGTCTATACCAAGAAATTTGGAAGACAGCTACCTGGCCAACCGACCTCCGAAATTATTGAACAATATCATTAATATCACACACAAGTAAAATTATGCTGAAGATCATTCAAAAGTGGCTGCAGCGGTATATCCACAAGTTACTGCCAGAAATTCAAGCTGAATTCAGAAGAGGACATGCAACCAGGAATATCATTGCTGATGTCAGATGGATCCTGGCTGAAAGCAGAGAATATCAGAAAGATGTTTACCTGTGTTTTATTGACTATGCAAAGGCATTCAACTGTGGCCTGTGTGGATCATAACAAATTATGGATAACATTGTGAAGAATGGGGATGCCAGAACACTTAATTGTGCTCATGATGAACATGTACATGGTTTAAGAGGCAGTTGTTCTGGTTTTTGTTCAAACAGAACAAGGGGATACTGCGTGGTTTAAAGTCAGGAAAGGTGTGTATCAGGGTTGTATCCTTTCACCATACTTATTCAATCTGTATGCTGAGCCAATAATCCGAGACACTGGACTCTATGAAAGAGAATGAGCATCCAGATTGGAGGAAGACTCATTAACAACCTGCACTATGCAGATGACACAACCTTGCTTGCTGAAAGTGAAGGATACTTAAAGCACTTACTGATGAAGATCAAAGACCACAACCTTCAGTATGGTTTACACCTCAACATAAAGAAAACAAAAATCCTCACAACTGGACCAACAAGCAACATCATGATAAATGGAGAAAAGATTGAAGTTGTCAAGGATTTCATTTTACTTGGATCCACAATCAACAGCCATGGAAGCAGCAGTTAAGAAATTAAAAGATGCATTGCGTTGGGCACATGTGCTGCAAAGGACCTCTTTAAAGCGTTGAAAAGCAAAGCTGTCACCTTGAAGACTACGGTGCGCCTGACCCAAGCCTGGTGTTTTCAATTGCCTCATATGCACATGAAAGCTGGGCAATGAATAAGGAAGACTGAAGGAGAATTGATGCCTTTGAATTGTGGTGTTGGTGAAGAATATTGAATCTACCATGCACTGCCAAAAGAACAGACAAACCTGTCTTGGGAGAGGCACAACAAGAATCCTCCTTAGAAGCAAGGATGGCAAGACTACGTCTCACATACTTTGGACATGTTATAAGGAGGGATCAGTCCCTGAAGAAGGACATCATGCTTGGTAAAGTAAAGGGTCAGCAAAAAAGAGGAAAACTCTCTCGAGATAGATTGATATAGTGGCTGCGACAATAGGCTCAAGCATAACAATGATTGTGGGGATGACGCAGGACCAGGCACTGTTTCGTTCTGTTGTACACAGGGTTGCTATGAGTCAGAACTGATTCAAGGGCACCTGACAACAACAGCACTAGATAACTAAGATAGCAGGTGACCTAAAAAGGGTTGTGCTAGCTTCTAAACATGTATCACCTTCTCTTTGGAAACACTTTGAATCTCAGAGTAACGGGTTCAAACTGTTTTGAAAATCAATTTTATCCAGATCCTTCCTCACAATATAAATTTACTAATATATCTGTGGACTTGAAAAAGTTTCTCAGATGCCCTCCCTCATAGGTGCAAACACCCACGTGTATATACACACACACATAACCTCACTGATTTGAATGAATTTTGGTATTTTTGAAAAAAGAAAGTCGTAAAATGAGTATTAAAAGTTTTAATATTATCAATTTAAACCTCTTTGGATTTCTTAAGAATATTCTTCACCTGTCAGGAATTCAACAGTATCTAGTAATTTTTCACTTTGTACCAGTAATTAGTTTAGTAGATAATAAAACTTGACACTGAATCTTTTTAAGTAGCCTCAAATTGTCCTTTAACATCCCAATTACTGGAGAATAAAAGGTGTCATTTCTGAAGACATAGAGAGTGTTAGAGTTCATCTCTGAGCTAACTGAAGTCAAATTTTAATATCTTCTTTTAAGTTCAGAATTTCAAGTATAGAGCAATCTTTGAAACTTCATGAAGATTATTCTAGAGTCTGAATTTTTCCTTATACAAGCTATATCAAGTGGAATACATCCTCTCCTCACTTATCAACATGGTTAATTTCCAAAAACTATGTTGTCATTAGAAATCAGCATTACCATATCAGATGACAAAATGGAGGATTATCGCATCATTACATAACTGCCAAATTACATCATTACATAATTGCCAAACCACTGACAATCATGGCCCAGCCAAGCTGACATATAACCTTAACCATCACAGCTAATGTCACTCTTGCCTACACCTCCGTGTTCATTACTGCCAGATGTATGTTGTTAATGTACAAAGTAACGAGTAGATTTTTTACTATTGTTATAAATGCAGAATATTGGATAACAAGATAGTTGTTAAGTGGAGAGATGGTGTACCATGTTTAATGAAATCTTAATGCTTTTAGAGATTGTCACATCTTTTGTTTAAGAAATTAGAAATTGAGGCCTTGACTATACTTATGAACTATTTTGACTGAAATTCACTTAAGCAAAAATGGTTGCATTTGGTTATGATTTTTATATTTTATTATTCCTTTTTAGCATAAGATGTGGTGCTCGATTTAGCTTTTTTCTACTTTTTAGCTGGTTGTCGAATTACAAATTTATTCTCCTCCTTTCTTCTCTTTTGGTTCCCCCACTCCCGCTTCATTCTATACACGTAGAACAAATTAGTGTATTGAGGCAGAAGTGTATTGAAACAAGGGTCAAAAAAAATTAAAAGAATAGAATGAGTCATGTCAAGACTGATGATAGAATGAAGAAGCATTTTGTCTTGTATTTGCACCTGAGCCTTTTTTTAAAAAAAATCATGAGATCTCAGATCTGAATAAAATAGAAAAAAAATCAACGTTCTTTCTGATCCAAGCAAAAAACTTGGAGTCATAGTAATTCAATCACTTCTTGATTGTTTTTTGCTGGGATCTGTGCTAAGTAATTTATTCACTCACTCAGTCATTCATTTCTCCATTAATTAAAACAAATAAATAAAAGTATTTGTTGAGCCCCTGCTCTGGGTACTGTTCTTAGTACTAGGCAGCTGGGGATAAAACAAAGTTTCTCCATTCACGGGAGATGACATTCTTACCTTGGAAGGAGACACTCAGCACAGGAACATTTATGTAGTATGTCAAGTATTATTAAATGGGGGATAGGGAGAGAGGGGAAGAAGGTGCTGTCTTAGACAGGCTACTCAAGGAAGACCTCTTTAATGAGATAGAGTTTAAACATAGACCTGAAGAAAGTAAAAGAGTAAGCCCTGTGAATAAGTGGGGGCGGGGGGGGGGGGTGAATACTGTTCCAGGCTGAGAGAAGAGCAAATGCAAAAGTCCTGTGGCAGAAATGTGCTTGGCATATTTGAGGCACAGCACAGCAGCCTGTGTGACTGTAGTTGGGTGAGCAAGGGAGGTAGAGGATGGTAGAAAACAAATCAAGGAAGTGGGTGGGAAGTGAATCATATAAAACCTAGTGGTCATGATGAGGACTTTGGAATAAACAGGAGAGATGAAAAGCCATTGGAAGACCTCAACCAAAGAAAGGACAGCATCTGAATTAGGTTTTAAAAGGATGATCAGGTTGATATGTTGAGAAAAAATTATAGGAGCACTCAGGTGAAAACAAGAAAACCAGTTAGAAATGTTTGCAACTAATATCTAGGTCAAGTGTGGCAGAGACTAGTTAGCTATATACCAAAACCATTTTATCTTCCTCCTAGGCACACAGTTAGACTGTATTTTCCAGCCTCTTTTATAGTCAGGCATGATCATCTGGCTGAGCTCGGGCTAATGTAACGTGAGTAAAACTGGTACATGCCACATCCTAGTCTGAGCCATAAAACCTCCCGTGTGCAACCCTCCATGTTCTTTCCCTTCTGTAGCTTTAGATACCAATGTGGAAGGTACAGAACCACAAGAATGAGGAGGCTAGATCCCAGAATCACTACCTGGATGATAGTTACCCATTGATCAAGAGTAAGGAACAAATTTCTTTGGTGTCGAACCACCGAAACGTCCTGATACAGCATCTACTGTTAACTTAACTGAGTGATGGGTAATGTTTCCTTGGACTGGAGTGCTAAAGGTAAAGATGATAAATAATGATTTGTTTCCTATATTTAGCAGAGAAACAGAATTTTCTGGATGTGGTATGAAAGCAAGAGAGGAGCCCAAGATGATCTGAAGGTTTTTGCCTTGAACCTGTGGAAGAATGAGTTACTATTTAATGAGATGGGAAGATTAGAGAAGGAACAGTTCTGTAGGGTGGAAAATCAAGAGTCTAATTTTGGACATGTTATGGTTAAGATGCCAAATACAATCCTTATGATTATCCTATCGGTCTTAGTTACCTAGTGCTGCTGTAACAGAGATACCACAAGTAGATAGCTTTAACAAACAGATATATTCTCTCACAGTCTAATAAGCTAGAAGTCCAAATTCAGGGCTCAGGATTCAGTGGAAGGGTTTCTACCTCTATTGGCTTTGAAGCTAAACCTTTGTCATCAATCTTCACCTGGTTTCAAAGCATCTCAGTGCAGGGACCCTGGGTCTAAAGGATGCGCTATTCTCCTGGTTCTTGTTTCTTGGTTGTATGAAGTCCTCATGTCTCTCTGACCACTTCTTTCTTTTATATCTCAAAAAAAGTTGGCTTAGGACAAAATCTAATCTTGTAGATTGAGTCCTGCCTCATTAGCATAACCGCCACTAATCCCATCTCATTATCATAGAGATAAGATTTACAACACATAGGAAAATCACATCAGATGAAAAAATGGTGGACAATCACACAATACTGGGAATCACAGCCTAACCAAATTGATACACGTATTTTTGGGGGACACAATTCAACCCGTGACACTATCATATAATACTTTCATCTTAGTTTTTGAAGTGAAAAAAACTGTCTCTTAGGGAGGCGAAATGCCTTGCTCAAGGAACTAAGTGTTAGGACAGGAATTTGTGTCCAGGTCTTTGTGACTCAGTGTTGGAGCTGAGGTTTTAATCACTGTAGCATACTGCCCTTCCCAGAATGTATCAGCAGAGCAAATGCATGAGAATGTATTAAATACATGTAGCAAAAAAATAAAATAAAAGGAAATCTCTGGGCGGTTCAAAGAGTTAAAATGCTTGCTTGGCTGCTAATGGAAAGAAAAGTTGGAAGTTCGAGTCCACCCAGATGCATTTTGGAAGAAAGGCCTGGAGATCTATTTAAAAAAAAAATCAGTAATTGAAAAACCTGTGGTGCACAGATCTACTCTGATACACGAGATCGCTGTGAGTTGGAGTCAACTCAACAACTGCAAATAAAAAAACTCAAAGACTTAGTGAGACGATATTCTCTCGTTTAGCCAATGTGAAGAAGAAAAGGGAAGAGGCAGGGAGAGAAGGAAAAGAGGAGAGGGGAGAGAGTAAGATGATATAAATATTTACATTAGAATAATTTTCCATATTTTAGAGAAGCACAATTGGTGTACATTTTTTCTTTTGCATTCTCTGATTGAGACCTTCCCTCTTACTCTGAAAGGAGCATCCATTTGTCTGGAGAGGACTAGGATTGTCCCAGCAGGAATGCAAAGAATAAGCTGGAGCAAATGCTCTTTCCTTAATATTCAGAGCAGGATCTTTTTGCATCCTCAGCAAGACAGAAGCTTTCAAAGCAGGGCTCTGCAATGAGCAAATGATTTATTTTTAAGCTCTTCTAGGTACTATTAATATTAAATGGCATATCTAGCGTACTAGATAATGGAATTTCTTCTAGAACATTGTAAGGATTCCTCTTCTATGACTTAGACTGAACAGTGAGCCTTAGTGTCCTTAGAAAAAGACTATGACTTAGGGGAAGTACATGTCAGAGACACGAATAAGTAGGAAGTCAGTCCCTTCCACTCGGAGGAGAGTGAAATTAGGAAGAGAGTAAAGAAACCTGATACCTATTAACTAAGTCTTAGCGTTAACTTTTTTCTCTTGGGCTAGAGTCTTGACAGGAGAGAGCATGGTAAATTCATTTTGGTGTTTAAGGCTTTCTTAGGGCATCTATTTTGGTTGACTACTTCACCTGGATAACCTGAGGGAGCTTGAAGGACCTTAGAGAGAGACCAACTTGTGGCATGGTGCTGTGTCTAACATGGATAGCACAAGAATAATAATGTGGCATTGATAGAGGGAGGCAACTGATAGATGAGTCTGAGAATGTTCCTCTGCTTCCTGGTGGCCTAAGCTGTTGTGCAGGCACTTTAAATGCCCTAAGAGCCCTGGTGAAGTTATGTAGAGATGCTAAGAGGATGGTGGATCAGCTGAATCCTGAAGTTGGGACAACCAGGCTATAGATTACAGGGACTTTATTTCTGGCTGGTTTTGGATGTGGCTTCTAATAAGTTATAGGCCAGGAGAAACAGGCTCATCTCAGCTGATCTGAGTTCAGAAGTCTGACCAGATAAGCAACTTCATGGCAGAAACCAGTGAAGACCTGACAGTCTGCACATCAGAGGTCTTCCACTAAATCCCTATCGAATTGTGAACTGTCACTCCCTTCATACACAGATGACATGAGCAGGGAGAAAGGAAGAAAAATCTAAAAGACTGAGCAATTACCTGAAAGGCAAGTGAGTCATTCAAAAGAGGCTATTCAAATGGAAAGATATTGAGACACCCTTATTTGATACATTTAATATCTCGCCCCCTCTTCTACCAGCGGGGTTAGTGTTCATGAAGAAGACTTGATCAGTTATAGAAAAGCAAAGAAGCTATTTTTTTTTCTTTGCCCTCTTAATTTGCTATGTGTGGTAAATTTGTGACCCCACTCCACTACTGAGTTTTTATTTAAATGTTGTTTTTCTCTAAGGTTCTAAGGACAAGTGTGTAAATAGAGATCATTCTCTGCTCTACTGTATTGTTGAAGGAAATTTGAATTTATCTTTTTGTTGCTGGCTTTTTGCTTCTGTTTTATTTCCACTTGAATGTGTCAAGGAATGAAGGAGCTTTTTAAGCAAACCTTAGGGAGAGAGTTTCTACCTATGCTGGTGGGCTAGTGAAGTTATGAAATCTAAACACTTTCCAGAGCAAATTGTACAAAGGAAAGACCATGGACCTGAGCATTTGATACCTTATGCCCGTTTCCACTAGATCACTCCTGATTATTGTTGTGCAGACTCTTCTCTTTCTGGATCTTCTTGTCCTTGCTCCTGAAGCCCTGACATGGACCCTCAGTTTGCTCTTTGCTACCAGGCCTTATTTTTTGGATGTTCCGTGAACCATTTGGTAGGGTTTACACCTTCATCACCATCGGTTCTCAAGGGGAGAGACCTTGGGATTGTCTTTTAGTTCCTCTGGAAGACGTGAATCAGAAGTTACCTCTTCCATAGAGTTAGCCTCAAAAACCTCTAGAACTGGTCTGGAGCCATGGCTTTGTGCAAGACATTAAAGAAGTCTTAAATAAGTCTAGTGATATACCATGTTTTAAAAAAATGAGAAGACTATTACCCAAGCAGAGAAATAAAAAGGAAGATTTTACATAAGGAAAAATCAGTAAAGTCTGGAAATAGACACAATTTTTTGATTAAAAAAAATTCTGAAAATTGTGCATATTGTCAAAAACATGCAAAAGTAAAGCAAAAAGCATAATAAATCTCCAAGTACCAGTTAGAAGAAAGAGAGAGAGAGAAAAGAAAGCAAGGAAGGAAGGACAGAAGGAAGAGACTAAGAGAGAGAGAGAAAGAAAGAAAAATTTCACTCTGGAGTGGAAATATGCCTACAGCTCCTGTGTTTTCTAATATTTAGGAAGAATCGTAGTTATATGATATGTGGAACACATGTTTTCTGGTTGTTACTGTTGGTGTTGTTAAAAATCTAATCTCTTTTCTAGTTCTCACCATCTTGTTTTTCTTTTCTTTTTCTGTGGAGCAGAAAGCAAGCACCTAAGCGGCAGTAACCAGCTCTGGAGCTAATGCCTGATCAGGCTGCTGTCTTGGTTTCCTATGCAGCTGCTCATCCTGATTTCTCCTCTACCATCTGGGAGCAATTAACTAGGTCACTTGGGGATTCAAAAAGAATTCCATCCTTTTCCTCTCAACCCTTCTTTAGGGACCAAAATTTCAACCAGATTTCTAAGAATCTATGTTTCAGATGTGCTGGCTCTATTGCATTATAATAGATTTTAGAAAATTGAGCCATTTTGCATCTTCCTTCCCCCACTCATCTCCCAGTTTGTTGTACTGTGGGGGCTTGTGTGTCACTGTAATGCTGGAAGTTATACCACCGATATTCAAATACTAGCAGGGTCACCCATGACAGACAGGTTTCAGCTGTACTTCCAGATTAAGAAGAAGGAATTGGCAGTCTATTTCTGAAAAGAATTAGCCAGTGAAAATCTTATGAATAGGAGCAAAACATTGTCTGTTATAGTGCTGGAAGATGAGCCCCTCGGGTTGGAAGGCATTCAAAATACGACTGGGGAAGAGCTGCTTCCTCGAAGTAGAGTCGACCTTAATGGCATGGATGGAGTCAAGCTTTCAGGACCTTCATTTGCTGATGTGGCATGAATCAAAATGAGAAGAAAGAGTTGTAAACATCCATTAATAATTGGAAAGTGGAATATATGAAATATGAATCTATGAAAATTAGAAATCATCAAAAATGAAATGGACCTCATAAACATCAATATTGTAGGCATTAGGCAGCTGATATGGGCTGATAATGGCCATTTTAAATTGGACAATCATATGGTCTACTATGCTGGGAGTGACAACTTGAAGAGGAATGACTTTGCATTTATCATCAAAAAGAACATTTCAGGAGCTATCCTGAAATACGTTGCTCCTAGTGATAGGATAATATCCGTATCTCTACAAGGAAGACCAGTTAATATGACTATTATTCGAATTTGCACACCAACCACTAAGGCCAAAAATAAAGAAATTCAAAATTTTTACCAACTTCTGCAGTCCGAAATTGATCGAACAAGTAATCAGGATGTGTTGATAATTACTGGTGATTGGAGAGGGAAAGTTGGAAACAAAGAAGGATCAGTAGGTCAAAAATATGGCCTTTGTGATAGAAACGATGCCAGAGATTGCATGATAGAATTTTGCAAGATCAGCGACTTCCTTATTGCAAATACCCTTTTTCAACAAAATAAATGGTGACTACGCACGCGGTCCTTGCCAGATGTAATACACAGGAATCAAATTGACTACATCTGTGGAAAGAGATGATGGAAAAGCTCATTATCATCAGTCAGAACAAGGCCAGGGGCCAACTGCAGAACAGACCATTAATTGCTTGTATGCAAGTTCAAGATGAAGCCGATGAAAATTAGAACAAGTCCACGAGAACCAAAGTATGACCTTGAGTATATCCCACCTGAATTTAGAGACCATCTGAAGAATAGATTTGACAGGTTGAACACTAATGACCAAAGACCAGACGAGTTATGGAATGACATTAATGACATCATACATGAAGAAAGCAAAAAGCCATTAAAAAGAGAGGGAAGAAAGAAAAGACCATAATGGATGTCAGAATAGACTCTGAAATTTGCTCTTAGACACTGAGTAGCTAAAGCAAAAGGAAGAATTGATGAAGTAAAAGGACTGAACAGAAGATTTCAAAGGGCGGCTCCAGAAGACAAAGTCAAGTATTACGATGGCATGTGCAAAGGCCTGGAGATAGAAAACTAAAAGAAAAGAACATGCTCTGTATTTCTCAAGCTGAAAGAACTAAAGAAAATATTCAAGCCTCGAGTTGCAATATTGAAGCATTCTATGGGAAAAATATTAAAGAATGCAGGAAGCATCAAAAGAAGATGGAAGGAATACACAGAGTCACTATACCAAAAAGAATTGGGTGACATTTAACCATTTCAGTAGGTAGTATATGATCAGGAACCAATGGTACTGAAGGAAGAAGTCTAAGCTGCACTGAAGGCATTGGCAAAAAACAAAACTCCAGGAATTGACAGAATACCAATTGAGATATTTCAGCAAACAGATGCAGCCCTAGAAGTACTCACTCAACTATGCCAAGAAATTTTCAAGACAGCTACCTGGCCAATCGACTGAAAGACATCCATATTTACACCTATTCCCAAGAAAGGTGATCCAACCAAATGCAGAAATTATCGAACAATATCATTAATATCACATACAATTAAAACTTTGCTGAAGATCATTCAAAAGTGGCTTCAGCAGTATATCGACAGGGAACTGCCAGAAATTCAAACTGGATTTAGAAGAGGATGTGGAACCAGGAATATCATTGCTGATGTCAGATGGATCCTGGCCGAAAACAGAGAATATCAGAGAAGATGTTTACCTGTGTTTTATTGACAATGCAAAGGCATTTGACTGCGTGGATATAACAAATTATGGATACCATTGAGAAGAATGGGAATTCCAGAGCACTTAATTGTGCTCATGAGTAACCTCACATGGATCAAGAGGCAGTCATTCAAACAGAACATGGGAATATTGTGTGGTTTAAAGTCAAGAGAGGTGTGTGTCAAGGTTGTATCCTTTCACCACACGTATTCTATCTGTATGCTGAGCAAATAATCTAAGAAGCTGAACTCCATGAAGAAGAATGGACATAGGATTGGAGGAAGACTCATTAACAATCTGTGTTTGCAGATGACACAACCTTGCTTGCTAAAAGTGAAGAGGACTTGAAAAGCGATGAAGATCAAAGACCACAGCCTTAAGTATGGATTATACCCCAGCGTAAAACAAAAACCCTCCCAACAGACCAAAAAGCAACATCATGATAAACAGAGAAAAGATTGAAGTTGTCGAGGATTTCATTTTACTTGGATCCACAACCAACACCCACGGAAGCAGCAGTCAAGAAATCAAAAGATACATTGCATTGGGCAAATCTGTTGAGAAAGACCTATCTAAAGTGTTACAAAGTAAAGATGTCACCTTGAAGACTAAGATGTGCCTGACCCAAGCCATGGTGTTTTGGATCACCTCATATGCATGTGAAAGCCAGACAATGAATAAGGAAGGCTGAGGAAGAATTGACGCCTTTGAACTGTAGTGTTGGTGAAGAATATCAAATATACCATGGACTGCCAAAAGAGCAAACAAATCTGTCTTGGAGGAAGTACAACCAGAATACTCCTTGGAAGCAAGGATGTAAGACTTCATCGCATGTACCTTGGACATGTTTTCAGGAGCAATCAGCCCCTCGAGAAGGACATCATGCTTGGTAAAGAGTCAGAGAAAAAGAGGAAGACCCTCAGGGAGATGGACTGACAACAGTGGCTGCAACAATGGGCTAAAGAATAGCAAGGGCTGTGAGGATTTGCAGAACAGGGCAGTGTTTTTTGTTCTGTTGTACACAGGGTCGCTATGAGATGTGGCTAACTCAATGGCACCTAACAACAACAGTAACATCTTCGTTTGTTTAAGTGAGCCCATCATCTTCTTTCTTATTAATTAAACTAATTTTAAAACAGTTGATATTTATTGAAAATTTACTGTTTGCCAGCAACTGTACTAAGTTCTTGGGTGAGTTTTTCAATTTAATCCTGAAATCAACCCTAGGAAGCTGGTAATATTATTAGCTCCAATTTGCAGATGAAGAAATTGAAACATGAAGTGATTACCTTAACCAAGATTCCAAACTTATAGTAAGCGAAAGAGCTGCATTTTGAACCTAGGAAGGCTGACTCCAGAACCTGACCTCCTAGGCATCATGCTATAGTGCCTCCTGTACATGAAAGCACTAGGCTCCAAGCTTAATTGTTGTTGTTAGCTGCCTGTCATGGATTGAATTGTGTCCCCCCCAAAATATGTGTCAACTTCGTTAGGCCATGATTCCCAGTATTGTGTGGTTGTCCTCCATTTTGTGATTGCAATTTTATGTTAACAGCATTAGGGTGGGATTGTAAAACCGCCCTTACTCGGGTCACCTCCCTGATCCAGTGCAAAGGGGGTTTCCCTGGGGTGTGGCCTGCATCACCTTTTATCTCTCAAGAGATAAAAGGGAAGGGAAGCAAGCAGAGAGTTGGGGACCTCATACCACCAAGAAAGTAGCACCAGGGGCAGAGCTCGTCCTTTGGATATGGGGCCCCTGTGCCTGAGAAGCTCCTTGACCATGGGAAGATCAAGGACAAGGACCTTCCTCCAGAGCCAATGGAGAGAGAAAGCCTTCGCCTGAACCTGACACCTTGAATTTGGACTTGTAACCTACTAGGCTATGAGAAAATAAGTTTCTCTTTGTTAAAGCCATCCACTTGTGGTATTTCTATTATGGCAGCACTAGGTAACTAAGACCATTAAGTGGAACCCCGATTCATGGCAACCACATGCACAAAGGAATGTAATGCTGCCCAGTTGTGCTCCATTCCCATGATCGGTTGTATATTGGGCCATTGTGATTCATATGGTTTTCATTGGCTGATTTTTGGCAGTAGTTTGCCAGACCTTTCTTCCTAATTTGTCTTAGTCCAGAAGCCTCACGGAAACCTGCTCAGCATCACAGCAACACACAAGCCTCCACTGATAGATGGGTGGTGGTTGTGCATGAGATGTATTGGTCAGGAATCGAACCTGGGTCTTCTGCAATGAAAGTGAGAGTTCTACCTCTGAATCACAGCTCCATACCTTCTATGCTTAATAAAAATTCAATAATAACCAGTAAACAACTAGTCTACCTGTGTTTAAATTATTTCTTCTGACTTTTTCTTATTTCTTGTTCCTTAATTATAACAATGGCATTGTTGTTGGAGGTCAATTTTAAGCTTTCACAAGCGGGACAGTACCCACCTCCTTTTGTTAAAATTTCTAGTACGTTGTTGTTGTTGTTGTTAGGTGCCATCAGGTTGGTTCCGACTAATAGCAACCCTATGCACAACAGTACAGAACACTGCCCTGTCCTGCGCCATCCTTACAATCGTTGTTATGCTTGGGCTCATTGTTACAGCCACTGTATCAATCCACCTCCTTGAGGATCTTCCTCTTTTCCACTGACCCTGTACTTTGCCAAACGTGATGTCCTTCTCCAGGGACTGATCTCCCCTGACAACACGTCCAAAGTATGTAAGACACAGTCTCACCATCCTTGCTTCTAAGGAGCATTCTGCTTGCACTTCTTCCAAGACAGGTTTGTTCGTTCTTTTGGCAGTCCATGGTATATTCAGTATTCTTTACCAACACCAGAATTCAAAGGCGTCAATTCTTCTTCGGTCTTCCTTATTCACGGTCCAGCTTTCACATGCATATGATGCAATTGAAAATACCATCCATGGCTTAGGTCAGGTGCACCTTAGTCTTCAAAGTGACATCCTTGTTTTTCAACACTTTAAAGGGGTCCTTTGTTTTTTTTTTTTTTTTTGCAGCAGCAGCAGATTTACCCAACGCAATGTGTTGTTTGATTTCTTGACTGCTGCTTCCATGGCTGTTGATTATGGATCCAAGTAAAATGAAATCCTTGACGACTTTGATCTTTTCTCCGTTTATCATGATGTCGTTTATTGGTCCAGTTCTGAGGATTTTTGTTTTCTTTATATTGAGGTGCAATCCATATGGAAGGCTGTGGTCTTTGATCTTCATTAGTGAGTGCTTCAAGTCCTCTTCACTTTCAGCAAGCAAGGTTGTGTCATCTGCATAGTGCAGGTTGTTAATGAGTCTTCCTCCAATCCTGATGCCTCGTTCTTCTTTATATAGTCCAGCTTCTCATATTATTTGCTCAGCATACAGATTGAATAGATATGGTGAAAGGATACAACCCTGACGCACACCTTTCCTGACTTTAAACCAATCAGCATCCCCTTGTTCTGTCCGAACAACTGCCTCTTGATCTATGTAAAGTTTTCTCATGAGAACAATTAAGTGTTCTGGAATTCCCATTGTAAAATTTGTAGTATAGCCCCATATAATCATAGCACATAGTATACAGATGAGCTTCTAATGGATTATGTTCTTGAGATCTTAGTAAACATTAACATTAATTCCAATCCAGAAAAAAAAAACTGAGCTATTATTTTCAAATATTCATAGAGCTTGAATATAATTCCTAATGAAAATGAATAATTAATTGATGAGCCTCCTTCAGTAGGTGAAGAGGTTGGCTGTCCTTGGCGCATTCATTTTCATTCATATGCTGTTTTTTATGTACAAGTTTTTCTAGGTACAGTTTTGTAAAAATGCTCCTTATTTCTTAGACTTGATGGTAGAAATAGAAATAGTAACCATTAATTCACCAAATAGTTTCTGAGTGACTTCTCAGTGCTCAGTACTCTGTCACTGGGAGATAATGATGAATAAGCCCAGCCTTTCACTCAAATTTATTAGAGACAAGTCAGGGAACGGGACAGACTGATAAAGTACAATGTGTATAGTTCTATATTAGAGCTATATACAAAGGCCTAAAGCACTAGACACAAAGAAGAGAGGAAAAGGAACGGCCTAATCTGTTCAAGGGTTGAAGAACCAGGAAAAGATTCAGAGAAGAGGTGTGCTCTGTTAAAAGGTAGAGGCTATTCTTCAAGGGTAGTAGAATACTGGTCAAAAGGACATGTGTGGCAGTGGGTATATGGGGGGAAGCATTCCAGGGCCATGATGAAAAACCATGGAAACCTAAGGGTTCTGGGTGTTCAGGGAAACACAAGTAGTTTGGTTTGGCTGGGACATCATATGCAAGGTGGGAAGTGGTAGGAGAGGACACTGGAAAGGTAAATGTAAGTCAGCAGGTGACTAGAAAGGGTCTTGGATAGTATGTTGATGAATATGCCCTCAACATTGTTGGGAATACATACTAGTAAAGGATTTCAGGTGAAACAGTGACCTGATCCTGGATATTAAAAGACAACTCTAGCAGCAGTATCAACAGTGATTCTGGAGGAGAGAGACCAGTTATGCCAGATACCAAGTCTAGGCTTGACATTATTTTCAGCTTGTACACTGCTAACGATCACCTTAAGCATGCCAACATTTAAAGTGGAGGGAACATCATGTATCAGACTTGTCTGCTCAAGACCCAAAACGCCACATACTTCCATATGTATTGAAGAAGTACAGATTTGTCTGAATGTGAGAAAGAAGAATTGGGCAGGCTCATTCATGAAAAAAAATACTCGAAGTAAAAGAATTAAACACGCATGAAGAGCATTAAACCAAACTACCTTATCTCTAACAACTCCATGAAGGTGATATCTTAGTCTATCAGAGGTTATAATTTCAGTTTTGTGGCATATCAAAATCATAGGGCAGTCTCCAAGAAGTGTATTAATTAATACATCATTCAAGAGGACATCGTCTCATAAACAATGATACTCACTTGCCAACTGATGATATTAAACATAAACTTTGAAGTATGTTTTTCATTTTTCTCTAAAGTTATTTACCTAGTTAAATGAAGCCACTAGTTTCATTGTTAAAGGAAGAAAATAAATGGGTTTTCATCTGAGGAAAATGTTCATCCTTATTCTAAATCTGAGCCAAGGATCCCCATGAATAAAAGAGATTGCTTCCCATTCCATCTTTCTCCTGTAAACTAAATTTTTATGCATTTAACTGTAAAACTTCACCTATGTTTAACACCAATTATTTAACAGACAAAATCACATTTAGAAGCATGTATAATGATTTCAAAATATAGTTCTATGGGCAAGAAATTCTTTTCTTTTTAAGGAACAACTAAAACATGTTTACGGAAAATTTTACAAAAATAGTTATATATATACAGCAGACTAAGAGATGTGGTTATGTGCCAAGACTGGGAATTGTAAGTTCAGAACTTGAAAAGTAAAAAAAACTAATAAATGCTTAGACAACTGCAGTAGTCAGCAACTGCATTTTACTTGTGCTTTTCCCATGAAGCCTAGACAATGGAGTTTGTTTTCAATAAAACATGATTATCCTACAGAGCACAGAGCAAGAAAGGAGCAATTAGAGGAAAGGAGGAAAGGTAGGCTTGTAAAAGGTTTTGGCTGGATATATGGATGTGCACAGCAGGGCTAGAAGAATCCATAAATTTGGAGACAAGGTCCCTGGTAGGAAGAAGAGGAGTATGGAGTGGGTAGGTCTCCTTGGAGAAGGGATTAAACAGAAGAGAAATGCAAATACATGCCCATATGTATCCAGGCAGATGAGGGCATGCTCATGAGCAAAGCGAATATACACCTCCCTTCCAGAAGTGTTGCCAAAGGTCACACGAGGAGTTTTCTGGAGGCCGGCCATCAAAGGATTTGGATTTAGGTTCAAATTCAACTAATGCGTATTGAGGGCTAGACGCCTTGCAGTGGGTTTTAAAATCACTTAGTCAAATAATCAAGCCTTTGCAAGTACCCTATGCAATACATGTTAAATCTGGTTTTATAAATTAGAAAACCAAGTCTAGAAGAGATTGAAAGGATTGCCTAAGATCAAAGGAATGAAAATTAGAGGAGTCAATGTTTAAACCCAGGACATTCTTCTGGCAGAGATAGACGCCTCTCAGGTCCTCCAGCTGAAGGTGCTGCCCATCCCTGTTCCATTCTTGTACCGTGCATCAGTGAAAACAGAAGAGCAAAATGCACGTGGTCAGAGTGACTAGCAGGGACAATGCTCTGTTTGCTAAGTAAGCAAGTCAGATCCAAAAGGTAACTCCCAACAGGACCACATTGGTGGCACTCAGGTGGATTAATGACGAGTCATAATTCAGAGAGTGTTCAGGTCTCAGCTTGGTGTGAATGTACATGTTGGTCTGTTCTCCCACTTCTGCTGTTCTTAGACTTTAGAAACCAACACAGATGTAGCTACTAAAGCCCTGCCTGGTTGCCTGGAGTGCAGAATCTCAATACAGTCATGAGCCGCATGCTATTTGTTTGGGCAATGTCCTACCGCATATACGTGCGTGGTACCATCCCAGAGTAAATAGAGGTAGTCAAACATGTAAAAAGCTGAGAAGTCAGAATGATAGGTGCAGATTCATGAATTTTTTTTTTTTCAGCTATGCACTTTCAAATGCTACTGGAAAGGTCTTGCAATATGAAAAAAAAAATCTGTTACATTTACTGACATAACGTCCATGCTTTTCTTGGTCTGCTATCTTCTGGTCTCCTTTCTAGTGCGAATTACCCCAAGTAGATGAGAGGAGTTGGGATTTAGGGAATAGAGGAAGAAATTGGCCTAAGACAAGAAGAATTGCATCCCTTTCACTAACTAGAGGAAATTTATGCAATTGTTTTGTTTCATGGCGTCTATTAACTCTGAGAAGTGGAAGAACATTGGAGATGGAACATGTGAGGAGAGTGGAGGTTTGAAATTTCCACTGAGAAATATGCGGCAGCAAGAGGCAAAGAAGTATCATTTTGGAAGCAAAACAAAAGATGATTAAACAAAAAGGACACAAAGGTGGAAAATCACTAAATGCTATTGCTCATGATTTAGACATGTTCCCACAATGTCCAAATTGCATAACATCGTATTTCACAGAATGTATTGTGGACATTAAGTGATGCATGACTGCATCGAGAGAGGTAGTTAGTTTGACAAATATTTCTTATTTAAGGATTAGGTATGGACCTTGACCGAGCAGAACCAGGTGTGTTTTGAGAACAGTTTAAAAATCCACTTTAATAATGAACATGATAGGAGTAGTAGTGGTAGTAGCAGATTAGTAGTATATATCAAACCAAACCAGTTACCACGGAGTCAGTTCTGACTTATTGTGACCCCATGTGTGTCAGAGTGGAACTGTGCTCAGTAGGGTTTTCAATGGCTGATATTTTGGAAGTAGATTGCTAGGCCTTTTTCTAAGGTGACTTTGAGTGAAATGGAACTTCTCACCTTTAGCTTAGCACCATTTGCACTGCTCAGTGACTCCCACACATATATTGCACTTGCCATGTGTAGGCACTGTTCTAAGTGCAATATGTAAATGAATGCAATACTCACAACAAATCTGTGAGGTAAGCGGTATTATTCTCCCCATTTTATAGATAAGAGCACTGAGAAGGATGATGGAGTGATCGCCCAAGTCATTAGCTCATGGTAGAGTCAGGATTTCCACTCAGCACTCAGGCAGCCTAGGTCTAGAGTCTGCATGCTCAACCATTAGGTGTATTATACTGATAAGAATAACAGTAATAATTTTGAAAAATCTAACACTGATTAACTCTTCCTAAGTCTCAAGTATTGTGCTTTACAGGGTATTTTGTCTAATCCCAAAGAAAACCCTTTGAGGTTGATATTATAATCCTAATTTTTACAAATGAGTAAACTCAATGTTAAATAAGTCAAGTAGCATGGTACAGATGTATAGTGCTCTAGGGGGTGGTATTTGAACCTCAGTAGTTTAAATCTAGAACTCAGGCCCTTACATAAGCCTCTTTATCCATTAGGCTTTTAGATACTATGCTATATCACCTGAGTAATAACAAGATGTTATCGTCTACCTATTTTATGTTTAGTGTTATTTCTGTGGAAGAAAGAAGTATAAGAAATAGTATTTTAACCTGGTTGGATAAAAACACCTGAAATAACAGCAAACAATGAAAGACAATAGGCAATTAGAAGGGACATTGGGATACTAACAATAAATCCTATAGGAATTGAGATAAAGAAGCCATGAATGAGGGGTAGTTGGGATCTACAAAGCATGGTCGATGTTATCTGCATTCTCTTTCTATTGGTCCATTCACTTACAATAGATTAACTCCCAATATGAGTCAACAGGCCCATTGTTTTTGTAGCTGTTGACAAAAAGGCAGTGAGCAGATCGATTTAGTTCACCTTTCCGCAGTGTGTTCCAATTACCCTGGTAGGATAAGTAATGGAATTGGCAGCCGTTGTTAAACCACCTGGAATGGACAGCTAGACATTGATTCTAGATCGCTTACTCCTGAGGCAGGAACTCAACTTCTTTGCTCAAGTAAGTGGGTGAGTTACAAACTTTAGTGTGTACAGGAACCACAGGAACAACCTGGGGAACTCATTAAAAACGTTGAGTCCAGACCAGAGAGAGACTTTCTCAGTAAGTGTGGGATGACCCCAAAAACCTTAAGCTTCAGAAATAAAATATGTTTCTGAAGCAGAACATCCTCAGACCACACTTTTAGAAAAGTTTAAATCTTCAGTTTTACAAACTGATAGAGAAGAATACATTTTTGTTATGGGTTTAAATTGCCTCTCCCACAGAGAGGAAAATTGTGAGCTCCAAACCCAGGGGCTAAAACCCTCCAGGACGACTTGCGATCTCCCTGTGACTTTATGTAAGAATACTCTCTTTAACTGTACCTTCTCTCATGTTCGGCTTCTATAGCACTATCCAGAGTTTCAGCTTCTGAGACTTGAAAGGCTGCATGAAGGGTTACATCACATGTTTGCCCTTGATAGAGTAGAAGGAACAAGGATTTCCAGTCAGTGACTGAGGTCCAAATCTTGGTTGTGTGTTATTTCCTGCAGAATCATGGGAAAATGTTACTCAAACATTCATCCAATCATCAGGTCTTTTTTTAGCATCCTTTTTGTGCCAGGCATTGTATTGTGTACTTGAACTTTAGTGATGAACAGGGAGACATGGCTCCTGCTCTCAGGAAGTCCAGTTAGGGAGACAGACATCATTAATTAATTATGACCTGGTAAGTGCTATGATGGAAAATTCAGATGCTGTCTTAGCTTGCTATTACTGCTGTCACAGAAACAGAAGTTTATTTTCTCACAGAAGTCCAAACTCAGGGTGCAGACTCTAGGGCAAGGCTTTTTCTCTACCAGCTCTGGGTAAGATCCTTGTTTTTTTCTGCTTCTATAGCCCTGGTGTTCCTTGGCTCCTTGAGGATCTTCACACGCCGTTTATCTACCCTCCATTCAAGTTTCTCGTCTCTGTGTCTATTCTGTTGCTTGTAACTCATAAGTGATTAGGTTTAGAACCCACACTACACTGATATGGCTTCATTAACATAACAAAGAAACCCCTGTTTCCAAACAGAATTGGGTTTAGGATGCCAACACATATTTTTGGGTACTCAATTCAATACGCAGAGGTGCTATGAGAATTTCTAAACGGTGACGTCCCCTAGCTTCTTGCTGTTAGGTATTGTCCAGTCGATTTTCAACTCATAAGCACCCCATATAACAGAGTAGAACCTCTCCATAGGGTTTTCTAGGCTGTAATCTTTATGGAAGCAGATCGCCAGGTCTTTCTCCCGAGGAGTTACTGAGTGAGTTCAAAAAGCCAACCTTTCAGTTAGCAGCACTTAATTGTTGAGCCACCAAATCTCCTTTCAGCTAGCTTAGGGGAAAGCAAAACCCTTTGCACCTCAAATCATTCATTTGAAATATGGGAATGACATTCCTTGCCTCACATAATTACCGTGGGGATAAAAAAGTGAATATGTTAGAAAATGCTACATAAAATACATTATTTTTCACAAATACATATTTTTTTTTTTTTTAAATTAGTGTGGTGATTTCTAGAACATGCTCATGTCCCCAATAATCTGCTTCCAACCAGACTTTACTGTAAACCAGTGATCTGAACAGACTTCAGTTACTTTCTGGATATTAAAAACCTTAGTAGGTGGCTGGTAAAGGCTGTCAGACTTTCTGGCCACAGGGGAGGCCCGGTGTAGGAAGCGAGTTAGGATGAAAGGGCAAAATGATAGTCATTTCCTTTCCTCACCTGCAAGCATGTTGCCCAAAAAAACTAAACCTGTGTTTTATAAGCTTCAGTATTTTCATATCATCTAACTACATTTCATGTCACCCAACATCATATTTATATGTCATCCAACTATTTTTTAACCTTTTGAGATACCTGATTTGACTATACTTATACATATGTATAGGACACGCTGGTGGCGTAGTGGTCAAAAGTTATAGCTGCTAACCAAGAGGTGGGAAGTTCGAAGCCACCAGGTTCTCCTTGGAAACTGTAAGGGGCAGTTCTACTCTGTCCTATAGGGTCGATATGAGTCGGAATCAACTTGATGGCAATGGGTTTGGTTTTTTTTAATATATGTATTTTTGTTTGTTTGTTTGCTTTTATGTATATATAGTCATGGCGTAGTGGTTAAGTGCTACGGCTGCTAACCAAAGGGTCGGCAGTTTGAATCTGCCAGGCTCTCCTTGGAAACTCTATGGGGCAGTTCTACTCTGTCCTATAGGGTCACTATGAGTCAGAATCGACTTGGTGGCACTAGGTTTTGTTTGTTTTTTTTTGTGTATATATAGTCAAATAAGATTTATATATATATGTATATTTATTTATTCAGACAGATGAAATATTTTTGATTATATATTTTGAATCCAGGATTTAAGCACACCTGGCCATCAGAAATGTCCCAGAAAGTAATGAGATTCATGTCTCTATGTTTTATAACTTCATGCTCCAATTCTTCAGCTAACCTAAGTATTTTTTCTTGCATACAATTAAATATTATTAGAGTGGCCAATTCTGCCTGAACTAATTTCTTAGAATTCATTACCATTCAGCTAGAGACACACCATGTCCAAGTACCCAAAGTCCGTTTCCACACGTGTACTTGCTTTATTCTTTTAATCATGAAAGAAAGAAAAGGCCTTTGTACTTTTAAACAGGAGAGGCTTGGCTTTTCAAATTGCAGAGTCCTTTTTATTTATGAGACTAAGGCATTCTGCTGAAACCTACCTTAGTTACAGGGCCTGGTTTATGGTTGGAGACAATAGACAGTGGAGAAGAAGAAAAAGATAGAGGAAGACCAAAAGTTTGTGCTAACATTTAGGTGGTTTATTGCAGCTATTTTCCACTTTATTAAACAAAGCTCTTTGCCTAGGCCCCACTATTTACATCTATCTGTATCTTTATATATATATATATATATAGTTTTATCAGGAAACCCTGGTGGCGTAGTGGTTAAGTGCTACGGCTGCTAACCAAAAGGTCAGCAGTTAGAATCTGCTAGGTGCTCCTTGGAAACTCTATGCGGGCAGTTCTGCTCTACCCTATAGGGTCACTATAAGTCAGAATCGACTCTATGGCAGCGGGTTATAATTTTATCAAAGAGCTCTTTCTTGGATTTCTATCCGGTTTTCTTTTCTTTCTTCAGTTTATGCATGCATCTCCTCATATTTCTTTATGCCATTTCACAATGGAAAAGTTTGAGCTCTCATAGAGTTTCCCTTTGAGAGAACACAGTATCTACACCATCTAATCTCCTTTTTGGATCCCAACCCAGGCACTGGACTCTTTGACATCAAGTGTCTTATTTCTCTGTGCTGCCATAACAGAAATACCACAAGTGGGTGGATTTAAAGAAACAAAGTTTTCTCACAGTTTAGGAGGCTGGAAGTCCAAATTCAAGGTCTCTGTTGTACAGATTGCTTCCTTGTTAGTTTCCCCGGGTGTTCCTTGGTTGCTTGGTGATCCTTACCTGGCATCTGTCTTCTGTTTGTGCTCATGTCTGGGTCTAATCTGCTCTTTTTATAGCTCAGAATTGATTAGGTTTAGGACACACCCTACACCAATATGGCCTTATTAAGGTAACAAAGAAAAACCCTATTTACAAACAGGATTATATCCACGAGGTTAGGATTCCAACACATATTTTGGGGAGACATGAGTCTATAACACCAAGTGAGAAAAAGCAGTGCTTAAAAATGCAGAAGCTTCTCTGCTTGGCTTATTTGTTTCTTTTCTCTGTTCCCTCCGGTCCACTGTGATCTTGGTAATGGCTGATTCAGGGAAAGGTGACGTCAAACTGTTGCCAAGTCAATTGCATGGGGAAGAAAAAGTGTTAACCTGTTCTCCCTTCAGAATGATTGATTCCATGGCTGCACATTCATATAGTCTGGTTTGTCATTACTAACCCTTCATAGCCCATTGTAGTGTGAGCTCGTTAGCACTGCCTGTGCCCTTTCTGCTACAGCGGCCACTTGCAGGCTCCGAGAGTGTGGTGCAGGTTAATGAGGGTCTGAGTCATCGAGTTAGGCTATCATCTTCCCAGCTATAAAGCCTGGAAGTGCCAGAGGAAGGCCAAAGACCGATACTCAGATGTGCCACCACTGACAACAAGGCAATGTTCACATCTTCTTGGTGAGGTCACTCATATGGCTTGCACTGAATAATTGTCAGTCTAAAGCCCCTGAGCCTGTGGTAAGTTCACAAATGATCTGGGAGTAAATTTATCACCTCAGATGGTCTATTTTCAATCCCCTCATATGCAAGTGAAAGCTGGGCAATGAATAAGGCAGACCGAAGAAGAATTGATGCCTTTGAACTATGGTCTTGGCAAAGAATGTTGAATAAACCACAGACTGCCAGAAGAACGAACAAATCTGTCTGGGAAGAAGTACAGCCAGAATGCTCCTTGGAAGTGAGGATGGTGAGACTTCGCCTCACGTACTTTGAACATGTTATCAGCAGGAATCAGTTCCTAGAGAAGGCTGTTATGCTTGATAAAGTAGGGGATCAGCGAAAAGGAGACAGGCCCTCAAAGAGATGGATTGACACAGTGACTACAATAAGGTGCTCAAACATAGCAACAATTGTGAGGATGGCTCAGGACTGGGCAGTGCTTCATTCTGTTATACGTAGGGCTGCTATGAGTTGGAACCAACTCGATGGCACCTAATAACAACAACAACAGCAGAGGGCCTGCTTTGCAGGCTGCAGCTGGCGTCTCCTCAGCAGGGCCCGGTAGCAGGCAGCCTGTGTCCCTGGAGCATCTGCTTTATTTAAATGCAAGATTTAAACCCTTTTTATTGTAATACTATGTTTGTGTTTGGTGTCTAATGCCAAAGTTGGATACATTTTAAAGATGAAATAAAGAAACATCAAAGAAATTTCACAACTGGTGCAGGTCCACATAGTACCTTTCTCAACCTGGCCTTCTTCCCCCGTTCCATGTTATTCCTTTTCCCTGCTTCTTGGGCACTTAGGTGGGAAAATGTGAGCACAACGTCCTAAGACAGCCATTTCCAGATGGTGGGTCATGACCCATTGGTAGGCTGTGAAAATAAATTAAATGGGTCCCAACCAATGTTTTAAAAAGTGAAATAAATTGGAATAGAATAGCTGGGCTGCAATGAAATGCATTTTTTGTGTGTGTGTGTTGGAGATCATGGTAAGAAATGTTTCAAAGTCCTTTCCCAAAATGATACATTTTGGTAACTTCTTCTTACTTAAAAAAAATAATAATAAAAAAAAAATCCTGCAGGTGATTAGAACATAATTTAAAATGACTAACATTGACCCTATCTGATGATTATTAGGACCAATAAGAAATAACATACTTTCCCTAGCTTCAACCTTGCTGCCCCATTATTTTTTCTTGAAGCAATCTCCAAATTCTCCATGGTGGAAAATATAACTGATCCAGGGCATGGTGTATGCGTGTGTGTGTGTGTGTGTGTGTGTGTGTGTGTGTGTGTGTGAAAGAGAAAGTATTTAATCTGTCTCCTGTGGAGAGGAAAACACATTGCTAGGAAATCCAAACTCTGGAATTAGGCTCTTTTTTTTTTTTTTCCAAGACTTCTCAGTTCTGCAGCTTCTTTAAAAAAGTTTGACAAGTAAACATTGTTTGGTTATTGGTATTCAAATCACCATGTAATTTCTCTTCCAGATGTGTTGCTTACCTGTTTTTTTTTTTTCAGCCTGTGTAAATAACCCTAATGCTCAGGAGCACCACTTTATGTTCGAATCATTTGTTTCTATGACCTTTGCCTGTATTGATTTGCTTTCTTTTTCTGTATTTTTAATGTTGCCTTTGAGATTAAAGTCGTTTTTCTTCCACAATAGTAGGAAAACAGTGACTACTTTTAAGAAATAGAAAGTTCGATAAGAAAAACAACTAGTGGGTAGTTCCATAAAGTGTTCTTGTTTGTTTGTTTCTAAAACAGAATACTTTTAATCAAGAGACAAGAAAACTTATACACTAGATCCCTCCCCGAAATACAGTTAATAGTCCAGCCACTGCTACCCCAGCTGCTCAGAGCTTCGCTCCCTTACTCATCCCTTTAAGCCTATGATTATCCCAAGAAATAAGGAAGCAAATTCAGTGAACTGAATCCTGTTTGAAACCAGCCCATGTGCTACATGCACTGAGGCCTCTTTCCATGTTTGTTTTCCTCCTTTTACAACCACCCAGACCAGTGTTCAGGCCCAATGGGAAAGGGAAGTGGAGGGTTTTGTTTGTTTTTTAATAAACCTATTCAGAGAGCAGTGAGACATAGGTGATGTCCACGTTTCTCATATAAATAAAGGTTAGATAGCTGGAACCAAAAATGATCTAAATGATAGCTCAAATTTATTGAGCACTTACTATAGGTTAGAGGTATTATCTCATTTATTCTTCACAAAAACCTTAAGTGAGAGGCTTTAATTAAGTCAATTTTACAGAAGCAAAAACTGAGCCTCAAGAGGTTAAGTAACTTGCCCAAAGTGACCTAGGTAGTAAGTAGTGGAGCAAGGCTTCCAGGAGAGGTGGTCTGACTCTGCTGGCCTTGCCCCCAACCACTGACCCCTCTCTAAGGCTCTGAATCACAAGACTCTGCTGTCTCCATCACAAAATAAATAAGTGCAAACAGCAGACAATATTTCTTATATACAATCACGCATTTATTCATTCAATTTAGCAAATATTTATTGACAAATATGTACCCAAGGTGCTAAGGGTTTGGTGGTTCGGTGGTGGAATTTTCACCTCCCATGCGGGAGACCGAGATTCAGTCCTGAGCCAATACACCTCACACACATCCACCACCCTTGGAGGCTTGAATGGTGCCACGACGCTGAACAGGTTTCAGTGAAGCTTCTGGACTGAGATGGACTAGGAAGAAAGGCCTGGTGATCTGCTTTAGGAAAATCAGCTAGTATAAAACTTTTGGATTATATGTGAGGAATGTGCTCCATAGTTCAATTGAGACCAAATGGGCAATTCCTGTTGAAAAGCAAGACAAGAAGGCAGAAAGGGACAGAAATTGGATGAATGGACACAGGGAACCCGGAGTGGAAACGGGGAGTGTGCTGTCACATTGTGGGGATTGTAATCAATACCACAAAACAATATGTGTATAAATTTTTGAACGAGAAATTAACTTGAGCTGTAAACTTTCGCCTAGAGCAAAATTAAAAAAAAAAAAAAAAACCTTATGGATCACAATAGCCCCATCCACAACTATCAGAGGGATGATACAGGACTGGGCAGGATTTCCTTCTGTTGTGTAGGGGGTCGCCATGGGTAGAGGCCTACTAAATGGCAGCTAAAAACAGCTTATAGGTGCTAGGCACAAGGAATATGCTGATCAATTGAGTCAGAGGTATTAAATCTACAGTATAAAGTAAAAAATATAAAGATATACATTTCCAGGCATAATTTCAATTGTAGTCCTGTGCGAATGCTGTAACTGATGGGGGTGGGGGAGGAGAGGGATGGGGAGAAGAGAAACATTCTGTGAACTCAATTTTAAGAGCTTTAATAGAAAAACTTTCAGTGTATCACCAATTAATTTTGCTGCCAGCATCCAGTTATTCCCAGACATTATCCTTAAAAGGAATTATGATGGAGATGGAATTTTACAGTGTATTTGCTTAGCATCGTTACTATATTGAAGTGGTTAAATAAACTGCTAATTTTTTTTTTTTAATAATGTGCCATTCCATTGTCTGGGGGAGCTTGGAATGTAGTAGCAGCAAGAACTGAGGAAGGAAGGACCTTTGGGCAAATTCCTCTTATGATTCCTCTAACCATCATGGAGTTCTCTAGGTGGCATAATGGCTTGCACTCAACTACTATCCTAAAGGTTGGTGGTTTGAACACATCTAGCAGTGCCATGAAGAAGGCCTGGTGATCCTCTTCTATAAAGATTACAGTAAAAAAAAAAAACAAAACAAAACCTCTATGGAGCATAGTTCTATTCTGATGCATATGGGGTCACCACGAGTCAGAACTGGGTCGATGGCAGTAGATTTTCGGTACTTAGGAGAATGTCAGTCTCTTTTCCATTCCTAGTTGAACGTGATCTGCATCTCACACCTGAAAGGAAGTAGCTACTCAGCTTGCTCAAATGTAATGTTCACATTATAGTTTGCCAAAAAATCTTCCCATTGGTATCAAAATGGCCCTACACAGGACAGACAGGGGGATTATATGACATTAGCACCTAATGTTCCCTGAGAGGCCCTAGCCTCAGTATGCTGCTTTATATAGTTATAGTCTTATTTCCTCCTGATTCTTCAAAAACATAGTTGGATTTCTAAATATGGAAAATATAAGAATGCCATATCCGTGCATCTTATACATAAAACATGCTGAAAATTCTATGTTAATGGTCTCTGATTAAGACATCACAGAAGTATAAACAAACAGCAGTAATGTAATATACTCCATTTATATTTTTCCTCCATCTATTCTTCCTACACTCTTGTGTACAATTCCCTATTTTAGTTATTTTGTATTTAATTGCTTCTGCTAAAGCAAACATATTGCAGAATTGCCAATTCGCTTATAAATATTCAAATTATACATTGCTTTCCTTGAGTGGTTTTAGTTTTTCTGGAATACTAACAAATTTCAAGCAATTGTTCACACTATAAAAATGTGGTAGTTTTGAGGTCTCTGCATAATAATTTTGACTGAATTTTACATTTCTTATAATATGTGGCCTAATATTGGCTCTGAAACCCTGGTGGCATAGTGGTTAAGGCTACAGCTGCTAACCAAGAGGTTGGCAGTTCGAATCTGCCAGGCACGCCTTGGAAACTCTATCGGGCAGTTCTGCTCTGTCCTATAGGGTCGCTATGAGTCAGAATCGACTCAACGGCAGTGGGTTTGGTTTTTTGGTTTTAATGTTGGTTCAGGGCATGACTACACAATGTCAAAATGTGGTAATTTCATCATTTTAGTAAAAATTACCATCAATTTGTAAAAGGGGGAAAATTCAAGTGATTTTTTTTTTTTTTTTTTAGCTTTAGATGGGGTAAAAAACTGACCTATTAACGACATATTTTGCTTTTTATCAGATTATTTGTTATCTGCTACAAAAGGCCTCTTTAAAATATTAAAAAGCAAAGATGTCACTTTGAGGAATAAGGTGCGCCTGACCCAAGCCATGGTATTTTCAGTCACCTCATATGCATGTGAAAGCTGGACAATGAATAAAGGAGACTGAAAAAGAATTGATACTTTTAAATTATGGTGCTGGTAGAGAATATTGAATATACCATGGACTGCCAGGAGAACAAACAAATCGGTCTTGGAAGAAGTACAGCCAGAATATTACTTCGAAGCGAGGATGGCGGGGCTTTGTCTTATGTACTTGGATATATTATCAGGAGGGACCAGTCCTTGGACAAGGACATCATGTAAAGTAGAGGGTCAGCGAAGAAGAGTAAGACCCTCAACGACATGGATTGACACAATGGGTGTAACAGTGGGCTCAAACATGGCAACAATTGTGAGGAGGGCGCAGGACCAGGCATTTGTTTGTTGTATAAATGTTGTTGTATAAATGTGGTACAATTATAGAGAACACAAACCTTTATTTGCAATAAGCAACCTTAAAAACCAAACCCAGTCCTGTTGAGTCGATCCCGACTCGTAGCAACTCTATAGAACGGAGGAGAACTTCCCCGTAGAGTTTCCAAGGATCGCCTAGAGGATTCGAACTGCCGACCCTTTGGTTAGCGGCCTTAGCACTTAACTACTACACCACCAGGGTTTCCAAGCAACCTTAAGAAGGGAAAATTCTCACAACCTCAATGTAATAAAACATGTTGAATCACAGTGTTAGATGCTGTTGACTCGTAACGGCCCTATTTACATGAGTACAATGAAGTGTTCTAGAATTCCCATTCTTCTCAACATTATCCATAATTTGTTATGATCTTCACAGTTGAATGCCTTTGCATAATCAATAAAACACAGGTAAACATCTACCTGGTATTCTCTACTTTCAGCCAATGTCTACCTGACATCATCAATGATACCATTTGTTCTACATCGTCTCTGAAGCCGGCTTGAATTTCTGGCAGTCCCCTGTCTATGTACTGCTGCAACCATTTTTGAATTATCTTCAGCAAAATTTTACTTGAATGTGATATTAATGATATTGTTCAATAATTTCCACATTCAGTTGGATCATCTTTCTTTGGAATGGGCTTGATATATGCATGTCTTCCAGTCAGTTGGCCAGGTAGCTATCTTCCAGATTTCTTAGCATAGATGAGTGAGCACTTCCAACACTGCATCTGTTTGTTGAAACATCTCAATTAATAATCCGTCAATTCCTGAAGCCTTGTTTTTCACAATGCCTTCAGTGCAGCTTGGACGTCTTCCTTCTGTACCATCGGTTCCTGCTCATATGGTACCTCCTGAAATGGTTGAATGTCAACCAATTCTTTTTGACATAGTGACTCTGTATTCTTCCATCTTCTTTTGATGCTTCCTGAGTCATTTAATATTTTCCCCATAGAATCCTTCAATATTGCAACTCAAGGCTTGAATTTTCTGTTCAGTTCTTGATCATATGCTACCTCCTGAAATGACTGAACGTCAACCAATTCTTTTTGGTACAGTGACTCTGCGTATTCATTCCATTTTCTTTTGATGCTTCCTGCATTGTTAAATATTATCCCTGTGGAATCCTTCAATATTGCAACTCAAGACTTGAATTTTTTCTTCAGTAACATACTAACTGAACTAATAGTAAATGTTCAGTTGGAAGAATAAAACTTATTTATACTCTAAAGGGTTTATTATTTTCCAATTCAACTTGACTTCCCTGTAAAAGCCAGCACCAGGCCTTCAATGTGAAATAGAAAAGGTGGCCAAAAAGAAAAAAAAAGAAAGAAAAAACCCATTACCATCAAGTCGATTCTGACTCGTGGCAGTTATCTGAAAATCTTATACCAGCTGATTAAAGAAAATTAGACTGCTCATCCGATTAATGGGAACTACTAGATCTTTAAATTATACATATAAGAAAGCTGCTAATGCTTTAAAAGGACACTTAAAGTACCAACTGCTAGTTCTTTCTTTGAAACGATCTTACCCCAAGGATTTTTGTAGTGATTTCCAAAACATCCATAAAGAATTATTATCCCAAAAGCTATTAGCTTTGCGTAATTATTGGTTTCATTTTCTGATTATGATTTAGTATCAAATTGCTATTAAAGCACCTGGTTGCAAACCGAAAGTCCTACAGTTAGAACCTATCAGCCACTCCGAGGAAGAAAGATGTGCCAGTCTGCTTCTGTATGTTTATAACCTTCTAAATCCTGTGAGATAGTTCTGCTGTGTCCTATAGGGTCACTATGAGTCAGAATCGACTCGACAGCAGTGGGTATCCAATTGCTGAGGAGATGTTAGATGTTAAAAATGTCTATCTCATTTTCATCAAGAATTGTCTTCAGAGCTGGTCAGAGCTATTTACAAGTTGTACAATACATCACCAAAAAACTTAGTTGAACTAAATAATCTTTAGGTTAGTTGAACTAAATATTTTAGCTAAAATTTTCAGTTAAATTGATTAGCTTAGTGAGCTCCAAGACCTCAAACAGCTGATGAGACTGAATTCTTTTCAATAATGGAAGCTTTCTTCATATCCCTGCTCTGTCTCGCTACAATAATTGATTGCTCTGCCCAACCACACCTGTTGCCATTGAATCGCTTTCAGCTCATCATGACCCTATCCAAAAACCTGGCTGCTAACCAAAAAGCTGGCAGTTCAAATCCACCAGCTGCTCCTTGAAAACCCTATTGAGATCCTACAGGACAGAGTAAAACTGCCTCATAAGGTTTCCAAGACTGTTAATCTTTACAGAAGTAGACTGTTACATCTTTCTCCTGTGGAGCAGCTGGTGGGTTTGAACTTCCGAACTTTGAGTTAGCAGCTGAGAGCTTAACTACTATACCACCAGGGTTCCTTATTGATTGCCATAGAGGAGTTCAAATAGGGTCAGAATCCACATTTAATGGGGTATCTCAGATATTGTTTAAAGAAACAATTAGACTACAATGAGGTTAAAGATTCTTGATAGATTCTTGGCATTATGTAGGTCCAAATTTCCCCAGTTTGCTAAAAAACTAAGATCTTCTCATTGTGTTTATCATTACCATTGATAGTCAGAAATAACTACAGGGTCACATTTTCTGTGGGTTACATTGGTATTCTTTGATTTGCACAGTAATGAGGGAGTGTAAAAATGACTATGCGAGCCAAAACTATACAGAGCTATCAATGGAAAAGTTATGATTATTTGTGACTTTTAAAATGTTTTGTCAAAACATTAAAAACTCTCTTACTCTCAGTTAAATGCATTAAAAAAAAAAATTTTAACCCATTGCCATCGAGTCAATTCTGACTCATAGTGACCCTATAGGACAGAATAGACTTGTCCCATAGGGTTTCCAAGGAGCAGCTGGTGGATTCGAACTGCTGACCTTTTGTTCAGCAGCTGTAGCTCTTAACCCCTATGCCACAAGAAATATAAAAAAGTAGTAAAGCTAATATTTATTTAGTACACCAGTTGCCATCGAGTTGATTCCACCTCATGGCGACTCCATGTGTTTTGGGGTAGAACTCTGCTCCATAGGATTTTCAGTAGCTGTGACCATTGAAAGTTGATTGCCAGGTCTTTCTTCTGAGGTGCCCCTGAGTGGATTCAATCCACCCTTTCAGTTAGTAGCCAAGTGGTTAACTGTTTGTACCACCCAAGGAGTCCAATTTAAAACATTGGAAACATTGAAAAATAAATTGTTTCATTTCTTTGTAAAAATCTTATCAAGAGTAGTTTGAATAGTGCTTGCCTTATTCTAGTCATATAGCTTATAATACAGAGTGAGCATCATTTCTATGCCTCAGCTAAATGTCATACACCTTTTTAAAAAAATTTTACTGTGCTTTAGGTGAACGTTTATCAATCAAGTCAGTCTCTCACACAAAAACTTGTATACACCTTGCTACATACTCCAAATTGCTCTCCCCCTAATTAGACAGGCTGCTCCCTCCATCCACTGTCTCTTTTCGTGTCCATTCTGCCATCTTCTAACCCCCTCTACCCTCTCATCTCCCCTCCAGACAGGAGATGCCAGCATAGTCTCAAGCATCCACCTGATCTAAGAAGTTCACTCCTCACCAGCATCCCTCTCCATCCCACTGTCCAGTCCAATCCCTGTCTGAAGAGTTGGCTTTGGGAATGGTTTCTGTCCTTGGCCAACAGAAGGTCTGAGGGCCATGACCACCATGGTCCTTCTAGTCTCAGTCAGACCATTAAGTCTGGTCTCTTTATGAGAATTTGGGGTCTGCATCCAGCTGCTCTCCTGCTCCCTCAGTGGTTCTCTGTTGTGTTCCCTGTCAGGGCAGTCATCGGCTGTAGACAGGCACCATCTAGTTCTTCTGGACTCAGGGTGATGTAGTCTCTGGCTTATGTGGCCTTTTCTGTCTCTTGGGCTCGTAATTATCTTGTATCCTTGGTGTTCTTCATTCTTCTTTGGTCCAGGTGGGATGAGGCCAATTGATGCATCTTAGATGGCCACTTGCTAGTGTTTAAGACCCCAGATGCCACTCTCCAAAGTGGGATGCAGAATGTTTTCTTAATAGATTTTATTATGCCAATTGACCTAGATGTCCCTGAAACCATGGTTCCCAAACCCCCGCCCCTGCTACGCTGGCCTTCAAAGCATTCAGTTATTCAGGAAACTTCTTTTCTTTTGGTTTAGTCCAGTTGTGCTGGCCTCGCCTATACTGTATGTTGTCTTTTCCTTCACCTAAAGTAGTTCTTATCTACTATCTAATTAGTGAATGCCCCTCTCCCATCCTCCCTCCCTCCCCCTCTCGTAACCATTAAAGAATATTTTCTTCTCTGTTTAAACTATTTCTCGAGTTCTTATAATGTCATACACCTTTTTAAGTTTGAATTAGTTCTAGCATTTTATCCTTTGCACTTTCAATGTCAGGAAATATCTCCAAGAGTTCCTTTAGTTTGAAGATTTTTGCTGGTGTTGTTTTCTTTGGGACATCATCATCCTTTTTGTCACAACCACTTTCTCACTTTTTCTGACAAGTACCTTCGATGAGTTTTTCTTGTCGCGTATCTAGAGTCCTCAAAAGACAGCAGTGTCACACGTCCCATGGTCAGTTATTTGTCCTATGACTCTGTTAATGTTAGATTTGAATTTCACTTTCAGTGTTCTCACTTTTCATTTCTTTGCTGCATTTTCACCTTTATCACATGGGTTCATCACTCAAGAGACAAGGAGGTGACACAACTCCATGCTTTTCTGTCTGTATGTAAACTGACTAACAGATGCTCAATGATCAATCACTGATAGATTTTGAAAGAGGTGATCTGTCTGACTGGCCACTGATCCTGATGCACACTTGTTATTTAATTGGTTTGTGTACTGAAGAGCTAGAAGCAAAGACTGTATTTTAGGTAATTACTCACAGCTAATACATGTATTTACTCTCAGCTAATATACCATGGTAACTAAAATTTGAACTCTTTTATTAGGATATTAATGTTATTTAACTAAACTGTGGTAACTGAAGTTTGTGCATATCATAACCATGAAAACCAGATTGCTTGTATTTGATTCCCCAGAATGATTGTTCAGGGAAGATTAAAACTGTCATGGTGGGTGTCACAACTTGGAAACAATTATTTTGTGTATCAGCAAGATTTGTGTCTCAATTTTAAATCTTAAATAAAAATGTGATTTCACCCCAAATTAATTTTCAGTACAGAACATTAAAAAAAAAAAAAACCTAATCTAATTATTAGTCAATCCTTAGAATTAATAAATGTAGGTATTGATCGAGATCGGTATTGATCAACTCACAATTGAAAAGTTTTGGATTGGCAGGCACATTAATTTTCCTAGGATCATATCTGAGTAATGTACCATTACTCCAAATAGGTTTTATCCTACATTAACATAACTTCACACACACACATTATCTTGCATTCATTCATGCTTAATGTTGGATATAAAACAATGACATTGAGCTCACATATGTACAACGATCAGCCTTCAGACATAGGATAATGCTTATATGTGAATTTTTACATGAAATTATAGTATCTCTCTTTCTCTCTCTCTCTCTCACACACACACACACATACATAGGGTAAGTTCTGCAATAATGCTTGTTTGAGAAAGCCAGTTTTTTTCCATTAGGGAACGATTTGAGCATAATGTAAATGTGAAATACTAGGCAGATGCAGAAAATTGCACCCAAATGAACCACACTAGATAGCAGCACGCAAAACACACACATCCTAAGCATCTATCAGCTAGGCCAGCTCACTGCATCTGTCATAAGCCACACGAATCACACCTAATATTACAACTTTCTGTAAAATTTTAGATAACCCTTCTGCCACCATTTCATAATAATCCAAGCTACAATTCTTCTGATGCCCTTTTTCACAAATAAAATTCAGGTCCTTTTCCAGGTAAAATGTCAACATTATCGTAGCATTTATGCATTTCTCAGTCATTTAGTATGCTGTCTTGGTTAGGTTCCTCTCTTTTGTTATGTGTCACTGACAATGTTTTTGAGCATTGTGCTCTAATCCCACTTTCCCCATAAACCCTGTGGTTTTTATTCCAAGACTTTGCATAACATAGTGAGTTTTTGAAACACTTATGTGGTGCTATAGTGTAACTGACTATAACCGAGATGTATATGATTTTTTCCCTCCCAAGGTAAAATTCACTAACTTAAAACTCTTTAAAAGTCTGAGTGGTTGGGCACAATGCATGATGTAGTTTTCAAGGCTTTAAACATCTACTATGCAATAAAGCCTAGCTCAAAAATAGCCTGAAGGATGGTGAGCCAATCTGGTCTCTAAAAACAGACTGTGACAGTTGAGTTCATTTACCTGCCTATTTCAGTCATCTAGTACTGCTATAACAGAAATACCACAAGTGGATGGCTTTAACAAAGAGAAATTTATTCTCTCACAGTCTAGGAGGCTGGAAGTCCAAATTCAGGGTGCCAGCTACAGGGGAAGGCTTTCCCTCTCTGTTGGCTCTGGAAGAATGTCCTGGTCATCAATATTCCCCTGGCCTAGAAGATTCTTAGCACAGGGACCCCGGGTCCAAAGGACTTGCTGTTTTCCTGGTTTTTGTTTCTTGGTGGTATGAGGTCCCCCCCCGCCCCCCGTCTCTCTGCTTGCTTTTCTCTTTTATATCTCAAAAGAGATTGACTTAAAACTATCTTGTAGATTGAGTCCTGCCTTATTAACATAAGTGCCTCTAATCCTGCCTCATTAACATCATAGCAGTAGGATTTACAACACATAGGAAGATCACATCAGATGACAAAATGGTGGACAAACACACACCACTAGGATACAATTCAATCCATAACACTGTCCTGTCAGTTAAATCTGGAGTTGATAAAGAGAACTTTTAGTTTCTACAGAATAATGTTCTACCTATCTAGCTTTGAATTCTGTTAACCAGTGGTTCTCAAACATGTGTATGCTCAGCATCACCTGGAGAGTTTGTCAAAACACATTGCTGAGCTCCACCCCCAGAGCATCTGATTAAGTTTGGAGTAGAGTCCAAGGGAGTCACTGGGTGGTGCAACAGTTAATGTACTCTGCTGCCAACTGAAAGGTTAGAGATGCGAGTTCATCCAGAGGCACCTTGGAAGAAAGGCCTGGAGATCTATTTCTGGAAAATCAGCCACTGAAAATTCTGTGGAGCACGGCTCTAGTCTGACACGCATGGGGTTGCCATGAGTAGGAATCACCTCAACCAACTGGTTTTAGGATCTAAGAATTTGCATTTCCAACAATTTTCCCAGTGATGCCAAGCCCACCTTATCCATTAGGCACAGTAGGCATGGTGCCTATGGCCCATTTTACTTTTAGAGACCTACGAAAATGGTTTGATTTTAATTTCTTCTAAAATTAAAAGGCAAAATTTAAATATATTGATAATGAATGTGTAATAACTAATCCAAAGATATGCTTGTCTTTATAAATGGAGTAAAAAAATAATTTTCAATATGTATTTTTTTTTTTTTTTTAATAGAGGAAATGACACATAAAGACAAAAGTGTCCCCAGCCCATGAAAGTCAGGATGTGGTGCTGGGCAGTGCTATTTCGGAAAACACTTTCTAAACTTACTGACCTATTGGGATTTGTTAGTGTTCTGCTTTTAATTCTGAACTGTTTTGATTCTGTGCTTTTACTCAGAAGAAATATTTTAGGCCCTCTGTACAATGCAAAGGAACTCAACTGAAAAGCATACTAATTTAAGTTTGTGTGATGACTTGTAAATAAGACATGGTCAGAAGTGTGTATCTGATTTGGTCATTCTCTTCCCTACTCAGTTCCTAAATGGTTAAAGTGCTGGGTTGGTAATGGAAACACTGAAGGTTTGAGTCCACCCAGAGATGCCCTGAAAGAAAGGCCTCCAGATCATTTTCTGACAAATCACCTAGTGAAAACCCGGTGGAGCACAACTCTACTCGACTCTGACACACATGCGGTTGCCATGAGTCAGATTCAGCTTGATGGCAAAAAAAAAAAAAAAAATCCTTACTCAGATGTGAGTTGTGCCTCCATGATCACAAAGGAACTCGTTTAAAAATTCATCCAGTGAAGAAATTGGGCTGTAAGACAATACCTTAATAACACTGTGTTTGCACAGAACTGTAGTGTCCAAAAAATACTTTCTCTTAACCACCTGCTCGGTAGGTGTTGTGTTGGATCGAACAGCAATATTGTTATGTTTGGTAGCAATAAAAGTGAAGAAAAAACAACCCTCCCCCAAAATCAATCACAGGATAACCAGGGTTGAAACAAAACAGCCCTTTGTTATCATGGGGTAGCTCTCATTCTTGTTAATACTCCACTCCGCCTTCTTCCACAATCACTGTGGCAGAACTCAAACAATAAGATGAACGCGTTAACATCACGCCATTGTCCTTTAGGCACTCTAATCGTTCGTCTTAACTAATATAATCACTAATGAAAAAGAGGCTCTTATTAAAACAAAACAAAACTTTCATTGTATTTTGATATTTAAAAAGTTTTATAAATTAATTTTGGAAAATATAAAACTTACTGACATGCAAAAAAATAAAAATAAAAATAAGCCTACCCCTCAGGGATAACTTTTGGTAATATTTTGATGTTATTTACAAATTTTATTTGTTTGTTTATATATAATATTTAAAAAAACATGTAATGGTTTTTTTATACATACATACATGTGATTTTACTTAAAAGCATAACAGTATACTACAAACATAATAAATAAATCGTCGGGGGTAAAGTTTCTGCGTGGTACTCCATAATAGAGCTTTGGTTCTTACATAATTGATTCGTTATTGTTGGAGATTCAGGTTGTTTCTTATTTTCTTTGCTGTGATCAGTGTTTTTTTTTTTTTTTAATGTTTAAATATTTATTTCTTTGCAAAAGTGGGATCACTAGGCAAAAGAGGAA
The DNA here is from genome assembly GCF_024166365.1 of Elephas maximus indicus. Classification (NCBI taxonomy): domain Eukaryota; kingdom Metazoa; phylum Chordata; class Mammalia; order Proboscidea; family Elephantidae; genus Elephas; species Elephas maximus. The sequence continues at coordinate 156,917,239 of NC_064822.1, forward strand.
TTTTTAAGGTATCTGACCCGTCTTTTCAAAATGTGCCTTAGCTCTTCCAGCATTAGTTGCTGTTGAGTCAATTCCAACTCATGGCGATCCCATGTGTGTCAGAGTAGGCCTGTGCTCCATGGGATTGTCAATGGCTGATTTTTTAGAAGTTGACCTCCAGGCCTTTCTTCTTAGATGCCTCTGGGTGGACTTGCACCTCCATCCAACGTTTCTGTTAGCAGTGAGAGCATTAGCTGTTTGCACCACCCAGAGACTATGCTTTAATGTTAAGACCCTTCCAATTCATACCAGAGAGGAGGCACTATGTATTCAGACTGGTTTCATTAGCCACTATGAAAAGACCAAGTAACTTCAGAGATACATGTAACTATAAATGCAGCCTGAGTCAAAATACACAAAATGTAGTATTGAATTAATAAAAGTGTGTGTGGAAGGCAGGCTGTGGGACAGGGAAAGGAAACAGAAAAGGGAGACTAGGAACCTGGACCGTGGCCAAACTGCCTTTGACCTCTGCTCTCTGCTCTGACCCCGTTCCTTCTTATCAGCTTCTGAAGAATTTATGTCTGGCCAGGAGAATCCCTTTCTTACAGCTGGAGAGGCAGTGATGGCGAGGAAAATTACAAAACCTTTAAAATTATTAAGATTCTGCCCTTTATGTTTTGGTGCCTTGGGGCAGGGCCCTGGCCTGCTCATTCAAATTACAGCTCTGAACGACTTTCCTAAAAGACTAAGGAGATTTATTGACTTTGTCTTTACCTTGTGGTCCTAGATAAGTGGTACAGCTCAACCTTAATGTTAGATGACTCTAGAAGAGATGCTTCCAAAGCAAGATGATAAATAAATGTTACCCTAACCCAATGAGCGGGAATGACTCTCTGCAGTGCTGTATTGAGAAGGTTCCTGGAGCTGCAACCAGAATATGTAGGGCAGAAGACTGTGATTGGTTGGCAATATCTGCTATGGGCAAAGCTTAGAGACTGGCATTACAGATGCCATCAGACTGGCACCATGTTCTCTTTTAATGAATGCCTCTGACTCATCTGCCATCCAGCCCTGTGCAGTGCACACTTTGACCTCAATCATAGTGATAGGAATCCATGGAGACAAGGCTTCACATATTTTTCCTTTTTTAAAAGAATTAAGTAAAAAATACTGTAATTTATTTGCACATTTTTTAATTTTTCTAATTTTTTCCTGTTTCTTTTCTTTTTAAAGAAAAAAGGTGAGAAAGTATAAAGTCTACTAAAATACATTTCAAGTCCTGGTTATGAAGACTTTATGTGAATTCAAAAGAATAAATACATGGCGTAGTGTGTTCAATTAAAAAAAAAAAAAAACCTGCTGTGATTGAGTTGATTTTTTGACTCCTAGCGACCTTATACGACAGAGAAGAACTGCCCCACAGGGTTTCCAAGGAACGTCTGATGGATTCAAACTTCCAAACTTTTGGTTAGCAGCCTTAGCTCTTAACCACTATGCCAGCAGGGTTTCCAGTGGGCTGAATAGTACTCAAAATATGTCTAAGTCCTAACTTCCTGGAACCAGTGAATGTGACCTTATTTGGAAAAAAGGATCTTTGCAGGTATAATAAAGTTGAGATCTTGAGATGAGATCATCCTGGATTTAGGGTGGGCCCTAAATCTAACGACTATGTCCTCATAGGAGAAAAGTAGAAGGAGATTTGGGACACAAAGACACAGGTGAGAAGGCCATGTGAAGGTGAGACAGATTGGAGTTAAGATGCCACAAGCTAAGGAATGCCTGGAACCACCAGAAACTGGAAAAGATAAAGAGAAGGATTCTTCCCCGGAGTCCTTGGAGGGAACGCGCCCTGCTGACATCTTGATTTTGGTCTCTGGTTTCCAGAACTGAGAAAACACGTTTCTATTGTTTTAAGTCACTTGGTTTATTAGGGCAACCCTAGAAAACAAATATACACTGGAAAAGGAAAAACAGGGAGAAGAGAGATATCAAATGTGAGGTAAATGCGAGTTGGAATCTGAAGCAGAGAAAGAAATACATGACCTATGCCAGACAATGAATAAGGAAGACCAAAAAAGAATTGATGCCTTTGAATTGTGGTGTTGGCAAAGAATATTGAATGTACCATGGACTGCCAAAAAAATCGAACAAGTCTGTCTTAGAAGAAGTACAACCAGAATGCTCCTTAGAAGCAAGGATGACAAGACTGTATCTTACATACTTTGGACATGTTTTCAGGAGGGATCAGTCCCTGGAGGAGGACATCATGCTTGGCAAAGTACAGGGTCAGCGGAAGAGAGGAAGACCCTCAATGAAGTGGATTGACAGAGTGGGTGCAACAATGAGCTCAAGCATAACAATGATTGTAAGGATGGCGCAGGACCGGGCAGTGTTTCGTTCTATTGTGCGTAGGGTCGCTCTGAGTCGGAACTGACTCGACGGCACCTAACAACAAAGAACAACAATGGTGCGAGGAAAGAAGTGACAGTAAATATGGATAGGAGCTGGGAAGAAAGGGAAAAAAGGAAGAAGTGAGGGGAAGGAAGGACAGAAGACCCATAGTTCTTCTAAAAGACAAATTCTTTTAATAAAAATGAACAGAGTATAGACAGAAATCTCAGCTTAATGTTACTGACGTCAAATGAAGTGAGTTTGGCGATGTTGTCTCAGTGGTAGCCCAGAAGGAATCTTATTGAATATGATGATATGGAATTACATGTTAGATAAAGAATCTAACAAGTTGTATTGGCCAATTTCTTCTAACAACTTGCTTCAGGGCATCCTTAACTCCTAATGGAGGCTGATCACTTCCTTAAGGACAATGAATCACAATGGTGGCATCTCACAATATTCTCATATACAAATTCCCTAAACTCAGTAGAAAAAAATGCAAATCTCTGTCAGAAGCAATTGTGTCTGGCAAGACAAACAATGTAAATAACTGGTCTGAGGCTGTGGTTGTTACAGCAGGCTTCAAAGTAGAACCGATGTCACATTAGGCCGTTTTGATTGGTTTTAACCCTCAGAATAATCCTGCAATATCAATATGCATTTTAGACCAAAGATACCTTGAGTCACTCCTTGGGAAATGTGGGTGATTTTGACGAGTTATGTTTAATTTTTTGGCATATCTTAGACCCCTCTGCGATCTTTTGTTTTCTGATTCTTCTTTGAAAAGAAAATTGGTTTAAAACTTCAAAAGCTATACACATCTATTTTAACATTCAAACAATACATCAGTATATAAAATAAAAACTGAATATCCCTTCAAATGAGGAGATATCCCCTGTCTCCCAGGAGTAGCTGCTGTTAAGAGTTTTGATGTGTACATTTCTAGACCTTTTAAAATTCAGCTCGATGTATGTGTTTCTGTTGTTGTTGTTAGTTGCTGTCAAGTTGATTCCAACTCATAGTGACCCTATAGGACAGAGTAGAACTGCACCATAGGGTTTTCTAGGCTGTAGTCTTTATGGAAGCAGATGGCCAGGTCTTTTCTCTCTCCGAGCCGCTGGGTGGGTTGGAACCAGCGACCTTTTGGATAACAGCTGAGCGATTAACCATTGCACCACCAGGGCTCCTTATGTATCTTCCTAGATCTTTTTAAAGCCACGTAGAAATACATAGAGTTGAATACCTCTCCCAGCTGTTCTCTTCCCCCTTTCTTACTCCATTCCAGCCACATGTCTCCTCTTGCTGCTGTTCCCACATATCAGGCACACTGCAGGCTCAGGGCCTTGACACTTCCTATTCTCTCTACCTGCAATCTACTTTCCTCAGATATACTTATGACTGCCTCCCTACATCCTCCAGATCCTGACATAAATGTCTCCTTCTCAGTGAGGCCTTCCCTGACCATCCCATCCAAAATTGTACCTCACTTTCCAACCTTTTTTTTTTTTTTTGCATATTTTATCGCTAAACATTTTTACCGCTAAACATTCTATATACTTACTTCTTGTCTGCCTCCTCCCAATAGAATGAAGGCTTCTTAAGGCAGGTGTTTTTGTCTGTTTTGTTTGCTGCTGAATCCCCAGAGCCTAGAACAGTGCCTGACACATAGTAGATACTCAATAAATATTTGCCAAATAAATGAATTCATATTTGTTTTTAGAAACAATTGGAATATATTATATGTACTCTTTGGCAACATACTGCCCCCCAAAAGTTCCATTTTGGTACTTAAAGACAGTCCTTCTTCTTTTTAGGCTACATAACTTTCCCTAGGAAGCAAATATTATAAATTAACCATTCCTCTTTTGGTGTACGTACAGTTTTTTGCTAACTTTTTATATAGAATAAAATGTTGCAATAAATGCCCTTGCTTATGTATTCCCTTTGTTGTCCTTTTAATATCAAAATAAAACCCAGGCCACCAGACACCATTTCTTTGGCAAAGCTTTCATGCACACAATTTGCAATGTGCTGTATTTATTGTGGCTAGGTAGATAGGATAATCACTTTATGTAATATCACATCATTTGTTTATTAAGTATATCCTTAAAAACTGTTGGGGTGGAGTTGATTCCAACTCATAGTGACCCTATAGGACAGAGTAGAACTGTCCCATAGGGTTTCCAAAGAACAACTGGTAGAGTCGAACTGCCAACCTTTTGGTTAGCAGCCATAGCTCTTAACTACTACGTCACCAGGGTTTCCAAATATATCCTTATGAGTTAATAATTCTTATTCTTTAAATCCATTAAACAGTGTATCCATCAGCAGCCCCAGGAGGAAACATATGGCACATTCAAATCAGGTGACAGGAGAGAGTTTACTAGAAGAATTATTTACAAAACTGTGGGGAAGGTTACAGGAAACCAGCAGGAGTCAGTAAAACACCCCAGGGCTGGCAATGATGGGAAGCTGTTACCATTCCTAGCTGATGGGAAAAGAGAGGAAGCAGTTACTGTGACCTGGTCAGACCTGCAGCTGGGGGAAGAGACTCTTACTAGGAGCTGTGTACTTAGAATCACATAACTTCTTATCATCAAGTTGATTCCGACTCATGGCAACCCTACATGCTCCAGAAGGTTTTCTTGGCTGTAATCTTAACAAAAACAGATCACCAGGCCTTTCTTCTGCGCTGCTGCTAGGTAGGTTAGTCGTTAAGCTGTCATGGATTGAAGTACGTCCCCCCAAAAATGTGTGTATCAATTTAGTTAGGCCTTGATTCCCAGTATTGTGGTTGTCCTCCATTTTGTGATTGTAATTTTATGTTGAGAGGATTAGGGTGGGATTATAACACCACCCTTACTCAGGTCACTTCCCTGATCCAGTGATGTGATTTTTGGGGGGGCTAAAGGGTGGAATATCATGGATTGAATTATGTCCCTCCAAAAATGTGTGTATCAACTGGGCTGGGCCATGATTCCCGGTATTATGTGATTTTCCTATGTGTTGTAAATCCTGCCTCTATGATGTTAATGAGGAAGGATGGGCGGCAGTTGTGTTAGTGAGGCAGGACTCAACCTACAAGATTGGATTGTGTCTTGAGACAATCTCTTGAGATATAAAAGATAGAAGCAAGCAGAGAGACAGGGAGACCTCATACCATCAAGAAAGCAGTTCTGGGAGCACAGCACGTCCTTTGGATCTGGGGTCCCTGTGTGAAGAAGCTCCTAGTCTGGGGGAGCATTGATGAGAAGGCCGACAAAGAGAGAAAGCCTTCACCTGGAGCTGACACCCTGAATTTGTACTTTTAGCCTATTTTTCTATGAGAAAATAAACTTCTCTTTGTTAAAGCCATCCACTTGTGGTATTTCTGTTATAGCAGTGCTAGATAACTAAGACACAAGCACAAACCATTTGTGCCTCCAGGACCTTAGAATTACATAGCCACTGCCAAGCTATGGCCTGACAGGGGGAGAGCTAGGGGAATAGAGACCTTTCTCCTCCTGCCCTTCCAGAGTCTTCAATTGGCCAGACCCAACCAGAAGCCAGGGGACAAGGAAGCCCTAGTAAGCAGTCCATAGACTGTCAACTAGCAGTGGAGAAGAGTGGAGAGTAAATCTGGAAACGCAAACAGAAAATATTCAGCACCGGTAGTTTCTCTATTAGTTTTTACTTCAATCTCCACATTTGGTTAGCTTGATGAGCATAACTAGGGAGTTCTAATGCCAAAATGTCCACAGGGAGTAGCACTCCTTGTGTCTACAGAATCTTCAGTGGCTAATTGGAGAGGGCATCGTTTAGTGCTTTTCTAGGCTAGTAGACAAGAAAGTTACTGTAAGTACTAACCAAAGGTCTCTAGAGTTGCAAACACGATAACATCATTTAAGGTGGCCCAACTAGTACTAATCTTCAAAGCATGACTTTGGTGCTAGGTAAACCCAAGATTGAATCTCTACCTCTGGTATTTGCTAGCCATGTGAACTTGGGCTAGCTCTTGCTGTAATATAGTAGCTACTAGCCACATATTGCTGTTTATGTTTATATTGACATAAATGAAAAGTAAATAGAATTAAAAATTCAATTATTCATTTGCTCTTGTCGCATTTCAAGAGTTCAGTGACTAATGTGACCAAGCCAAACCAGAAAAACCAAACCCATTCTGTCGAGTTAATTTCAACTCATTGCAACCCTACAGAACAGAGTAGAACTGACCCATAGCGTTTCCAAGGAGCGGCTGGCTGGTGGATTTGAACTGCTGACATTTTGGTTAGCAGCCAAGCTCTTAACCACTGCACCACCAGGGCTCCATATTGGACAGCGCAGATATAAAACATTTCTGGCATTGTATAAAGTTCTATCGGACAGTCCTGGGCTAGACACTTAAAGTGGCTGAACTTATCATGTGATAATGCTTAACTCATGAGCTTACTCTGAAGATTAAATAAGATTATATACATAAAGTTTCTAGTAAACAGCAAAACACAGTAGGTGCTCAATAAATGGTAGATATAGTAGTTTGACAAAGGAGCCCTGGTGGCAGTGAGTAAGGTCTCAGCTGCTAACCAAAAGGTGGGTGGTTCGAACCCACCAGATGCTCCGTGGAAGAAAGATGTGGCAGTCTGCATTTGTAAAGATTACAGCCTTGGAAGCCCTGTGAGGGCAGTTGCACTCTCCTATAGTGTTGCTCTGAGTTGGAATCAACATGACGGCACACAACAATATAGTAATGGCAACAGCAACAACAATAGAAGTAGCAACGTAATTGTGGCATAGCATATCCCTGGTAGATACTTCCAGCAATATTTTTGCACAAGGCATTTTGCCAAAGCTGTTGAGGCTGCCAAGCCTCAACACTGATTACACAGCTGTTGCTGATGAAAGCTGTGTGTCATTGAGCTGAGTGGCAACTTGTTATGAAAGACCCTCAGTGTTGCTGGGAACTGGCTAGCAGGCTTCCATCTTGCAAGCGTGGTCATGTATGTCTCTTTTTTGAAAACACTGCTCTATTCATTTTATCTTGAATCTTTGTTGAATATGATTCCCATTTTTTTTTTTTTTTAATGGTTTGGGATAGCTTTCTCTGTGAATATATTCCTTTTCACAGATCTGATTTTTTTTTTTTTATTTTATTGTGCTTTAGGTGAAAGTTTACTTGATTAAAGTTTACTAATACACATATTGTTTTATCACGTTGGTTGCAATGCCCACACTGTGACAGCACGTTCCCCCATTCCAACCTGGGTTCCCTGTGTCCATTCATCCAGTTACTGTGCCTTCCTGCCTTCACGTCTTACTTTTGGGCAGGAGTTGTCCATTTGGTCTCGTATATTTGATGGAACTAAGAAGTACCTTCCTCACATGTGTTATGCTTTGTTTTGTAGGCCTGTCTAATCTTTGAAAAGTGGGATCTGATTGCGTTTTCCTTGTATCTGCAAGCAAGATGTGTTTCTAATCTTCTGCAGGACTTCAAACTAACAGCCTAAACTTACATCCTGCCGTACCGACTCACTATATTATGCCAAATGATCAGTTAGACTCACGTTTTAATGCAATTGTTTAGATATCATGTAGCCTAGCTGTAGACTAGACTAGTGATGTTTGGAGATTGGTTTTATAATTTCTAGAATGGATGTTTCATTCCTTAAGTGGAATGAGGAAACTATTGATCAGCAACAAAATACATAACTCATTTTTTTCCTATTCTTCTCTATTTTCATTTCTCTGTCTCCGTATTCCAAAACACTATTACCTCTTTTCCTTCTACAATCTATTTTCTGCTCTGCTTAAAACATCCAGTATGTTCCAGATGTGCTTAGAAAAGGACCCAAGGTTCTGTCCATGGCCTTTTCTTTTCTTCACAGAATTTATCCCATCCATAATTATTTATTTAATCTCTAGTTAATTTCAATCTCCTCCCATCCCCCACATCTCTCTAGAATGTAAGCTACATGAGAGCAACGACCTTGCCTGCTCATTGAGCATTATCTTCTCAGCACCTGGAAAGTACCCGGTACAGAGTAGGAGTTTTCAGGAGGCTTCAAGGGCATCTTCAGGCAGGATGTAAACAGTAAACCGCAAGCTTCTAAGTTACAATCTCACACTACAAAAAAAAAAACAGTGCCAGGTTTTCACACCATGTTTACTATATTTCAACGTCTTTCTCCAAAATCCCAATAGACTTGAAGGGGTTTTTAACATTGTTACCTATGTGCCATTTTCCCTTTTGGTAGTCGGAGCCCTATGGACTCCTTTTCCAAATAATTTTTACTTTTACTTTTTATAGTGGTGAAATACATATAAGAAAACATTTGCCATTTCAATTATATTTACATGTACAACATTAATGACCTTTACTATGTTATACAACTGTCACCACTATCTGTTTCCATGTTTTTTCATCACCCTTAACAGAAACTCAGTGGCGCTTAAAAACAACCTCCCATTTCCCACTCTCCACTGGTAACCACTAGTAAAATTTGATCTTTATGCACTACTCTAGATAATTCTTATACATAAGATCATACAATATTGGTCCTTTTGTGTCTGACTTATTTCACTCATCGTAATGTTGTCAAGGTTCATCCACGTTGTAGCCTGTATCAGGACTTCATTTCTCTTTATGGCTGAGTAATACTCTATTGTGTGCATGTTTTTGTTAGTTGCCATCAAGTGAATTCCAACTCATGGCAACCCCGTGTGTTACACAGTAGAACTGCTCCACAGGACAGTAATCTTAGCAAAAGCAGATCATCAGCTATTTTCTTCTCTGGTACTGCTGGGTGGGTTTGAGTCACCAAGCTTTAGGTTAGCAGCACCCACCTTTTTCCTAAGGACCTCCATAACAGTTGTGAACTGGCCCAACTCTTCTGGATTCTGCTTTGTTAATGACTTTTCTTATAATTCAAAGGGTTCTTCAACATTATTCTCATCAACTTCCTGAAATCCTGAAACTTACAATGTTTGTGTAAAAATGGCTTCGGGCCAGTGTTCGACCTCTTTCAACTCCACAAGAAAGAAGGAGAACGAAAATCAACAGCTCAGGGCTGACTCTTATGAGGAGGAGGCCAGACAAGCCTTCTCCCTCCACCATTTTTGCTAATTCTGACACCAACTGTCACTCGCACAGCACTCTCTACTTCTCTGCTGGGTTCAATAATCCTTGCAATGTCCACACAGAACTCACAGACCATACTCACAATTATGGGGTTTATTAGGGAAGCAACAGTTACAATTCAGGGTCAGGAACACTCAGGATACAGTTTTTTCATCAGGACAGCCTCTTCCCAACCGTGCTTGTAGGCGCGCCTCTCTCTAGCCCTAGGCCTCTCCCCAAAGGCACTCAACTCTCTCTGCCTGTAGGCTGGGAATCTCACTGCAGGGTCTCCTGCTGCCAGGTCTCTGCTGACAGGCCTCTCTTGCCAACGCGTCTCGCCAGCTTCAGGGTTACAGCTTGCTCTCTCTCTTTCAGTCTCTCTCTCTCCCTTTCTCTTGGTCTCCTGCTTCCAGGAGCTCTCAGTGCAGGGTTCCCAGGTCCAAAGGACAGGCTCTCTGCTCCTGTCTGTTCTTCCTTGGTTGTGGTAGGATTGTCTTCTCTGCTCTGGAATTGGCTCTCTTTTAAGGCAAAACTGACCAATCCCCTTGGTGTGCCACAATTATCCTGTTGCACAATCCCACCCAATCACCTGGGTGGGAGTCACAAGACCAGGGCTAGAAGGGCCACTCAGATATAATCAATTGCACTGTGGTTTGCAACTTTATTTAGCAATCGATTAATATTGAATTTTAATTGCATTGTTTATTCATTGTTTGCCACGTTAGACAATCATTAATTCACTGACAATCGGTAGAAATAGACATAGTGGACAGGTTTGCATTATGACAACTTAGACTTCTGGTGAAACTGAAGGGACTCTGATAATAAATAATCTGGAAACAGGGACCATTAGGGTATAACCTGATTTTTGTTATCTTGTTTTTCCCATTATTGCTTCTGGATTTCCTGTCTTATTAGAATTTTTCCCCCAGTATGATGATGAAAATATTTTTCTATATATTTTTCCAATGATCTTTTGCTCTGCTTTTACAATTAGATATTTATTTAATCTAGGATTTGTCTATGAGAGGTACTCATCTAATTTTATTTCTTTCTAAAGAAATAAAATTTTTGATAGCAATTATTTTCAGTCTTTTGGATTTTAACACTACTCAGAAAAAAAATAGAAAAATTTAAATAATTGTGGAGCCGATATATAGTTGTCAACCCTTCATGGATCCAAGTAGGGACCTTACAACTAACAAATGATCATCTACGACCTCCATCATTTTATACAAAGGACGTGAAAAGGTAGAATCTTGGAATTAAAACAAAATAAGTTAGATTTACTAAAATATCTTTTGTTAACCTTATTTTTTTCTTCCTTCATAGTGGAAAAGTGAGAATTTGATCATAAATGGAATCAGTTTGGGGACCAGTACTTGGGATCACTGCTTTAAACAGTAAACAGACTCTTTGATGTGATTTAACCCCTGCATTTTTTATTTCAAGCAGACATATCCCCTCCCAGAGTTGAGAGGTGTTCTTATCTATAATAATGGCAGCACTCCATCTTTTGTCACATTATAAAGATTCTGAAGCTTTAAGCATGACCACATTATTGGAAAAACTGAAAAACTGAAATGGATGGGGCTCACAGGGAATCATGTAGGAGATATTTCAATAGAAAGCACTTAATACTGAGCACAGTTCACAAAACCCAATTATAAAGAATTGGTTGTGCTGAATGAGGTCAGTCCCACCACAGTCTGATGAGATGAGCAGGCCATTAGAGTTCTCTAGTTGCTCAAATAAAGAAAAAGGGTGAAACATTGCAAGAAGAATCAGGCATTGTTAACAGTTATTGTCAAGAGTAATATTGTTGGATGATAAGTTGCTGAAAATTTGTATTCGCTGATTTATTTTTCTATTCCTGTATACACAGTTATATAATTATTTTACCTTATACCCAGGAAGATTACATTAATGCAGTAATGAGATTTGAGTGTCATTTGACACATTCTTTTGTTTATTCCTATGTCTGATTGTGTAAGCTACTCATTTACATGGTGGTCCTTGTGAACAGCACTTGTACAGCTAGCATTTTTATCATCTTGAGTTTTTTGTCAACCAAATAAAAATGAATCTCTTCAGGCATCAGTTTAGGATTATTGTCTTTGAAATATAATAGTAAATCGGCTGCCTCAGCATCTGTGGGGCTCAGCTCATTCCATCACCTTCCAGAATTATAATTCCCAATTTGGAGTTGTAGACATGTCTTAGGCTGGATTCTCCAGAGAAGCAAAACCAGTGAAGCATATATAGAGAGAGATTTACCTCAAGGAAATGGCTCACGTGGTTGTAGAGACTGGCAAGTCCCAAGACCATGTTTCAGGCATCAGGCCGGAGCCTTCTCCTGACACACATAGCTGCAGAAGCTGACGAGCCCAAGACTGGCAGGTAAGACGGCAGGCTGCTGGCTCACAGGCTGTGGAAACCAGCAAATACCAAAGATGGCCAATCAGGAGACAGGCTACTGGCTCAGGTCCCAAGAACTAGGGGTCAGATGATAATGAGCTGGAAACAGGATCCAGAGCAAGCCTTTGAAATATAATGGTAAACTGCCTCAGCATCTGTGGAACTTAGCTCATTCCACCACCTTCCAGAGTTATAATTCTTCGTTTGAAGTTGTAGAAAATGTAGTAGCAGGGAAAAATGGCCATGAGAAAAGAAATGACTTATTGAAGAATTCCTGGTACTACAAAATGGGTTTTTATATCTTTGCTCCTTTTCTTCTCTCAGTCTGAACAGGTATTCCACTTTGCAGAATAGGTACATTTTTAAAAACGTTGCCTTTAAGGTGAATTTCCAGATCCCTATATAACAAATCTATTTCTACATAGAAAGTCATATAGAAAAACATACCTTCAAAAAGGTAAAGATGTATTTTTCTGGAGAAAAATATTGATCCCAATGCATTAACATAGGCATAGCTCACCAGTGCATTTAAATATAAAAACTAGAATGAGAAATAAATCCAAGAACAATTTACTAAATGAAAACACAAAGGAACATGGGTCATTTTTGCCTTCAGAACAAGAAGCCTGAAGATTTAAAGGAAAATTAACAACAACAATGTACTGAACAGAACACGCCAGGGGCAAAACTGAATGACTGTCTTATGAAAGACATTTTTCACTTTTATCAGACTATGCCTGCGTGTACAAGATGACAAAATAATCAGGTGAAGAGTGAATAATTCAGCTCATCAACAGGTTGTTTCATGTTGAATTGATACAATGCCAAGTGATTAGTTTGACTATTTCTCCCCTTGGAATATTTGTCTAAGCAAACACTCTAAAAGGAAGAAAGCAAGCGGGCTACACCGTCAAGCAAGCCCTGAGCTTAAAGTCTGCAAACCTGGATTCTGAGCCTGGCTTTGTCATTCTGGACAAGTTACTTGTGGTTTCTGAATCTCCACTTCCTGATCTGAAAACGGAGGGCATGACTGCCTCAAAGGATTGTGAGGGTACAAGGAGATAATGCACTCGTCTTTTACATGTAGTGTGCATTTTATGAGATTTTCCATGCTTTTGTTTCTATATTGAGCTGATAGTTTATATACGATGTATATGGAGCGTTGGTTTAGTGGTAGAATTCTTGTCTTCCATGTGGGAGACCTGGGTTTGATTCCTGGCCCATGCACCACACACATAGCCACCACCCATCTGTCAGCTGTGGCTTGTGTGTCACTATGATGTTAAACAGTTTCAGCAGAGCTTCCAAACTAAGATGGACTAGGAAGAAAGGCCTGACTATCTACTTCTGAAAATCATTCAGTGAAAACCCTATTGTCATGGATTGAATTATGTCCCCCAAAAAATGTGTGTATCAATTGGGCTGGGCCATGATTCCTGGTATTGTATGATTTTCCTATATGTTGTAAATCCTGCCTCTACTGATGTTAATGAGGGAGGATGGGCAGCAGTTGTGTCAGTGAGGCAGGACTCAATCTACAAAATTGGATTGTATCTTGAAGCAATCTCTTGCGACATAAAAGATAGAAGCAAGCAAAGAGGCAGGCGGACCTCATACCACCAAGAAAGCAGTGCTGGGCACAGAGTGCATCCTTTGACCTGGGGTCCCTTCAAGGAGAAATTCCTAGTCTGAAGGAAGACTGATGAGAAGGCCAATAGAGAGAGAAAGCCTTTCCATGGAGATGACACCCTGAATTTGGACTTCTAGCCTAATCTACTGTGAGAAAATAAATTTCTCTTTATTAAAGCTATCCACTTGTGGTATTTCTGTTATAGCAGCACAAGATGACTAAGACACCTGTTTATCACAATGGTCCAATCCACAACTGATCAAGGAGATGATATAGGACTGAATAGTGTTTCATTCCACTGTACTTGGGGCCACCATAAGTCTAGGGTTGACTATATGGCAGGTAGCAAAAATGATACACAAGGAGCCTCAGCCTTCTTCCTGATGAGCCAGGAGTATGTTCTCAGATTAAAAAGAAAGGCTGAACACCCCCAGAACAGTCCACTCCTAATAAAGTATTCAACTGCCACAGAATTTTCAGTCATTCATCAATTTGTTTGATAAAATATGAATTTGGTGCCTGCATGTGCCATGTGCAGGCTGGAACTGACTGTACAGACTTCTGCTCTCAGTGCCCTTAAAATCTAGTAGGAAAGATAAATGACATACAGTGAAATCATAAAATGTTATAAATGCTATAACAGAGGTTGGAACAAAGTGTGGGAGGAAGAAATTTGTATCATTCTTGAAAAATGTCATGAAGAGGCAGATGTTTAATAAATGCTTTCAGTAAAGATCAAGAAAAAACATGGATTCGGCTATTATGGAATCATCTCCCTTTCCCTGTATGTATGTATGTATACATATAAAATATATATAATCTCTGGCCCATTTTTTCTGATTTATTTTTTACACTGAATAATTCAGAAGGTCTTTTCTTGAAGTGTCGTGCTCACTGACTTAACTTTTGTGTGAACACTGATGCAAGGTTTTATACCAGACACGAACGACAGCAAAGGAGCTATGGAATCCTTTTTTTTCAAAGACGATTTTGATGTGACTAACCTTACTGTTGGAAACCCTGGTGGAATAGTGGCTAGGTACTACGGCTGCTAACCAAGAGGTCGGCAGTTCAAATCCGCCAGACGCTCCTTGGAAACTCTTTGGGGCAGTTCTACTCTGTCCTATAGGGTCGCTATGAGTTGGAATCGACTTCACGGCAGTGGGCAGTGGGGTTAGCCTTGCTGTTGGTCAAATAATGTAGCTCTGTGCCGACTATAATATTCAGTTTACACAGCTTAGATGACTGCTTTTCACTGAACAGGAAGACTAAAAAACAGGAAAATTAGCCGTGGTGTATAATCTATACAGGACCTGTTTTCCTATCTTTTACTGCTTGACATTCGCGATAAACCACAACCATCAGCCCTCCAGATCCCCAGACTATAATTACCTGGAATATTTGATTCTCTGAAAGATGGGAAGATTTCTAAGCTTATCTGCTCTTATATAAATTTACTTGTTCAAGAGATTTCATAAAAAGCAATTTAACTCTGGGCCTTTTAAGGATATATAAAATGGAAGAAAAGACATTGGATTTTCAGTTTTGTTCCCTCCACTGACTTCATTCTTTTCTGGGTTTACTTTTTTATCTATAGAGATTCTAAAGGCAGTGTTCTATAGAAACGATTTTATTGAACCATCATATTCAA
The DNA here is from genome assembly GCF_024166365.1 of Elephas maximus indicus. Taxonomy (NCBI): domain Eukaryota; kingdom Metazoa; phylum Chordata; class Mammalia; order Proboscidea; family Elephantidae; genus Elephas; species Elephas maximus. Next base: position 156,932,404 of record NC_064822.1, read on the forward strand.
TAAAATCTGTCCCTGTCCTACGTCACATGTATGAGATCGCGTGTGGGGTGAGAAGGCAGAGGGTAAAAGAAGGAAAGGGGTGATTGGATATCAGAATCATCAGGAACCTCTCTGTTTACCCTTCTCCCCACCCCATCCAGTTGTAGAATCAGTGGTCAAATGAGCTAAAACACCCAAGAAATATGTTCTAAAAAAGCATAGAGCTTAAATACGCCTTGTCAAGGACAGTTTTCACTGGGGGCAGAAAGGAAGTTCAGGTGCATGGAATACTAACTCCGAATTTGTTAGTACAGTTACTATTTATGTAAACCAAAACAAAAAACAAAAACCCATTGCTCTCGAGTCGATTCCGTAACGACCCCATTGGACAGAGTAGAACTGCCCCATAAGGTTTCCAAAGAACTTGATAGATTCAAACTGTTGACTTTTTGGTTAACAGCTGTATCGCTTAACCACTGTGCCACCAGGGCTACCTATTATTTAGGCAACCCCGTGCCGTCAAGTCGTAAGAACCATTAAAAGCCAGTAAGGAAACTTCTAAACCAACTTGAGTCATCTTACTTAGCAGTTAGCTACAGCTCCCTTGTGGATGCAAAACAAGTAAGCTTCACGCAATATGTTGGTAATACATTTCAAAGAGGGGACTGTTCAAATTATTATATCGCACTGTTGATGCCGAATAAACTGACTTAATCCTTATGGATTAATCTTTGTATATAATCATACAGATACGTGAGATGGAAAACTATACTTCCCAGATAAAGAAAGAAAACAAAACAAACCCAAACCCATTGCCATCGAATTAATTCCAATTCATAGCAACCCTATAGGACAGAGTAGAACAGCTCCATAGGGTTTCCAAGGAGTGGCTGGTGGATTCAAACTGCTGACCTTTTGGTTAGCAGCCGTAGCTCTTAACCACTATGCCACCAGGGTTTCGGACTCATTAATTGATAGGTACTGACAGTAGGATTCCTGGGTGGGGTAATCAGTTAAGTGTTCAACTACTCATTAAAAGGTTGACAGCTTAAACTCACCCAGTGGCTCTGTGGGAGAAAGACCAGGCAATGTGTTCCTGTAAATATTACAGCCTAGAAAAACCTATAAGGCAGTTCCACTCTGTCACGTGGGGTCGTTATGAGTCAGAACCGACTTGATGGCATTCAACAACAGCACAACACTTTTGGATTGTCCAAGTGTGTGTGACATGGGTTCCCACTGATGTCCTAACCTGAGTGTCAGAGGGCTGAGGCCACGTGCTGCCAGCTTGTACCTGCTGAAGCTGGTCAAAGCTTGCACGGAGCTGGTTGTTGCTGCTGTGCTTAGTTAGCTGAGAGGCAGGACTGAGGATTTAAAGTGTGCATGAGAGTTTTTCCACATATTGAAAAACATGGCATCTTTTAAAACTAAAGCAATCAAAGCTTTTTCACAGTATGCGTGTTCAGTACCCAAATCAACAGTAGAATGTCCTAGCAAGAATCTTTAACAAATAGAAAGCACAGGAAATGGATTTGGATTAAAAGGTCTTAACTCTGACACTTTCTGGCAGCATGAGCTGAGAAAAGTTACTTCCGATGCTGCTGAGCCTCAGTTTCCTGATGTCAAAAATAGGAGTAAATAATATCCTTGTCATGGGATTCTTCAGTGCTAAGTGAGATGACAAATGTAGTGGCATGGTTAGCATTTTTTTAAAAAGGGCACTCACAATAATAATTATTAGCAATCCACCAAAGACAGCACACAGGACAATTGGGAGGGAAACTGCTATTGCTAGAAGGAGCCCTGGAGGCACAGTGGTTAAGTCCTCGGCTGCTAACTGAAAGGTTAGTGGTTCGAACCTACCAGCCACTCCTCAGGACAAGGATGTAGCAGTCTGCTTCCTTGGAAACTCTATGGGGCAGTTCTACTCTGTCCTATAAGGTCGCTGTGAGTTGGAATTAGCCAGACAACAACGTGATTAACGGGCCATTATTAGAGGCTGCAGATTTCAGGGGGGCCAAGGCATGGAGATGGAGAAAGCTAAGGTGGCAACAGCTGGTAGGAGCCAGCGGAGGAGCTGTTCTGGACCCTGGGGAGCTACAGACTGTGCAGAAACATCAAAGCCAAGTTAGGAACTGGGAGTCAGGGATCACACTGAAGCCAGAGGTCAAGTATGGTGGCCTGTGGTCAAAAGCCAGGGAATAGATACCCCAGAAGCTAGAGGTCAAGTCCCTGACAAGGGTCAAAGGCAGGCAGATGGTGATAGCAGGAGCCATGCTGCTCCTTTAGAAGAAGCCTTTCTTGTTAGGAAGCTTTTCATGTATTTCCTGTCAGAATATCTGATTTCCTAGGTGTCGCCTGCTGGAAGTCTGAGAGATCAAAGACACAGCCTGGCAAACTATCAGATCATGCAGCAGTTAACAGAAAAACTTCTAAATAAAACATCTGTATTGTGTACTATCCCAGGAAGTTATGTGCTATTCCTAAAGGTGTATAATACTTGAGCAACTCTTGTTTACAATGAACAAGGTTTGATTCATTTTTCTGATTTCCCTTGAACTTCCTGCCTTGGTTTGATGCCTTTAAATTGGTATTGTGACCAGAACTCATTTAAAATAAGTTCCACAAACCTCACGTTTGTAAATATCCCATGTCTTAAACTGTTTTACGTTGTTTCACACAACCGATTCCAGACAACAATCCATCCATCCATCTATCCATCCGTCAAACTATATATTCAATTATTCAGTGATTCAATCATTTAATTTTGTTGTTATTGTTGTTAAGACCTATCAAGTCAGCTCTGACTCGTGGAGACCTCATGGACAACAAAACAAAACACTTCCCTGTCTTACACTATCTCCACAATCAGTAAGCTCGCCATCTTTACAGTAGTTGCGATGCTCAAGTCCATTGTTGCACCCACTATGTATTTGAGTGCCTTCTGACCTAGGGGGTTCACCTCCCAGCACCACATCAGACAATAGAGTTTTTATTGGCTAATTTTCAGAAGTAGATCACCAGGCCTTTCTTCCTAGCCTGTCTTAGTTTGGAGGCTCTGCTGAAGTCTGTTCACCATGGGTGACACCGCTGGTATTTGCAATAGAGGTGGAGTAGCTTCCAGGATCACAGCAACACAAAAGCCACCACAGTAGGACAAACTGATGAACAGGTGATGGATTTAATCATTTAACCAGTAAACATTGATTATGTGCCTTCTATGCTTATGCTTCTGGCATGATGCTAGGCGTTTGGAATGCAATGGTAATCGGACACTGTCCCTATCCTCATGGAGTTGACAATGTGGTGAGAAAGATGGATCATTATGGAAGAAATTACAATAAAGCTTAACTGCTCTATTAGAGGAGGTACAGGGTGCCATGTTTTTTTTCTCCGTAGGTCTGTTTTTTCAGTTACGTTTCACTTATGTTCTAATGAACAAACACGTCTTCTGTTCAGTAAAAAGGGTCATTGTAAACTGTGCAGACACCCCTGAAGGTCTTTACCAAAGAAACATTGTTTGTATTTAATAAAGCCTGTGAAGTTCCTGAAACTTTATGAATTATTTTAAATAATTCTCTTACAATATTATTTGTATTATGTTTAAGAAAACACTTTTGGTTAAATTTCACAGTTATAAACTAGTCCAGAACCTACCTTAATATAAAAGTAAACATAGCTGAGTCCTAATTAATTGAAAAATTGTAAATATAGTTTAAAACTTGGAAAAAATTGGAAAGTTATTATACCAAACTCTAATTACAATTTTATTTTTAATGATGGAGAATGGGAGATACATTGGGAAGTGGCTATGGGTATAAGAAAGTTTCTGTTTTTATATTATACACTTTTAAATTATTTGAAAATTTTCTCTGTGTTTAATACTTTAGTAATAGAAAAATTAATAAGGATAATCTTAAAATATATGAATTACCCATGTTATTTTGAATTATATCAATGGCTTTAAGGTCTTATGGTTTTCAAATATACCCCCACTTTCCTTTCGTTTTCCTTCTGTAGCATTATTGTAACAACACCCACTTATCCAGTTATTAAAATTTTGATTTACCCTCGTGCAATGAAAACAAGCAAACTAAGCTGGCTAAGCGTATAATATTTTAGGAGTTCTAAGACTCATATAGCTGGGTGCTAGAAGATTATCCATATTAAGGTGTAAGTATTGTTCAATATCTAAGGATCATAATGTTTTGGAGATTGGGTTGTTTCACAGATGTTCTGACTGTATATTCCCATCTTGTTGTTGTTGGCTGCCATCGAGTTGATTCCAACTCATTGCAACTCCATGTGTGTCGGAGTAGAATTGTGCTCCACAGGGTTTTCAATCTTTTGGAAACAAATCTCTAGGCCTGTCTTCTGAGGTGCCCCTGGGTACGATCGAACTGACAACTTTTTGGCTAGTAGTCAAGCACTTAACTGTTTGTGCTGCCCAAACCGAAACCGAACTCACTGCCATCGAGTCGGTTACCGACTCATAGCAACCCTATAGGACAGAGTAGAACTGTCACATTGAGTTTCCAAGAAGCGCCTGGTGGATTCAAACTGCTGACCTTTTGGTTAGCAGCCATAGCTCTTTTTTTTTTTATAATTTTTATTGTGCTTTATGTGAAAGTTTACAAATCAAGTCAGTCTTTCACTCAATAACCCATATACACCTTGCTACCCTCCCCGAATAAGACAGCCTGCTATCTCCCTCCACTCTCTCTTTCCGTGTCCATTTCACCAGCTTCTAACCCCCTCCACCCTCTCATCTCCCCTCCAGACAGGAGATGCCAACATAGTCTCAAGCGTCCACCAGATCCAAGAAGCTCACTCCTCACCAGCATCCCTCTCCAACCCATTGTCCAGTCCAATCCATGTCTGAAGAGTTGGCTTTGGGAATGGTCCCTGTCCTGGGGCAACAGAAGGTCTGGGGGTCATGACCACCTGGGTCCTTCCAGTCTCAGTCAGACCATTAAGTCTGGCCTTATGAGAATTTGGGGTCTGCATCCCACTGCTCTCCTGCTCCCTCAGGGGTTCTCTGTTGTGTTCCCTGTCAGGGCAGTCATCGCTTGTAGCCAGGCACCGTCTAGTTCTTCTGGTCTCAGGATGATGTAGTCTCTGGTTCACATGGCCCTTTCTATCTCTTGGGCTCATAATCTCCTTGTGTCCTTGGTGTTCTTCATTCTCCTTTGATCCAGGTGGGTTGAGACCAATTGATGCATCTTAGATGAGCAGCCGTAGCTCTTAACCACTACGCCACCAGGGTTTCCAACCCAGGGACTCCATATATGCAGATGTTACCATATATTTATTTATATGGTGGTCTTTATTGTATTTGTTAGTTATTTATCTATATCACCCACAATACTCTAAATTCCTTATAAGACAAAGTCAGTGGTTTGCTTACATGTATATTGCCAGGGCCTATAATAGATATCTGTTAACTAATTTTTTTTAAATAAATAAGCATTTTATAAATGCTTAATTATGATATGTACGGCACTATATCACAGTGAAGTATTGGTTTATATGTATGCTTCCTTTCTCTGTATTTGCCTTATGGGGAAAAAGATTCTTGTTTATAAATATTGACACCTAGCATGGCACATGCTGCATAGTAGGTTCACAAATTAAGTGGGTAGAACCTTCTTTATGCAAAGATCTGCACTTGACTTTTTTTTTTCGTTAGGGTTTATAGGAATATTGAGGAGCCCTAGTGGTGCAATACAACGGGTTGAGTGCTTGGCTGGTAACCAAATGATTGACAGTTTGAATCCATGCAGCGGCTCCACAGGAGAAAGATCTGGGGATCTGCTTTGGTAAAGATTATAGCCAAGAAAATCCTATGTGGCGGTTCTAGTCTGTCACATGGGGTTGCCATGAGTCTGAATGGACTGGACGGTGCCCAACAACAATACGGGAACATCATATTTTTTAGGTTTCGTAAGCATTTGGTTGTTACCCTTATTCCTCTCCTTTTTTTCTGTTTTGGTTCACAAAGAAGTCCTTTCCCATGTGCTTCATTTTTGCTAGGACAGTAGACAAAATATCAGACTCTATATATCAGCCTTCTAAAGATACAAGCCAGAGATACGTATTTAGCTCCTCACAGAGACATCAGTAGCCTTTTAACTATGCAAATTGCTCAATTATACTCTGAGATCTTATCCACCTTCATTATTTCAATGATCTTCCTTATATACATAACACCCGTCTTCCTTCTGGGACCAATGGGCAAGTCTGGGCATGTTCTTCTCATGGTAATAGCACAAGCACAAGGGCACAAGCCTAACAGTGCAAACATACTTTGGATGTTTGCTACATCACATCTGCTAATACTCCCCTGGCCAAAGCAAGTCAGATGGTCAAGCCTAACGTCAACTGTAATGAAATGTACATTCTCCCATGAGAGTGAGAGGGGAAGAGTAAATATTTCTGAACAAGAATCCAGTCACTTTTAAGCTGCCAGCAGCTCAAACAGAATTTAAAAAGCAAAGGATTGGGCCCCGGAAAAACACATGGAACATAATAAGCAAGTAGTTTCTCTCATGCGTTAGATACTGGTAAACCTTCACAAAAGCCCAACTTAGACTAGCTAACCAGGAAAACAGAATTTATCAGGTCACATGACTTCGGAATCCAAAGGATATACTAGTTTCAGGCAGAGCTGAATCCAGAAGTTCAAACACTATTATCAGGTCCAAAGTTTTTTTTTTTTTTTCATTTTTGTTTCCATCTCTTATTTCTTTTTTTCTTTTCCTATGTTGGCATAGTCATTTCATCTTATCTCTGGTGGAGAGAGAATGTCTTTAAGTCCCACTGATCCCCTAAAGAACTCTAATTGAACTGTTACCGAAAAAAAAAAAAAAAAAAAAAACCCTCTTGCCCTTAAGTGAATTCCAACTGAGTAGAACTGCTCCGTAGAGTTTCCAAGGAGCACTTGGTGGATTCAAACTGCCGACCTTTTGGTTAGGGAGCTGTAGCACTTAACCACTACGCCACCAGGGTTTCCCCAAGGATTAGGGTTATAGAATTACTTCTGAGACCATCACAGAATACAGGGGAATGAGGATTCTGATGGACAATCTAGGTTACAGGGCTATAACAGAGACAAGACCATGTGATTGGTAACCCTGTCTAGTGGGTAACGAGCAGGCAGACAAAAGAATAATAAATGTCTGCCACACTGTATGTGTGAGATTACTTGTTGGAAATCTGCTATTTTTCATTCTTTTTACCAAATGATAAGATGCTTTTCTTTCATTTCAGGACTCACTCATGTATGAGAATTCTTGTAATGTTTAATTGTTAAGCTGTCATGTTTTGACAATACCAGAAAACAAGAGGACCAGATTCTCTGTAAGTTTCTTTGGTTTTAAATATAATTTTTATTTTGAGTTAATTGTAGATTCATATGCCCATAAAAACCCATTTCCATCCAGTCGATTCATACGCACTTGTATGAAATAATACAGGGAGATCCCATATGCCCTTTACTCAGTTTCCCCAATGGGAACATCTTACAAAACTACAGTACAATATCACAACCAGAATATTGACATTTTTAGACTGAAGATATGGCATATTTCCTTCAACTCATGGATCTCTCTTGTTGTTCTTTTATAGCCACACCTACTTCACTTTGGTCCCCACCCCTTCCTGAACCCCTGACAACCACTAATACATTTTCCATTTCTATAATTTTGTCATTTCAAGAATGCCACATAAATGGAATCATACAGGATATAACTTTTGGGGATTGTCTTTTTTTTTACTCAATATGATTTTTTGAAGATTCTCTAGGTTATTGTATCTATCAATAGTTCATGAATTTTTCTTGCTGAGTGGTATTCCATGATAAGGATATATCTGTTTGTTTAACTGTCAACCTATTGAAGGACATCTGGATTGTTTTCAGTTTGGAGCTACTAAGAATAAAACTAAATTGGCTATAAATATTCATGTGTAGATTTTTGTGTTAACGTATATTTTCATTTATCTGAGATAAATGTCCTGGAGTAAAATTATGAGGTTGTACAAGTAATGGCATTCTTAGTTTTTTAAGAAACTCACAAAATGTTTCCCAGAGTGGTTGTACCATTATACATTCTTAACAATTGATCCTTTCTTTACATTCTTGCAAGCGTTTGGGGTTAACATTATTCTTTATTTTAGCCATTCCGATAAGTGTGTAGTGATATCTCATTGTATTTTAACTTGCAGTTCCGTAAAGGATAATAACACAGTAGCTGCAACAATGGCCTCAAGCATAAAAACGATTGTGAGAATGGCGCAGGACTGGGCAGTGTTTTGTTCTGTTGTCTCTGTGAGTCAGAACTGACTTGGCGGCACCTAACAACAGCAACAAATAATGATGGTGAGCATCTTTTCATGTGCTTCTTGGCCATTTTATATTCTCTTCAGTGAAATGTCTCATTGTGTCTGCCCATTTTCTAATTGTATTGCTTTTTTTGTTTTGTTTTTACTGTTGAGTTTTGAGAGTGATTTAAATACCCTGGATTATAGTCCTTTGCCATACATGTGGTTTGAAAATATTTTCTCTAAGTCTCAACTTGTCTGTTCATCCTTTTTTCAGGGTCTTTATTTATTTTTTTTTTTTACAGAGCAAAAGTTTCAAATTTTAATGAAGCCCAATCTCACTGATTTCTGCTCTTTATTATTTACTTCTTTCTGCTTGCTTTGGGTTACTTTCCTCTGCTTTTTCTAGGTTCTTGAAGTGGGACCTTAGATTATTCATTTGAGACTTTTCCTATTTTCTAATGTATGTAATAAACAAACAAAAACCCATTGTCAGCGAGTCAATTCTGACTCATAGCGACCTTATAGGGCAGAGTTGAACTGCCCAATAGGGTTTCCAAGGAGCAGATGGTGGATTCAAACTGCCAGGCTTTAGGTTAGCAGACAAGCTGTTAACTGCTATGCCACCAGGTCTAGATGCTATAAATTTCCTTCTCAGCTCTGTTTTAGTTATGCCCCACAAATTTTCAATGTTGTATTTCATTTTCATTCAATTGAATGTTTCTTTTTTAATTTCCCTCGAGATTTCCTGTTTGATCCATGGCTTATTTAGAAGTGTGTTGGTTATGACAGGGTTCTGTTCCAACAACTGAGTCCTAAGTCGGCTCTGACGTAAGTAAAATACCTCATTTTTTTTTTTTTTTTAGTTTTCATTAGTATTGCCTCTAATTATCAGTGTTTTTATAAATCATAACATCGAACATCTGTGACTGAACATTTCAGAATAAAAACATCAGCAAATTACGTGCTGCAACACTGTATGTAGTATATATTACTGATGATAAGATGTACCAAAAAAAAAAAAAAAACCACAACGTCATAAGTGCAGTTCGTCGTAACTTGAATAGGTCGTAAGTCAGGAACTACCTGTAGTTTTAAAATGTTTGTAGATTTTCCAGTTATCTTTTGCCTGTTTATTTCTAGTTTGATTCTATTGCTGGGATACTATCATAAGGCCATTCTTAGATGATATAGGGTTCCTCTGACAGCTGATTTTGGCTTAAGAACTTCCCAAGAGCCTTGACAAACCATTATTAGATTTCATAGCAGTCTAGGATGCTTCCATCTAACCTTCCCGCCCTCTCTCCTGCACTTGTAATCAAACACATTTTGCTGTCAGATGGCTCTCTCACCCTTTTTCAGCTTCCTTCATATTTCCCCAATGGAAGAAAGGTTTGGAAAACTGCTTCCCTAAAGATTACAGCCAAAAATAAAAAAATCCTATGGAGCACATTATGGATTGAATTGTGTTTCCTCACAATACATGTTGTGGCATAGTGGTTAAGCACTTGGCTGCTAACTGAAGGGTTGGCAGTTCAAACCCACCAGCCACTCAATGCCAGAAGTATGTGGCAGTCTGTTTTCATAAAGATTATAGCCCTGGAAACCATAAAGGGCAGTTATACTCTGTTCTATAGTGTTGCTATGAGTAGTAGTAGTGCAGCATTGTTGTTGTTAGATGCTGTTGGGTTAGTTCTGACTCATAGCGACTCTATGTATAAAAGAACAAAACACTGCCCTGGTCCTGAGCTATCCTCACAATCCTTGCTATGTTTGAACCTATTGTTATAGCCACTGTGTGAATCCGTCTTGTTGAGGGTCTTCCTTTTTTTTGCTGACCCTCTACCTTTTTTTTTTTTTTCTACCTTACCATGCATGATGCCTGTCATGGATTGAATTATGTCCCCCAAAACATGTATGAGTTTGGCTGGGCCTTGATTCCTGGTATTGTGCGATTTTCCTATATGTTGTAAATCCTGCTTCTATGATGTTAATAAGGGAGAATGGGCGGCAGTTGTGTTAATGAGGCAGGACTCAATCTACAAGATTGGATTGTGTTTTCAGGCAATCTCTTGAGGTATAAAAGAAAGTAGCAAACAGAGACAGGGGGACCTCATACCACCAAGAAAGCAATGCCAGGAGCAGAGCACATCCTTCGACCTGGGGTCCCTGGGCAGTGAAGCTCCTAGCCTGGGGGAAGATTGATGAGAAGGCAGACAGAGAGAGACAGCCCTTCCCTGGAGCTGACACCCTGAATTTGGACTTTTAGCCTGTAAATGTGAGAAAATAGAATTTTTGTTAAAGCCATCCACTTGTAGTATTGCTGTTATAGCAGTATTAGATAACTAAGATAGTGTCCTTCTCCAGGGACTTGACCCTCTGATAACATGTCCAAAGTATATGAGACAAAGTCTCACTATCCTCATTTCCAAGGAGCACTCTGGCTGTACTTCTTGCAAGACAGGCTTGTTCATTCTCCTGGCAGCCCATTGTATATTCAAAACTCTTTGCCAATACTATGATTCAAAGGCATCAATTCTTCTTTGGTCTTCCTTATTCATTGTCTAGCTTTCGCATGCATTTGAGGCGATTGAAAATACCATGGCTGGGGTCAGGTGCGCCTTAGTTCTCAAAGTGACAACTTTGCTTTTTAACTCTTTAAAGAGGTCTTTTGCAGCAGATTTGCTCAATGCAATAGCTTATTTGATTTCTTGACTGCTGCTTCCATGGATATTAGGTGTGGATCCAAGTAAAATGAAATCCTTGACAACTTCAATCTTTTCTCTGTTTATCGTGATGTTGCTTATTGGTCCAGTAGTGAAGGATTTTTGTTTTCTTTATGTTGAAGTATAATCCATAATGAAGGCTGTAGTCTTTGATCTTCAGTAAGCGCTTCAAGTCCTCTTCAATTTCAGCAAGCAAGGTTGTATCATCTGCATATCATAGGTTATTAATAAGCCTTTCTCCAATCCTGATGCTGTGATCTTCACGTAGTCCAGCTTCTTGGATTATTTGCTCAGCATACAGACTGAATAAGCACAGTGAAAGGATACAACCCTGACACATATCTTTCCTGATTTTAAACCACCCAGTATCCCCTTGTTCTGTTTGAATGACTGTCTCTTTGTATATGTACAGGTTCCTCATGAGCACAATTAAGTGTTCTGGAATTCCCATTCTTTGCAGCGTTATCCATAATTTGTTATGATCCAGGCAGTCTGATGCCTTTGCATAGCCAATAACACACAGGTAAACATCTTTATGGTATTTCTGTTTTCAGCCAAGATCCATCTGACATCAGCAATGTTATCCCTCTGCAAAAATGGTTTGGGGGCAGTGTCTGACCTCCTCTAACTTTATGAGGGGAAAGGAGAATCAAGATAACAGCCCAAGGCTGATTTTTATGAGGCAGAGGTCAAACATGCCCCTCTCTGCCATCTTTACTAATTCTGATACCAACTGTCCCTCTTATGGTATTCTTTACTTCTGTGCCAGTTTCGATAGTTCATTGCAGACCATGCTTACAATTATCGGGTTTATTAGGGAAGTAACAGATTACAATTCAGGTTCAGAAACACTCAGGATATAGTTCTATCAGGGCAGCCTCTTCCCAGTCGTGCTCATAGGCGCTCCTCTCCTTGGTCCTCAGTTTCTGCCCAAAAGCACTCAGCTTTCTCTCTCCATGGGCAGGGAAGCCCACCTCACCATCTCCTGCTGCCAGGTCTCTGCTGCCTCTTCTTGCTGCCTTTAGTGTTACAGCTCTCTGTCTCTCTGTCTCTGCCTTTCTCTCTCTGTCTCCTGGTTCCAGAAGCTTCTCGGTGCAGGGATCATGGGTCCAAATAAGTGCTGGCTACAGGCTGTTCTTCCTTGATGGTGGGGGGATTCTCTTTTTCCCTCTGGGATGGCTCATTTCAAGCCCAGCGGGATGGCAAAACTGACCAATCCCTTTGGTGGGCCACAATTACCATATATATAGTCACGTCCAATCACGTAGGTGTAGTCACAAGACCATGTCTAGAAAGGCCACACAAAAGTGATACATCACACCGCACCCTCATTTCACTTCCTCCTCTGAATCCACCTTGACTTTCTTGCAGTTCCCTGTTGATGTACTGCTGCAACCGTTTTTGAATTATCTTTATAAAATTTTAATTGCGTGTGACATTAATGATATCGTTTGATGATTTCAGCATTCAGTTGGAGTATCTTTCTTTGGGATGTGTACAAATATGAATCTCTTCTAGTCGGTTGGCCAGGTGGCTGTCTTCCAAATTACTTGGCACCGATGAGTGAGCATCTCCAGCACTGCATCCATTTGTTGAAACATCCCAGTTGGTATTCCATCAGTTCCTGAAGACTTGTTTTTCTCCAATGCCTTCAGTGCAGCTTGGACTTCTTCCTTCAATACCATCACTTATTGATCATATGCTACCTCCTGAAATGGTTGAACACTGACCAATTCTTTTTGGTTCAGTGACTCTGTGTATTCCTTCCATCTTCTTTTCATGTTTCTTGGGTTGTCCAATATTTTGTCCACAGAATCCTTCAATATTACTACTTGAGGCTTGAATTTCTTCTTCAGTTCTTTCAGTTTGAGTAACGCTGACTGTGTTCTTCCCTTTTGGGTTTCTAACTGCAGGTTTTTGCATTTTCATTACAATACTTTTATGTCTTCTCAAGCCACCCTTTGAAAGTTCCTGTTCAGCTTTTTTACTTCATCATCTCTTCCATTCACTTTAGCTACTTTATATTCAAGAGAAAGTTTTAGTCTCTTCTGACATCCATTTTGGTCTTTTCTGTCTTTCCTCTCTTTTTAATGACCTTTTGCGTTCTTTATGTATGATGTCCTCCCACAACTTGTCTGATCTTTGATGATTAGTGTCCAGTATGTCAAATCTATTCTTGAGATGGTTTCTAAATTCAGGTAGGATACACTCGAGGTCACAATTTGGTTCTTGTGGACTTGCTTTAATTTTCTTCAGCTTCAACTTGAACTTGCATATGAGCAATTGATGTTCTATTTCACAGTGGCCCCTGGCCTAATTCTGAAAGATGATATTGAGCTTTTCTGTCATCTTTTTCCACAGATGTAGTCGATTTGATTCCTATGTTTTCCATCTTGTGAGGTCCACGTGTATAGTTGCCATTTATGTTGTTGAAAAAAGGTATTTGCAATGAAGAACTTTTTTGTCTTGTAAAATTCTATAATGAGATCTCCGGTGTCATTTCTATCACTAAGGCAATATAGATCCCACCCCCTTGTTTCCAACTTTGCATTCCAATCATTAGTACTTATCAATGCATCCTGATTGCATGTTTGATTAATTTCAGACTGCTGAAATTGGTAAAAAAATCTTCAGTTTCCTCATCTTTGGTGTTAGTCGTTGGAATGTAAATCTGAATAATAGCTGTACTGACTTGTCTTCATTGTTGTTGTTCTTACGAACCATCAAGTCCATTACCACTCATAGCGACCTATATACCACAAAACGAAACACTGCCCTGTCCTGCACCATGCTCACAATCATTGTTATACTTGAGCCCATTGTTGCAGCCAGTTTGTCAATCCATCTCGTTGAGGGTCTTCTTCTTTTCCACTGACTTTGTACTTTACCAAGCATGATGTCCTTCTCCAGGGACTGATCTCTCCTGACAACACGTCCAAAGTATGTAAGATAAAGACTTGCCATCCTTGCTTCTAAGGAGCATTCTGTTTGTACTTCTTCCATGTCTTCCTTGTAGGCACATGGAGATTATCCTATCACTGACAGCGTTGTATTTCCTACAGTTCTGGAAGTGTTCTTTTGACGATGAATGCAATGCCATTTCTCTTCAATTCGTTATTCCCAGCATAGTGGACTGTATAATTTTCCAATTCAAAATGGCCAGTAATAGTCCATTTCAGCCCACAAATGCCTAGGATATCAATCCACAAGGATTCCATTTCATTTATAACAATTTCCAATTTTCCTAGATTCATACTTTGTGCATTCCACACTCCAATTATTAATAGATGTTTGCAGCTGTTTCTTCTTATTTTGAGTCATGCCACATTAGCAAATAAAGGTCCCAAAAGCTTTACTCCATTCACTTCATTAATGTCGACTCTACTTTGAGGAGGCAGCTCTTATTTGAGTCATAGTTTGAGTGCCTTCCAACCTGAGGAGCTCATCTTCCAGCACTATGCCCGACAAAGTTCTGCTGCTACTCATAAGGTTTCCCTGGCCAGTTTTTTCAGAATTAGGTTCTTCTTTCTAGTCTGTCTTAGTCTGGAAGTTCAGCTGAAACCTGTCTACCATGGGTGACCCTACTGATATTTGAAATACCAGTGGCATTGGTTCCAGCATCACAGCAACAAGCAAGCCACCACAGTAAGACAAACTGATAATAAGACAAACTGATAGTAAGACTTGCAGTGAAGTAGTAGTATACCTGTGGATATAATCCCATCTGGGAATAGGATTTCTTTCTTATGTTAATGAGGCCATATCAGTGTATGGTGTGCTTTAAGCCAATTACTTTTGAGACATAAAAGGAGCAGTTTAGGCATAGAAGCAAGCACAAACGGAGGGAAGGATACAGGCCAAGGAAATGAGTGACAGAGCTGAAAGGAGACAAGAATCTTCCCCCACAACCATCAGAAATAAAAAGCTTTCCCCTACATTGAGCGCTCTGAATTCAGACTTCTAGCCTTCTGTCTGTGTGAAAATAAACATCCTTTTTTTTTTTTTAAGCCAACCATTTGTTGTATATCTGTTATAGTAGCATTCAGAAATGAAGACAGAAGAGTTATACTCTGTAATACATGGGGTCACCATGAGTCGGAATCAACTGCAATGGCAACAGTTTTTGTTTGTTTGTTCCCCATTTCCCCTAGGAAAATCTCTGAATGTTTAATCCCATTTTGGCATCTGTTTCCTACCCGAACAAACACAATCAAGTAATCTGATTTAAAAACGCAAGCTATTGACTGTCATTCTATAAGTGGTAGAAAGAAAGAAGTGTTTCTGTGGGATTACTTGAAATTCTGCTGGGGAGATGGAATAAGATAATATAGGTGAGAAGATTGTATAATCTCTAAAGTCAGATGCAAATCCAAGTAGTCCCTGTTATTTAGGCTTCGCATCGGGCTCTGCCTTCTCTAGGCCCCTGGCCCAGGTGTGGATCCTTCTAATTTATCATTTAATCTAACGATTGCTTCTTTGAGAGAATTGCAGTCTGATTGTGTTAATATTTGCAATACTTAGTACACAGCACATGAATTATCAGACGTGTTAGTGTGACAGTATAACTCTAAATTGCTTTTTATCCAAATAAGATGGGATTTGGCAACAACTTTGAAAAAATTGACATAATTTGCATCCCCAGCAATTATCCCATTCATCAGCATCCAGATTTTCTAAATTGTCTTTATTTATTTTTTTTTTATGGCAAGTTTCTGGAGAACTGATAACAAACTACACCACTCGTCCTATCTGCCCCACATCAGTGGTGGTTGAAAGCTCACCAGTTATCATCTCCACCTCCTCAGTTGGGAAGCAAGGGACCAAGCGTGAGAAGCTCTTGTTCATGTATGCCACACAAACTGATTAGAATGAATTGCTTCGCTGTTCACAATGACTAATGTAAAATGATGTTATTACTGTTACACGGAGTCCTGAGATTGGATAGTGTCAGGATGAGCTGAAGTTTGCCCAAATGCCAACGACGTTGAATAGAATATTTCAAGGTATACTTGGAACAGGAAGAAGAACGTGCAAGGGGTGAGCTGACTAGGCGTAGATGGAACGATGTTACTGAAAGGCAAAACAAAGTGACAGTTCTCCATTCCTATATGCTTTCAGCTTTACCATCCAAAAGCCTTGAACTGGAAAATATGGAAAATGGAAATTCCGTTTAAAAGAGGCAATGGTGAGCAGACAATAAGAAGGCATGTGACAATTTTATAAGCGCAAGTCAGTCTCTGAGTCTCACGAATTACATTCCAAAGTGGTGGTAATTATGGCAAACATTTGCTGAACATCAGGCGCAAGTCAGTGTTATAAGCACTTGATGTGTAGCCTCTACCTTACTCACAAAAATTTAGAAGGTAGATGCGGTAATTATCTCCGGTTTTCAGGTAAAAAATCCTAGAGAGGTTACATAGCTTGCCTAAGGTCACTCGGTATGTGGCAAGGCTGGGAGCTCATCAGTCAGACAGTCTGACTTCAGGGTCTCGATAGTCAACGCATGGTCCTCAGACCAGCAGCGTTGTTATCATCTGGATACGTATTAGAAATTTAAAATTGAAGGCCCCACCCTAGACCCACTTAATTAGAATCTACATTTTAATAAAAACTCCAGGTGATTCTTATGCACTTGCAATTTGAGAGGCACTGCTCCAGGCCTCAGGAACGGACTCTCAGTTATAGGCTACACTACCTCCACCACACTAAAGAACAAATAAATGCGAGTTCAGAATTCTCTCTGACATTTTAGGAGTCAATAAATTTGAGAAAGGTAGGAGAATGGTGAGAATGGTGATAGCATCATGATTTTCAAAATGGATGTTTGAGAGAGGAGAAATTAAAAAACAACCAAAGCAGTGTAACTGATATGAAGTGTTGGCAAATTCTAAGCTGGCAAGCTAAAAGGTGATTATAAGGAATCAATGTGGGTTCACTAAGAAAAGATTATGTCAAATTAACCTGATTTCCTTTTTAGACCTACACATATGTATCAGAAATATATCATACTTACACTGTTGTTATTGTTAGTTTCCATCAAGTTAGCTCCAACTCCTGGTGCCCTTATATGCATCCTGGTTGCATGTTTGATTAATTTCAGACTGCCAAAATTGGTAAAAATCTTCAGTTTCCTCATCTTTGGTGTTAGTGGTTGGTGTGTAAATTTGAATAATAGCTGTACTGACTTGTCTTCATTGTTGTTGTTGTTACGAACCATGGAGTCCGTTCCCACTCATAGCGACCCTATGTACCACAAAACGAAACACTGCCTGGTCCTGCGCCATGCTCACAATCATTGTTATACTTGAGCCCGTTGTTGTAGCCACTGTGTCAATCCATCTCGTTGAGGGTCTTCCTCTTTTCCACCGGCCTTGTACTTTACCAAGCATGATGTCCTTCTCCAGGGACTTCTATATAACAGAATGAAACACTGCCCAGTCCAGTGCCATCTTCATGATTGCTGGTATGTTTGAGTCCCTTGTTGTGGCTGTTATGTCAACCCATCTGTTTGAGAATTTCCCTCATTTTGCTGACTTTCTACTTTACCAAACATGATGTCCTTTTCAGAGATTGGTCTTTCCTGATGACCTGTCTGAAGTAAACAAGCCAAAGTCTTACCATTTTCACTTCCAAAGAGCATTCTGATTGAATTTCTTCTCAGACTGATTTGTTCATCCTTTGTAGTCCATGATATATTCAGTATCCTTTGCCAACACCACAATTCGACTGCATCAATTCTTCCTCTGTCTTCCCTTCTCATTGTCCTGCTTTTACATGCATATGAGGCAATTGAAAATACCATGGTTAGGTGCACCTTAGTCATCAACATGACATCTTTACTTTTGAACATTTTTTTTTTTAATTTTTATTAAGCTTCAAGTGAACATTTACCATTCCAATCAGTCTGTCACATGTAGGTTTACATACATCTTACTCCCTTCTCCCACTTGCTCTCCCCCTATTGAGTCAGCCCTTATAGTCTCTCGTTTCGTGCCAATTTTACCTTCTTCCCTCTCTCTCTATCTTCCCATCCCCCCTCCAGTCAAGAGTTGCCAACACACTCTCCTGTGTCCACCTGATTTAATTAGCTCACTCTTCATCAGTATCTCTCTCCCCCCCACTGACCAGTCCTTTTCATGCCTGATGATTTGTCTTCGGGGATGGTTCCTGTCCTGTGCCATCAGAAGTTCTGGGGAGCATTGTCTCTGGGATTCCTCTAGTCGCAATCATACCATTAGGTGTGGTCTTTTAATGAGAATTTGGGGTCTGCATCCCATTGGTCTCCTGCTCCCTCAGGAGTTGTCTGTTGTGTTCCCTGACAGGGCAGACATCGATTGTGGCCGGGCACCAACTAGTTCTTCTGGTCTCAGGATATTGTAGGTCTCTGGTTCAAGTGGCCCTTTCTGTCTCTTGGGTTCTTAGTTGTCGTGTGACCTTGGTGTTCTTCCTTTGCCTTTGCTCCCGGTGGGTTGAGACCAATTAATGTATTTTAGATGGCTGCTTGTTGGCATTTAGGACCCCAGGTGCCACAATTCAAAGTGGGATGCAGAGTGTTTTCATAATAGAATTGTTTTGCCCATTGATTTAGAAGTCCTCTCAAACCAAGTTCCCCAGACCCCAGCCCCTGCTTCGCTATCCTTTGAAGCTTTCATTTTATCTCGGAAACCTCTTTACTTTTAATCCTGTCCAATTAGGCTGACCTTCCATGTTTTGAGTGTTGTCTTTCCCTTCACCCAAAGCAGTTCCCATCTACAGATTGATCAATAAAAAGCCCTCTCCCTCCCTCCCTCCCTCCCTCCCCCCTTTGTAACCACAAAAGTATGTGTTCTTTTCCGTTTTTTCTATTTCTCAAGATCTTATAATAGTGGTCTTATACAATATTTGTCCTTTTGCAACTGACTCATTTCGCTCAGCATAATGCCTTCCAGATTCCTCCATGTTATGAAGTGTTTCAGAGATTCGTCACTGTTCTTTATCGATGCGTAGTATTCCATTGTGTGAATATACCACAATTTATTTACCCATTCGTCCGTTGATGGACATCTTGTTTGCTTCCAGCTTTTTGCTATAGTAAACAGAGCTGCAATAAACATGGGTGTGCATATATCTGTTTGTGTGAAGGGTCTTGTATTTTTAGGGTATATTCCGAGGAGTGGGATTTCTGGGTTGTATGGTAGTTCTATTTCTAACTGTTTAAGATAACGCCAGATGGATTTCCAAAGTGGTTGTACCATTTTACAACCCCACCAGCAGTGTATGAGAGTTCCAGTCTCTCCGCAGCCTCTCCAACATTTATTATTTTGTGTTTTTTGAATTAATGCCAGTCTAGTTGGTGTCAGATGGAATCTCATCGTAGTTTTAATTTGCATTTCTCTAATGACTAATGATCGAGAGCATTTTCTCATGTATCTGTTGGCTGCCTGAATATCTTCCTTAGTGAAATGTGTGTTCATATCCTTTGCCCACTTCTTGATTGGGTTGTTTGTCTTTTTGTGGTTGAGTTTTGACAGAATCATGTAGATTTTAGAGATCAGGCGCTGGTCTGAGATGTCATAGCTGAATATTCTTTCCCAGTCTGTAGGTGGTCTTTTTACTCTTTTGGTGAAGTCTTTAGATGTGCATAGGTGTTTGATTTTTAGGAGCTCCCAGTTATCTGGTTTCTCTTCATCATTTTTGGTAATGTTTTGTATTCTGTTTATGCCCTGTATTAGGGCTCCTAGGGTAGATCCTATTTTTTCTTCCATGATTTTTATCGTTTTAGTCTTTATGTTTAAGTCTTTGATCCACTTGGAGTTAGTTTTTGTGCATGGTGTGAGGTATGGGTCCTGTTTCATTCTTTTGCAAATGGATATCCAGGTATGCCAGCACCATTTGTTAAAAAGACTATTATTTCCCCAATTGACTGACACTGGTCCTTTGTCAAATATCAGCTGCTCATAAATGGATGGATTTATATCTGGATTCTCAATTCTGTTCCATTGGTCTATGTGCCTGTTGTTGTACCAGTACCAGGCTGTTTTGACTACTGTAGCTATATAATAGGTTCTGAAATCAGGTAGAGTGAGGCCTCCCACTTTCTTCTTCTTTTTCAGTAATGTTTTGCTTATCCGGGGGTTCCTTCCTTTCCATATGAAATTAGTGATTTGTTTCTCTATTCCCTTAAAGTATGACATTGGTATTTGGATTGGAAGTGCGTTGTATGTATAAATGGCTTTTGGTAGAATAGACATTTTTACTATGTTAAGTCTTCCTATCCATGAGCAGGGTATGTTTTTCCATTTAAGTGTGTCCTTTTGAATTTCTTGCAGCAGAGTTTTATAGTTTTCTTTGTATAGGTCTTTTACATCCTTGGTAAGATTTATTCCTAAGTATTTTATCTTCTTGGGGGCTACTGTGAATGGTATTGATTTGGTTATTTCCTCTTCGGTGTTCTTTTTGTTGATGTAGAGGAATCCAAGTGATTTTTGTATGTTTATTTTATATCCTGAGACTCTTCCAAACTCTTCTATTAGTTTCAGTAGTTTTCTGGAGGATTTCTTAGGGTTTTCCATGTATACGATCATGTCATCTGCAAATAGTGATAGCTTTACTTCCTCCTTACCAATCTGGATACCCTTTATTTCTTTGTCTAGCCTAATTGCTCTGGCTAGGACTTCAAGTACGATGTTGAATAAGAGCGGTGATAAAGGGCATCCTTGTCTGGTTCCCGTTCTCAAGGGAAATGCTTTCAGGTTCTCTCCATTTAGAGTGATATTGGCCGTCGGCTTTGCATATATGCCCTTTATTATGTTGAGGAATTTTCCTTCAATTCCTATTTTGGTGAGAGTTTTTATCATAAATGGGTGTTGGACTTTGTCAAATGCCTTTTCTGCATCAATTGATAAGATCATGTGGTTTTTGTCTTTTGTTTTATTTATGTGATGGATTACATTAATGGTTTTTCTGATATTAAACCAGCCTTGCATACCTGGTATAAATCCCACTTGATCAGGGTGAATTATTTTTTTGATGTGTTGTTGGATTCTATTGGCTAGAATTTTATTAAGGATTTTTGCATCTATGTTCATGAGGGATATAGGTCTATAATTTTCTTTTTTTGTAATGTCTTTACCTGGTTTTGGTATCAGGGAGATGGTAGCTTCATAGAATGAGTTGGGTAGTATTCCGTCTTTTTGTATACTTTGAAATACCTTCAATAGTAATGGTGTTAAGTCTTCCCTGAAGGTTTGGTAGAACTCTGCAGTGAAGCCATCTGGGCCAGGACTTTTTTTTGTTGGGAGTTTTTTGATTACCGTTTCAATCTCTTTTTTTGTTATGGGTCTATTTAGTTGTTCTACTTCTGAATGTGTTAGTTTAGGTAAGTAGTATTGTTCCAAGAATTTATCCATTTCTTCTAGGTTTTCAAATTTGTTAGAGTACAATTTTATGTAGTAATCTGATATGATTCTTTTGATTTCATTTGGTTCTGTTGTGATGTGGTCCTTCTCGTTTCTTATTCGGGTTATTTGTTTCCTTTCCTGTATTTCTTTAGTCAGTCTAGCCAATGGTTTATCAATTTTGTTAATTTTTTCAAAGAACCAGCTTTTGGCTTTGTTAATTCTTTCAATTGTTTTTCTGTTCTCTAATTCATTTAGTTCAGCTCTAATTTTTATTATTTGTTTTCTTCGGGTGCCTGATGGATTCTTTTGTTGCTCACTTTCTATTTGCTCAAGTTGTCGGGACAGTTCTCTGATTTTGTCTCTTTCTTCTTTTTGTATGTGTGCATTTATCGATATAAATTGGCCTCTGAGCACTGCTTTTGCTGTGTCCCAGAGGTTTTGATAGGAAGTATTTTCATTCTCCTTGCTTTCTAAGAATTTCCTTATTCCCTCCTTGATGTCTTCTATAACCCAGTCTTTTTTCAGGAGGGTATTGTTCATTTTCCAAGTATTTGATTTCTTTTCCCTAGTTTTTCTGTTATTGATTTCTAGCTTCATTGCCTTGTGGTCTGAGAAGATGCTCTGTAATATTTCGATGTTTTGGATTCTGGAAAGATTTGTTTTATGCCCTAATATGTGGTCTATTCTAGAGAATGTTCCATGTGCGCTAGAAAAAAAAGTATATTTTGCAGCAGTTGGGTGGAGAGTTCTGTATAAGTCAATGAGGTCAAGTTGGTTGATTGTTGTAAGTAGGTCTTCCGTGTCTCTATTGAGCTTCTTACTGGATGTCCTGTCCTTCTCCGAAAGTGGTGTGTTGAAGTCTCCTACTATATATGTGGAGGTGTCTATCTCACTTTTCAATTCTGTTAAAATTTGATTTATGTATCTTGCAGCCCTGTCATTAGGTGCGTAAATATTTAATATGGTTATGTCTTCCTGATCAATTGTCCCTTTTATCATTGTATAGTGTCCTTCTTTATCCTTTGTGGTGGATTTAAGTCTAAAGTCTATTTTGTCAGAAATTAATATTGCTACTCCTCTTCTTTTTTGCTTATTGTTTGCTTGATATATTTTTTTCCATCCTTTGAGTTTTAGTTTGTTTGTGTCTCTAAGTCTAAGGTGTGTCTCTTGTAGGCAGCATATAGATGGATCGTGTTTTTTTATCCAGTCCGTGACTCTCTGTCTCTTTATTGGTGCATTTAGTCCATTTACATTCAGCGTAATTATAGATAAGTAAGTTTTTAGTGCTGTCATTTTGATGCCTTTTCATGTGTGTTGTTGGCCATTTCATTTTTCCACATGCTTTTTTGTGCTAAGACGTTTTTCTTAGTAGCTTGTGAGATCCTCATTTTCATAATGTTTAACTTTGTGTTTTTTGAGTCGTTACGTTTTTCTTGGCTTTTTTCTTGAGTTATGGAATTGATATTCCTTTTTGTGGTTACCTTTTTATTTACCCCTATTTTTCTAAGTAAAAACCTAACTTGTATCCTTCTATTTCGCCTTGTATCACTCTCCATCTGGCAGTTCAATGTCTCCTATATTTAGTCCCTCTTTTTGATTATTTTGATCGTTTATCTATTGATTTCCATGATTTCCTGTTGTGTGTATTATTTTGTTTATTTATTTATTTTTTAGAATTAGTCTTAATTTGTTTGTTTTTGTGCTTTCCCTGTTTGAGTTGCGTTGATATCAGGACGTTCTGTTTTGTGACCTTGTATTGTGCTGGTAGCTGATATTATTGGTCATCCGGCCAAACAATCTCCTTTAGCATTTCTTGCAGTCTTGGTTTAGTTTTTGCAAATTCTCTAAACTTGTGTTTATCTGTAAATATCTTAATTTCTCCTTCATATTTCAGAGAGAGTTTTGCTGGATATATGATCCTTGGTTGGCAGTTTTTCTCGTTTAGTGCTCTGTATATGTCGTCCCATTCCCTTCTTGCCTGCATGGTTTCTGCTGAGTAGTCTGAACTTATTCTTATTGATTCTCCCTTGAAGGAAACCTTTCTTTTCTCCCTGGCTGCTTTTAAAATTTTCTGTTTGTCTTTGGTTTTGGCAAGTTTGATGATGATATGTCTTGGTGTTTTTCTTTTTGGATCAATCTTAAATGGGGTTCGATGAGCATCTTGGATAGATATCCTTTCTTCTTTCATGATGTCAGGGAAGTTTTCTGTCAGGAGTTCTTCAACTATTTTCTCTGTGTTTTCTGTCCCCCCTCCCTGTTCTGGGACTCCAATTACTCGCAAGTTATCCTTCTTGATAGAGTCCCACATGATTCTTAGGGTTTCTTCATTTTTTTTAATTCTTTTATCTGACTTTTTTTCAGCTATGTTGGTGTTGTTTCCCTGGTCCTCCAGAAGTCCCAGTCTACATTCTAATTGCTCGAGTCTGCTCCTCTGACTTTCTATTGCGTTGTCAAATTCTGTAATTTTATTGTTAATCTTTTGGATTTCTACATGCTGTCTCTCTATGGATTCTTGCAACTTGTTAATTTTTCCACTATGTTCTTGAATAATCTTTTTGAGTTCTTCAACAGTTTTATCAGTGTGTTCCTTGGCTTTTTCTGCATTTATCCTAATTTCATTTGTGATATCTTTAAGCATTCTGTAAATTAGTTTTTTATATTCTGTATCTGATAATTCCAGGATTGTATCTTCATTTGGGAAAGATTTTGATTTGTTTGGGGGGTTGGAGAAGCTGTCATGGTCTGTTTCTTTATGTGGTTTGATATGGACTGCTGTCTCCGAGCCATCACTGGGAAACTAGATTTTCCAAGTAGTCAGCTAAAAAAAATGCAGTCAGATCCCTATCTGAATTCTCTCTCTGGCTCCGGGTATTCGGATGTTAATGGGGTCGCCTGGGGAGGGTGGGGGAGGGATCTGAGAGCTAGGAGTGTAGCACCACAGAATATAGAGCTGAACAACACGTTCACGCTCCGCCCCCGTTCGCCAAAATCCGGGCTGGACGGGTCCCTGGCTAGGACACTGCTTTCCTTGTTCGGAAACCAGTCAATTCCTCCTGGGGACTTCCTCCGGTGCGCGGCACCGCTCGTGGGCACTGGGTGGGCGTTTCCCGCACGAACGGGTGGGCCCGCCCCCAGGGTCTATTCAGGCAATTATAATTAGGTCCCACGGTCAAGCCCTGCCTGTGCGCGCGCCCAAATCCCAGCGGGATGACTTCCGGGTTAAGACACTGCTTTCCCTGTACGGGAACCAGTCACTTCCTCCCCGGGACTTCTCCTTCCAGAGCGCCACACCTCTCGCGCGAACTGGTTTGGGGTCACCTGCACGGCCAGGTGGGCCCGCCCCCTGGGTCAATTCAGGGCAATAAAAATGGACTCCGCGCTCACGCCCCGCTCGTGCGCGCGCCCAAGCCCCGGCAGGACGGCACCCCGTCTGGGACGCTACTTTCTGCGCTTCGGGACCAATCAGTTCCTCCGCACGGCCCGGTGGGCCCGCCCCCTGGGTGAATTCAGGGCAATAAAAATGGACTCCGCGCTCACGCCCCGTTCGTGCGCGCGCCCAAGCCCCGGCAGGACGGCACCTCGTCTGGGACGCTACTTTCTGCGCTTCGGGACCAATCAGTTCCTCCGCACGGCCAGGTGGGCCCACCCCCTGGGTCAATTCAGGGCAATAAAAATGGACTCCGCGCTCACTTCCGCTCGTGCGCGCGCCCAAGCCCCGGCAAGACGACATCCTGTCTGGGACGCTACTTTCTGCGCTTCGGGACCAATCAGTTCCTCCCGGGGACTTCTCCTTCCGGTGTGCCACACCTCTCGCGCAAACTGGGAGGGCGTCACTCGCACGACCAGGTGGTCCCGCCCCCTGGGTCAATTCAGGGTAATAAAAATGGACCCCGCGCTCATGCCCCGCCCGCGCGCGCGCGCGCGCGCGTGCCCAGATCCCAGCGGAATGGCTGCCCGTCTGGGATGCTGCTTTCCCTGTTTTGAGACCAGACACTTCCGGGGATTTCTCCCTCTGGTGTGCCGTGCCACACGCGCGGACTGGGTGTGCGTCCTCCCGCACGAACGTGTGGGCCCCGCCCTGGGGTCACTTTAGGGAAATATAGTTGACCCCCCACCCGCTCGCGCCCTGTCGGCTTCTCGCCTAACTCCCGGCGGGACGGCACCCCAGCTGGGACGCTGTTCTCCCCCCTCCCAGATCAGTCACTGCCTCCCGGGTGCTTCTCCCTCCGGCTGCGCCCCTACGCCGCCCGCGCCAACCTGCTAGGCTTCCTCCCGGGATGGGTTCGGGGGGGAAGGGGTGGGCCCCCTTTCTGTGCCGTCTGCCCCGCTGGGCTCTGCCCCCGATCGAGCTCCGAAGGTCACCTGCCTGGTGCGCTGGCTCCTAGTTCTGAAAACAGTCCCTGTCTGCCCGTATTTGTTCGTTTTCCGTCTCTAAGTCTGTGCTTGTTGTTCAGAGTTCGTAGATTGTTATGTATGTGATCGATTCCCTTGTTTTTCCAAGTCTTTGTTGCAAGAGGGATCCACGGTAGCGTCCACCTAGTCCGCCATCTTGGCCCCCGCAACTTTTGAACATTTTTAAGAGGTCTTTTGCAGCAGATTTGCCCAATGCACTACGTCGTCTGATTTATTGACTGCTGCTTCCATGGGCATTGATTGTTGATGCAAGTGGTTAAAATCATTGACAACTTCAATTTTTTCGCCACTTAAGTGAATTGCCTCTGGAAGGAGTTATCTACCACAGAAAGAGATCAAGCAGAAAATGTTAAGAGGGAACATCTACATTAAATGAGGATTTTGATTCTTTGCTAAGTAAGGTTCCTCCCAACTCTAAGAGTTTGTGATTCTATTTTACCACTTTTATTGAGTTGACCCAAATTTTCTGCCATCATATACCATTCCCAAAGGAAAGAAATTGTGAAGTTAATCTTAGAGCAAGCTATAGCTACAATATACCATATTTTTACAGAAATAACGTGTGCCGTCTACATTTGTTTGCGAACCACGTCCTCTCTCCATGAGGTACCTTTGTAAGCATGGTATGCTAATTTTTTTACAGCTTCATGTAAAAAAAAAAATTGGCACTGTGGTGCTTATGAAAACATCTCTGGGTATAATGGTTAAGGTTGTGTGTCAACTTGGCTAGGCCATGATCCTCAGTGATTTGATAATTGTGTGATGGTGTGATCACTTCCATGATGAGATTTCATATTATGTGATCACCTCTATGATGGGATCTGCTGTGAGTAGTCAATCAGTTGAAATGGGGTTTCCTTGGGTGTGTGGCTTGAATTGAATATAAGTGGATATTCTGGCAAGGTTTGTGAGCTTTTGCTTGTTCTGGATCCTGCAACTGGCTCCTATTCATCTGATCTCTGGTTCTTGGGACTTGAGCTAGTAGCTTACCTGCAGTCTTGCCTGCAAGTCTTTGGGATTTGTCAACCTTCACAGCCTGTGCACAACAGCCCTGTTCTCCGATCTGCCGGTCTTGAGTTCTCCAGTCCCTGTGGCTACATGCATCAGGAGAGCCTGACCCACAGACTTGGGACATTCCAGCCTCTACGACCACGTGAGCCATTTCCTTGATGTAAATCTCTATGTATACATATATTTATATGCTTTACTGGTTTTGCTTCTCTAGAGAATGCAGCCTAAAACACTGGGTTAAGATTTTTCTCCAATTCTAAAGTCCTTAACTCAGGGATTTGGACAGGGTCCCATGGAATTACTGCCATAGCGAACCACTGTTGTTAACAGAACGCATTATATCCCTTGGCATGCTGGGGTGGTTAAAAAGTAGAGAAATGATGCATCCAAGGCAACTGTCCTGTGGTCCTCACTCAAGGCACTAAGTAAGAAAAAGTAGCACTGATTTTCTTATGCACGTGATGGCAGACACTCACTATGCCTACCCTAAAGCTATCCCCACATCATCATTGTTAAGAGAACCCTGGTTATGTTCAGAAGGCAACACAGACAGCATCAAATGCTATTCTCCTTTGCAGCTACAGGATTTCCTGATCTCTCTTGTAGCTATGGGTTGCCATTCGACACAGTTTGGCTCCTGGAAAATATCATCTTTATCAAAGGAAGAGAGATTTTTTTTTTCATTCTCATGTGAGGGACTGCTCAGCCATTCTGCAACCATGAGAGTTAGGCCAAAGGGTCTCAGAGATGCCAACCCAGAGCCACTGAACCAACCCAGGAACCACCTTCCGTAGGCTTCTTTTTAGGTAGAATAATGAATGCCTTCATGTTTTGATCCACCATAAATTGGGCATTCTGTAACTTACAGCTAAATACATCCTAACTTGTACATCTAAATTACTATTTGTCTTTTTATGTCTTTGGTGTCCAGGACTATTTGGCTTACACATGGCTTGGTGATCCACATCTGAAAATCAGCCAGTGAAAACCCTATGAATCACAACGGTCTGATCCACAACCGATCATGGAGATGGTGCAGGACTGGGCAGCTTGTTTTGTTCCATTTTGCACGAAGCCACCATGAATCAGGGGTTGACTCAAATGGCATCTGACAACAATATATATAATGGTTAAAAGCTTGGAATCTACATTATACTTTGAGAGTTTGAGTCCTAGTGCTGTCTCTGTGCAATCTTCAGTAATTTGATTAAACTCTCTGTACCTTAGTTTCCTCGCCTGTAAAATGAAGTTAACAATAGTCCTTACCTGCAGAGTTGTCACAACAATTAAATGAGTTGATTCATGTGAAGCATTTTGACAAGTGCTTGTACTCTATAAAATGTAAAAAAAAAAAAAAAAAAGCTATTGTTATTTTTTTATTGTTATTATTTTAATGCTACTATCATTGTTGAAAACTTTTGTCGAATTTTCAGTCTGAAATTGCCATCAAAGACTTCCTGAGGGTCACACAAGAAAAGAGGACTCTCTTGGTACCTATATCTATTTTTTTGGGAAACCCTCGTGGTATAGTGGTTAAGTGCTACAACTGCTAACCAAAAGGTCGATAGTTTGAATCTACCAGGAGCTTTTTCAAAACTCTATGGGGGTGGAGGAGCCAAGATGGCGGACTAGGCAGACGCTACCTCGGATCCCTCTTACAACAAAGACACGGAAAAACAAGTGAATCTATCATATACATAACAATCTATGAACCCTGAACAACAAACACAGATTTAGAGACGGAGAACGAACTAATACGGGGAAGCAGCAATTGTTTTCAGAGTCTGGAACCAGCATACCAGTCAGGTATGGCACAAGCACAGGGGGACCAGCCGGTTCCTTGGGCGGCGTGGGACGCAGCGGGTAGGAGAAGTCTCCGGAAGGCAGTGACTGGTCTTGGAACGGGGAGAGCAGCGTCCCAGCCGGGGAACCGTCCCGCCGGGATTTGGACTGGACGCAGGTACGGCATAAACACGGAGAGCTGCTCCACCCCCCTGAGCTAACCCTGGGAGGGGGACCAGCCGGTTCCGTGGGCGGCGTGGGACGCAGCCGGTAGGAGAAGTCCCCGGGAGGCAGCGACTGGTATTGGAGCGAGGAGAACAGCATCCCAGCCGGGACACTTGGTCATGGCACAAGCATGGGGAGCTGCTCCACCCACCTGAACTAACCCCAGGAGGCGGCCCAACTGGTTCTCGGGGGCGGCATGGCAATGCGGCTGGAGGGACGAGAAGTCCCCGGGAGGCAGCGACTGATTTTGGAGTCGAGAGTGCACCGTCCCAGTAGGGGAGCCTTGACACTGGGCGTGGGGCTGGAAGCAGAGGATCTGACCGTGACTCCAGCGGGCCAGACCCCCCGGGGGCAATCTCCACACAGCCAGCACACATAGGCGACACGCCCCGCGGGAATCTCAGATATAATAGTCATTCCAAGCAAGACAAGCAACTCTGGCTATATTCTGAAGTGCTACTCTCCTATCTCTCTGTTCCCTCCCACACCCTCCCCAGGCGGCTTCATTAACATCTGAATAGCCTGAGCCAGAGGGAGAACTCTGATAGGGGTCTGACTGCATTTTTTTTTTAGCGGATTTTCTGGAAAAACTAGTTTCCCAGTGATGGCTCAGAGACAACAATCCATATCAAACCACTTAAAGAAGCAGACCATGACAGCTTCTCCAACCCCCCAAACAAAAGAATCAAAATCTTTCCCAAATGAAGATACAATCTTGGAATTATCAGATACAGAATATAAAAAACTAATTTACAGAATGCTTCAAGACATCACAAATGAAATAAGGCAAACTGCAGAAAAAGCCAAGGAACACACTGATAAAACTGTTGAAGAACTCAAAAAGATTATTCAAGAACATAGTGGAAAAATTAATAAGTTGCAAGAATCCATAGAGAGACAGCATGTAGAAATCCAAAAGATTAACAATAAAATTACAGAATTAGACAACGCAATAGGAAGTCAGAGGAGCAGACTCGAGCAATTAGAATGCAGACTGGGACATCTGGAGGACCAGGGAATCAACACCAACATAGCTGAAAAAAAATCAGATAAAAGAATTAAAAAAAATGAAGAAACCCTAAGAATCATGTGGGACTCTATCAAGAAGGATAACCTGCGGGTGATTGGAGTCCCAGAACAGGGAGGGGGGACAGAAAACACAGAGAAAATAGTTGAAGAACTCCTGACACAAAACTTCCCTGACATCATGAAAGACGAAAGGATATCTATCCAAGATGCTCATCGAACCCCATTTAAGATTGATCCAAAAAGAAAAACACCAAGACATACTATCATCAAACTCACCAAAACCAAAGATAAACAGAAAATTTTAAAAGCAGCCAGGGAGAAAAGAAAGGTTTCCTTCAAGGGAGTATCAATAAGAATAAGTTCAGACTACTCAGCAGAAACCATGCAGGCAAGAAGGGAATGGGACAACATATACAGAACACTGAAGGAGAAAAACTGCCAGCCAAGGATCATATATCCAGCAAAACTCTCTCTGAAATATGAAGGCGAAATTAAGATATTTACAGATAAACACAAGTTTAGAGAATTTGCAAAAACCAAACCAAAGCTACAAGAAATACTAAGGGATATTGTTTGGTCAGAGAACCAATAATATCAGATATCAGCACAACACAAGGTCACAAAACAGAACATCCTGATATCAACTCAAATAGGGAAATCACAAAAACAAACAAATTAAAATTAATTAAAAAAAAAAAAACACGTAACAGGGAATCATGGAAGTCAATAGGTAAAAGATCACAATAATCAAAAAGAGGGACTAAATACAGGAGGCATTGAACTGCCATATGGAGAGTGATACAAGGCGATATAGAACAATACAAGTTAGGTTTTTACTTGGAAAAATAGGGGTAAATAATAAGGTAACCAAAAAAAGGTATAACAACTCTATAACTCAAGATAAAAACCAAGAAAAACGTAACGACTCAACTAACATAAAGTCAAGCACTATGAAAATGAGGATCTCACAATTTACTAAGAAAAACGCCTCAGCACAAAAAAGTATGTGGAAAAATGAAATTGTCAACAACACACATAAAAAGGCATCAAAATGACAGCACTAAAAACTTATTTCTCTATAATTACGCTGAATGTAAATGGACTAAATGCACCAATAAAGAGACAGAGAGTCACAGACTGGATAAAGAAACACGATCCATCTATATGCTGCCTACAAGAGACACACCTTAGACTTAGAGACACAAACAAACTAAAACTCAAAGGATGGAAAAAAGTATATCAAGCAAACAATAAGCAAAAAAGAAGAGGAGTAGCAATATTAATTTCTGACAAAATAGACTTTAGACTTAAATCCACCACAAAGGATAAAGAAGGACACTATATAATGATAAAAGGGACAATTGATCAGGAAGACATAACCATATTAAATGTTTATGCACCCAATGACAGGGCTGCAAGATACATAAATCAAATTTTAACAGAATTGAAAAGTGAGATAGATACCTCCACAATTATAGTAGGAGACTTCAACACACCACTTTCGGAGAAGGACAGGACATCCAGTAAGAAGCTCAATAGAGACACGGAAGACCTACTTACAACAATCAACCAACTTGACCTCATTGACTTATACAGAACTCTCCACCCAACTGCTGCAAAATATACTTTTTTTTCTAGCACACATGGAACATTCTCTAGAATAGACCACATATTAGGTCATAAAACAAACCTTTGCAGAGTCCAAAACATCGAAATATTACAAAGCATCTTCTCAGACCACAAGGCAATAAAACTAGAGATCAATAACAGAAAAACTAGGGAAAAGAAATCAAATACTTGGAAAATGAACAATACCCTCCTGAAAAAAGACTGGGTTATAGAAGACATCAAGGAGGGAATAAGGAAATTCATAGAAAGCAACGAGAATGAAAATACTTCCTATCAAAACCTCTGGGACACAGCAAAAGCAGTGCTCAGAGGCCAATTTATATCGATAAATGCACACATACAAAAAGAAGAAGGAGCCAAAATCAGAGAACTGTCCCTACAACTTGAACAAATAGAAACTGAGCAACAAAAGAATCCATCAGGCACCAGAAGAAAACAAATAATAAAAATTAGAGCTGAACTAAATGAATTAGAGAACAGAAAAACAATTGAAAGAATTAACAAAGCCAAAAGCTGGTTCTTTGAAAAAATTAACAAAATTGATAAACCATTGGCTAGACTGACTAAAGAAATACAGGAAAGGAAACAAATAACCTGAATAAGAAACGAGAAGGACCACATCACAACAGAACCAAATGAAATTAAAAGAATCATTTCAGATTATTATGAAAAATTGTACTCTAACAAATTTGCTAACCTAGAAGAAATGGATGAATTCCTGGAAAAACACTACCTACCTAAACTAACACATTCAGAAGTAGAACAACTAAATAGATCCATAACAAAAAAAGAGATTGAAACGGTAATCAAAAAACTCCCAACAAAAAAAAGCCCTGTCCCGGACGGCTTCACTGCAGAGTTCTACCAAACTTTCAGAGAGGAGTTAACACCACTACTTCTGAAGGTATTCCAAAGCATAGAAAATGACGGAATACTACCCAACTCATTCTATGAAGCCACCATCTCCCTGATACCAAAACCAGGAAAAGACATTACAAAAAAAGAAAATTATAGACCTATATCCCTCATGAACATAGATGCAAAAATCCTCAACAAAATTCTAGCCAATAGAATCCAACAACACATCAAAAAAATAATTCACCCTGATCAAGTGGGATTTATACCAGGTATGCAAGGCTGGTTTAATATCAGAAAAACCATTAATGTAATCCATCACATAAATAAAACAAAAGACAAAAACCACATGATCTTATCAATTGATGCAGAAAAGGCATTTGACAAAGTCCATCACCCATTTATGATAAAAACTCTTACCAAAATAGGAATTGAAGAAAAATTCCTCAACATAATAAAGGGCATCTATGCAAAGCCAACAGCCAATATCACTCTAAATGGAGAGAACCTGAAAGCATTTCCCTTGAGAACGGGAACCAGACAAGGATGCCCTTTATCACCGCTCTTATTCAACATCGTGCTGGAAGTCCTAGCCAGGGCAATTAGGCTAGACAAAGAAATAAAAGGTATCCATATTGGCAAGGAAGAAGTAAAGTTATCACTATTTGCAGATGACATGATTATATACACAGAAAATCCTAAGGAATCCTCCAGAAAACTACTGAAACTAATAGAGGAGTTTGGCAGAGTCTCAGGTTATAAAATAAACATACAAAAATCACTTGGATTCCTCTACATCAACAAAAAGAACACCGAAGAGGAAATAACCAAATCAATACCATTCACAGTAGCCCCCAAGAAGATATGATACTTAGGAATAAATCTTACCAAGGATGTAAAAGACCTATACAAAGAAAACTACAAAGCTCTACTACAAGAAATTCAAAAGGACATACTTAAGTGGAAAAACATACCTTGCTCATGGATAGGAAGACTTAACATAGTAAAAATGTCTATTCTACCAAAAGCCATCTATACATTTAACGCACTTCCGATCCAAATTCCAATGTCATATTTTAAGGGGATAGAGAAACAAATCACCAACTTCATATGGAAGGGAAAGAAGCCTCGGATAAGCAAAGCACTACTGAGAAAGAAGAAGAAAGTGGGAGGCCTCACTTTACCTGATTTCAGAACCTATTATACAGCCACAGTAGTCAAAACAGCCTGGTACTGGTACAACAACAGGCACATAGACCAATGGAACAGAATTGAGAACCCAGACATAGATCCATCCACGTATGAGCAGCTGATATTTGACAAAGGACCAGTGTCAATTAATTGGGGAAAAGAAAGCCTTTTTAACAAATGGTGCTGGCATAACTGGATATTCATTTGCAAAAAAAATGAAACAGGACCCATACCTTACACCATGCACAAAAACTAACTCCAAGTAGATCAAAGATCTAAACATAAAGACTAAAACGATAAAGATCATGGAAAAAAAAATTGGGACAACCCTAGGAGCCCTAATACAAGGCATAAACAGAATACAAAACATTACCAAAAATGATGAAGAGAAACCCGATAACTGGGAGTTCCTAAAAATCAAACACCTATGCTCATCTAAACACTTCACCAAAAGAGTAAAAAGACCACCTACAGACTGGGAAAGAATTTTCAGCTATGACATCTCCGACCAGTGCCTGATCTCTAAAATCTACATGATTCTGTCAAAACTCAACCACAAAAAGACAAACAACCCAATCAAAAAGTGGGCAAAGGATATGAACACACATTTCACTAAAGAAGATATTCAGGCAGCCAACAGATACATGAGAAAATGCTCACAATCATTAGCCATTAGAGAAATGCAAATTAAAACTACGATGAGATTCCATCTCACACCAGCAAGGCT
Source organism: Elephas maximus indicus (assembly GCF_024166365.1). NCBI lineage: Eukaryota > Metazoa > Chordata > Mammalia > Proboscidea > Elephantidae > Elephas > Elephas maximus. Next base: position 156,966,669 of record NC_064822.1, read on the forward strand.
GGCATTAATCCAAAAAACACAAAATAATAAATGTTGGAGAGGCTGCGGAGAGATTGGAACTCTTATACACTGCTGGTGGGAATGTAAAATGGTACAACCACTTTGGAAATCCATCTGGCGTTATCTTAAACAGTTAGAAATAGAACTACCATACAACCCAGAAATCCCACTCCTGGGAATATACACTAGAGATACAAGAGCCTTCATACAAACAGATATATGCACACCCATGTTTATTGCAGCTCTGTTTACAATAGCAAAAAGTTGGAAGCAACCAAGGTGTCCATCAACGGATGAATGGGTAAATAAATTGTGGTATATTCACACAATGGAATACTACGCATCGATAAAGAACAGTGACGAATCTGTGAAACATTTCATAACGTGGAGGAACCTGGAAGGCATTATGCTGAGTGAAATTAGTCAGAGGCAAAAGGACAAATATTGTATAAGACCACTATTATAAGATCTTGAGTAATAGTAAACCTGAGAAGAACACATACTTTTATGGTTACGAGGGGGGGAGGGAGGGAGGGTGGGAGAGGGTTTTTTATTGATTAATCAGTAGATAAGAAATGCTTTAGGTGAAGGGAAAGAAAACACTCAATACAGGGAAGGTCAGCTCAATTGGACTGGACCAAAAGCAAAGAAGTTTCTGGGATAAAATGAATGCTTCAAAGGTCAGCGGAGCAAGGGCGGGGGTCTGGGGAACATGGTTTGAGGGGACTTCTAAGTCAATTGGCAAAATAATTCTATTATGAAATCATTCTGCATCCCACTTTGAAATGTGGCGTCTGGGGTCTTAAATGCTAACAAGCGGCCATCTAAGATGCATCAATTGGTCTCAACCCACTTGGAGCAAAGGAAAATGAAGAACACCAAGGCCGCACGACAACTAAGAGCCCAAGAGACAGAAAGGGCCACACGAACCAGAGACCTACATCATCCTGAGACCAGAAGAACTAGTTGGTGCCTGGCCACAATCGATGACTGCCCTGACAGGGAGCACAGCAGAGGACCCCTGAGGGAGCAGGAGATCAGTGGGATACAGACCCCAAATTCTCATAAAAAGACCAAACTTAATGGTCTGACTGAGACTAGAGGAATCCCGGAAGCCATGGTCCCCAGACCTTCTGTTGGCACAGGACAGGAACCATCCCCGAAGACAACTCATCAGACATGAAAGGGACTGGTCAGCGGGGGGGAGAGAGACGCTGATGAAGAGTGAGCTAATTATATCAGGTGGACACTTGAGATTGTGTTGGCAACTCTTGTCTGGAGGGGGGATGGGAGGATAGAGAGAGAGAGAAGCCGGCAAAATTGTCACGAAAGGAGAGACTGAAAGGGCTGACTCAAGAGGGGGAGAGCAAGTGGGAGTAGGGAGTGAGATGTATGTAAATTTATATGTGACAGACTGAAAAAAGAAAACAAAAACTCTATGGGGCAGCTCTACCCTGTTCTATGGAGTCTCTATAAGTTGGAATTGACTCAACAGCAATGGGTATCTATTTTTGATCTAAAGTGTTACTAACTAGTTTGTCCACTTTTACCACAAAACTTGACTTTGATTTTCTTTTTGAGTATTGCCAGAAAATTAAATACATCATCTAAGCACATATTTGTAACCATTGTGACTATTCAAAATATGAATTATAGACACTGAAGGCAACAGTACTTATTTGGATGGCTTTGTTTCCTGTTTGGTTATGAAATAGATATTTTTTCTTTCTGCTGTTAATATGTATATGCGGTGTATTCAGTCTCTACTTCATTTCATGGATGTTTACTGAGTACTTTTTCTACACCAGTTATTGTGTACAAATTGGAATATAAAGGGGGAAATACACTCTCTCCCACGGGGGACTTTTGAGTGCCCTGACAGAGATGGGTATGTATAGGAACACCCAGCAGACAGTGGGAGCAGAAAGCAGAGAAATCTAGGACAGTACATGAGAAGGTCCTGCCCAGAGACTGGTAGGGAGGAAGTAGGAATTAGCCAGTGAAGAAGAGGGCAAAAACATTTCTGGGAACATGTGCAAAGCAATGCAAGAATGGAGTCAAGGAACTTCACATTCAATATGGCTGAAGTATATTGACAAATGCAGAAATAGACCAGTCTTATAGTAAATAATAATAACAAAATTTCAATGAATATTTATGTTATGGATTAAATTGTGTTCCCCAAAAAGATACATTGAAGTCTTCACTCCCATAATACCTGTGAATGTGACCTTGTTTGGAAATAAGATCTTTGCAGATCCAATTGATGCTGAAGAATTTCAGCGGAGCTTCCAGACTAAGACTAGAAAGAAAGGTCTGATAATCTACTCCGGAAAAATCAGTCACTGAAAACCCAGTGGATCATAATTGTCCAACCTACAACCGGTCATGAGGATGGCACAGGGCCTGGGAGTGTTTAGCTCCATTGTGCATGGGTTCACTATAAATGGGGGGCAGATTCAATAGCCGATAACAACAACGATGGATGCAAATTGCTAAATTAACATCAGGTCACACTGCAGTAGAGTGGACCCTAATTCAAAATAAGAGTGCTCTTATAAAAAGAGAAAAAGAGACACAGACACAGAGAGATAGAGAAAAGAAGGCTATGTGAAGACAGTCATGTGAAGATGGAGGCAGAGATTGGAGTTATTTTGCTGCAAACCAAGGAATCCCTGGGACTACCAGCAGCTGGGAGAGATAAGAATCTTCCTAGAGCCTGTGGAGAGAGCATTGCCCTGCTGGAATCCTGAATTCAGACATTTATTCTCCAGAACTATGACTCAATAAATTTTTGTTGTTTTATGCTACCCACTTTTTGGTACTTCGTTATGGTAGTGCTAGGAAACTAAATTATGTAATAACAAAATAAATTTATTATATGCCAGGTACTCTTTGAAGTACTTGTTATACCTTCAGGTTTATCCTCACATCACTCTGTGATGCAGGTACTATTACTATTTTATTATTTCCATCTTACAGATGAGGAAATTGAAACGTGGAGAGTTTATACAATTAGCAAATGTCCAAGCTGGAATCTCAACCCAGCCTGGTACTGTAACACATACTCTTATCTTCTATGACTTAATGCCTCTTGGGGATATTGTGTCACAAAGACCTTGATCCTGAATATGATTTAGGAGACACAGGAAGAATTTTTAAGCAGAAAGACAACATAATCTACATGTGTTTAGATCATAAATCCAAGAAATTTGCATTCTAAATTTTCTTGTCTTGACTTCTATATTCTAAGCCTCATGAAGACAGGAAATGATATCTTAATCCCAATTATATCTTCTATATTGCAATTTGACCAGCAGGTGGGCAGAAAGATTTACTAGAGATAATGAAATGCCAGGCGCTTGTTTCCAACTAGAAAGCTGTCAGAGAACCCCACCTTGAACTTTATATATTCTGTAGTGATTTCTTTGTACTCCATCAATGTTTGTGTTGGGTCTCTGAGTAAATAAGACACTATTTTGGTAGCATGCTCTGGCTTGTATAGTGCTCTGGTGATTGTCTGGGAAGCCCCAAAGCCTCAGCCAAGAGAGTAAATTCACAATGTCAGTCATATTGGAAACACGCATTGCAGAGACACCTGATCCTTAAGTCGCTTTTCTGGTAGGTCAGTGGTGTTGTTGGAGAAGAGGCTGTTGTGGGTTATAAGGAAGATGATTGGCTTTCGAGAATGGAAGTATTCAAAACCCTTGAAGGTTTTTAGACATGTATGTTTCATGTACAATAAACTCTGACATTATAGTGTCTTAGTGAATCAAAGAAATTTGGTGGTAGAGTTAATATTCCATGGATAATCTAAAAATATAAAGATATAGGAATTCAGTGCACAATAACATTATTGAATACCTACTTTCTATTCTATTCTAGCACTTTGGGGGGAAAGATTTTTTTTAAAAGTTCTTAAAATTCAGTGGGAGAAATGGACATAGGGGATAATAATAGAGATACATACAGGATGTTATGGGAGAATAACAGGGAAGAATAGCCCATGTTCCATTCTGAGAGTTCATAAGACGTTTCCTGGAAGAGAGAATGTTTCAGCTGAGTATTAAAAGATGAATCAGACATAATTAGCCTGTGAAGAAGGGTAGGATGAATGTCCCAGACTGAAGGAATAACTCCCACAGAGGCACGGAGCTGGAAGTAGCATGGGACATGGGAATTAGGTGTTATAAGAGTATAAAGAGAAAGGGGGAGTATGGAGAGATAAGATTGAAGAGGGATGTCAAAGAGGGCCTGGATATGTAGTTCACTGTTTAGTTTTGTGAAAGATGGGGAGTTTTAAAGATTTTAAGCATTTCTAGGTAGACTATTTAAATGCTTTGTCATCTTAATAGGTTAAGACGTGAAGCAGAGGAATCAATCACAAACAAACCAGGATGACTCCGAGTGATGGGGTTAAGTTAATGGTAGTAGCAATGGAAGAAGGACATTGGTGGTTAAATTCCATCTTAGTTATCTAGTGCTGCTATAACAGAAATAGCACAAGGGGATGACTTTAACAAGAGGAATTTATTTTCTCACAGTCTAGTAGGCTAGGAGTCCAAATTCAGGGCGTCACCTCCAGGGGAGGAAAGTCTTTCTCATCAATCTTCCCCTGGGCTAGGAGCTGCTCTGCGCAGGAACCTTGAGTCCAAAAGAGGCGCTCTGCTCCTGGCACTGCTTCCTTGGTGGTATGAGGTCCCCCGTCTCTCTGCTCACTTCTGTCTTTTATATCTCAAGAGATTGCCTCAAGTCACAATCCAATCTTATAGATTGAGTCCTGCCTTACTAACACAACTGCCGCCCATCCTCCCTCATTAACATCATAGCAGGAGGATTTACAACATATAGGAAAATCACACAATACCCGGAATCATGACCCAGACAAATTGATCCACACATTTTTTGGGGGACATAATTCAATCCATGACAGTGGTTCAATTCTCATCTTCCATGTGGGAGACCAGGGTTTGATTTCTGGCCAGTACATCTCATGCACAGCCACTACCCATCTGTTAGTGGAGATTTGTGTATTGCTATGATCCTAAACAGGTTTCAGTGAAGCTTCCAGACTAAGACTGACACAGGAAGAAAGACCTGGGGCAATCTACTTTTGAAAATGATTCAATGAAAATGCTATAGATCACAATGGTTTTATCCACAGTTGATCTTGGGGGTGGTGACGGGCCAGGCAGCTTCACTGTGCATGGGGTTGCCATGAGATGGGGGTAGACTCTGTAGCAGCTAACAAGGACAATAGGAATGGAATGAAGGAAAAACACCCCAAACTATTTAGAAAGTAAAATCAGCACAACTTGGTGATAGATTGGATGGAGAGGCGTGGGGAGTACAGATGGAGAAGTAAAGGGTAACTAATTTCAGTGACTAGTGAATTGTGCTAGAAAATACAAGAGAAGAGCAAGTTTGGGGTAGGACATTATCAGTTTTGGGCATTTTGATTTTGAGGTTTCCATTTTATATTCTATGGAAGAAACTATGCCACTGATATTTCAAATACTAGCAGGATCACCTATGATGGACAGGTTTCAGAAAAGCTTCCAGACTAAGACAGACTGGGAAGAAGGACCTAGGGATCTATTCCTGAAAAAGCTGGCCAGTGAAAGCCTCATAAATAGCAGCAGAACAGTGTCTAATGTAGTGCAGAAAGATGAGCCCCTCAGCTTGAAAGGCACTCAAATGATGACTGACTAAGAGCTGTCTCCTCAAAGTAGAGTTGACCTTAATAAAGTGGATGGAGTAAAGCTTCTGGGCCTTCATTTGCTGATGAAGTACAACTTAAAATGAAGAGAAACAGCTGCAAATACCCATTAATAATTGGAAAATGGAATGTATGAATCTAGGAAAATTGGAAGTTGTCAAAAATGAAATGGAATGCTTACAGATCGAGACCCTAGGCATTAGTGAACTGAAACGGACTATTATAGGCCATTTTGAATTGAAAAATCATATGGTCCACTATTCTGGGAATAACAAATTGAAGAGGAACAGCTTCACATTCATTGTCAAAAAGGACATTTCAAGATCTATCCTGAAATACAACACTGTCAGTGATAGGATAATATCCATGTGCATACAAGGAAGACTAGTTAATGTAACTATTATTCAAATTTATGTACCAACCACTAATGTCAAAGATGAAGAAATTAAAGATCTTTACCAACTTCTGTATAATCAAACATGCAATCAGAAAGCATTGATAATTACTGGTGATTGGAATGCAAAATTTAGAAACAAAGAAGAAAGATCTGTAGTTGGAAAATATTGCCTTGGTGATAGAAATGATGCCGGAGGTCACATGATGAAATTTTGCAAGTCAAACGACTTATCCATTGCAAATACCTTTTTCAACAACATAAACAGTGACCATACACGGGGACCTCACTGGGTGGAATACACAGGAATCAAATTGACTTTTTTTGTGTGTGGAAAAAGATGCCCAATATCATCAGTCAGATAAGGCCAGAGGCCGACTGTGGAGCAAACCATCAATTGCTCATACACAAGTTCAAGTTGAAGCTGAAGAATATTAAACAAATCCACAAAAGCCAAAGTATGAACTTGAGTAGATACCACCTGAATTTAGAGACCATCTCAAGAATAGATTTGATGTGCTGAACACTAATAACCAAAGACGAGGCAAATTGCAGAATAACATCAAGGATATCATACATTAAGAAAGCAAAAGGTCATTAAAAAGACAGGAAAGAAAGAAAAGGGCAAAATGGATGTCAGAAGAAACTCTGAACTTGCTCTTCAATGTCAAATAGCTAAAGAGAATGGAAGAAATAATGAAGTAAAAGAGCTGAACAAAAGATTTCAAAGGGCACCTTGAGAAGACAAAGTGATATATTACAATGACATGTACAAAGACCTGGAATTAGAAAACCAAAAGGGAAGCACACATTTGGCATTTCTCAAGCTGAAAGAACTGAACCAAAAAATTCAAGCCTCTAGTTGGCAATATTGAAGGATTCGATGGACAAAAAATTTAATGACACACCAAAACCAAAACCAAACCCACTGCCATTGAGTCAATTCTGACTCACAGCGACCCTACAAGACAGAGTAGAACTGTCCCACAGGGTTTCCAAGGAGCACCTGGCAGACTGTAACTGCTGACCTTTAGGTTAGCAGCCTTAGCACTTAACCACTACGCTACCAGGGTTTCCTTAATGACACAGGAAGCATCGAAAGGAGATGGAAAAAAATACACAGTCACTGTACCAAAAAGAATTGGTCAATGTTCAACCATTTCAGGAGGAATCATGTGATCAAGAATGGAAGGTACTTCAAGAAGAAGTCCAGGCTGCACTGGAGACAATGGTGAAAAACAAGGCTCCAGGGTTTGATGGAATACCAACTGAGATGTTTCAACAAACAGATGCAATGCTGTAAGTGCTCACTCCTCTATGCCAAGAAATCTGGAAGAGAGCTACTTGGCTAACTGACTGGAAGAGATCTGTATATGTGCTCATTCCAAAGAAAGGTGATCCAACAGAATGTGGAAATTATCAAACAATGTCATTAATTTCACGTGCGAATAAAATTGTGCTGAAGATGATTCAAAAAGGTAGCAGCAGTACATTGACAGAAAGTTGCCAGAAACTCAAGCCAGATTCAGAAGAGGACACGGAATGAGGGATATCATTGCTTGATGTCAGATGGATCTTGGGTGAAAGTAGAGAGTATCAGAAAGATGTTTACCTGCATTTTATTGACTATGAAAAAGCATTCAATTGTGTGGATCATAACAAAGTACAGGTAAAATTGTGAAGAATGGGAATTCCAGAACTCTTATATGTGCTCATGTGGAACCTGTACCATAGACCAAAAGGCAGTTAATTGAACAAAACTAAAGGATACTGCATGGTTAAAAATCAGGAAAGGTATGTGTCAGAGTCTTATACTTTCACCACACTTATTCATTTTGTATGCTGAGCAAATAATCCAAGAAGCTGGACTATTTGAGGAAGAACGAAGCATCAGGATTGGACAGAGACTCATTAACAACCTGCGATGTGCAGATGACACAACCTTGGTTGCTGAAAGTGAAGAAGATTTGAAGCACTTACTGATGAAGATCAAAGACCACAGCCTTCTGTATAGATTACACCTCAACAGAAAGAAAACAAAAATCCTTACAATTGAATCAATAAGCAACATCATGGTCAATGGAAAAAGACTGAAGTTGTCAAGGATTTCATTTTACTTGGATCTACAATCAATGCCCATGAAAGCACCAGTCAAGAAATAAAATGATGCATTGCGTTGGGCAAATCTGCTGCAAAAGACCTTTTTGAAGTGTTAAAAAGCAAAGATGTCACCTTGAGGACTAAGATGTGCCTGACCCAAGTCATGGTATTTTCAATCATCTCATATGCATGCCAAAGCTGGACAACAAATAAGGAAGACTGAAGAATTGATGCATTTGAATTATGGTGTTAGTGAAGAATACTGAATATACCATGGACTGCCAGAAGAAGGAGCAAATCTTTTATGGAAGTACAGCCAGAATGTTCCTTAGAAGCGAGAATGGTGAGGCTTTGTCTCATGTGCTTTGGACATGTTAGCAGGAAAGACCAGTCCCTGGAGAAGGACATCATGCTTGGTAAAGTAGAGGGCCAGCGAAAAAAAGACCCTCAAGGAGATGGATTGACACAGTGGCTGCTACAATGGGCTCAAACACAACAATGTGAGGATGGTGCAGGACCAGGTGATGTTTTGTTCTGTTGTACATTGGGTCACTATGAGCCAGAAGAAACTCTATGACACCTAACAACAGCAACATTTTACATTCAGGTTGAGAATTCCAGACTAAAGCTCAGAAGAGAATTTGGTGCTGGAGGTATATATTAGGAGGTTATCAGACTATAGGTAGAAGTTGAATCCATGAGATTAGAGAAAGTCACCCAGGGACAGTGGGGTGAGTCGTGGTGAAATTAGCTCCTCCAGATTTTCCAAATGGATGTCTGGTGTCAAGTTAGGGCAAAGTCACTATGGAACTGAAATTTGTTAAATCTAGGTAGGGGAAATTATCACAACATGCATCCTTCTTAGGAATTTAGGAAACTGGTCTAGGGAAATGGTAAGTTGCTAAAGTAGTAGGAAAATGAATCAAAACTCATAAGCAAAAAGGCTAAAGTTAGTGATTTAAGGAAATCTTTGAGCTCTATCTCTTGAGCATATAGGCTATTCACACCTCTGTGGGGTATTTACCTTTCATTGGTTCTTATTTTATTGAAGTTATAACAAGATAGGTGTGAATGTACAAGACTGTGCCCTTTCTTCCTGGGGAATGATTTGCCAAGGGCAGGGCCAGATAACTTGGCCACTGTAAACAGTTGAGAAGACTAGCTAGACTCAGATCTCTAGGAAGAATTTTTCAGGTGGCAAATAGTTGCTGCTTCTGTTGCTTGTTTCAAGACTTTAGAAAAGTGCAAATTATCCCAAGGCCGCTGGACAAGTGTTGTGTCACCCTCAGGAGTAGTAGCCTAGCCCTGGAGAAGCGTCATTTGGGAGAAGTCAAATTCCCTGAGCTTGTCTATGCACAACAGCTTGTGTGCGCCCCTAAGGAAGCAGAGATTATTGAGGAAAATAACACTGAATGGCATGCAGGTCTGTCCTTCCCACCTCCTATGTCATTTGCTACTAAGCAGGTGGTGCTATGGCACTTGTTAGGAGCTTGGGCCTCATTCAAGACTATATCTTTGCTTTCACTGAAGCTACTGAATTTGAGGAGACCTGGGGAGAATTAATACACCTCAATATTCCTTTAACATCTTTTCCCTGTGTGATACATCCATTCTCACCTGCTGTTTTCATATTGTACTCCTTTCATCCCTATGTCTCACATTGAAAGCCTGCTGTGCTGGGACATTGCCTCTATCGTTCTTAACAGGCTGAACACACCGTCAGAGCCTGGCAAATGACAATGCCCTGCTAGTGGAAATCTTTTCCCAGGGCTTCCTCCCCACATGCTCCAGGCCAGCAGGGGTTGACTAGAGTCCTGCCCAGGAGCCCCTCTCTGGGAAGCTGACTTGCTCCTACTTGCCCAGCTTGGGACTTCTGCAGCTTGTTTCAACACCTTCTTGAATTGGGTGAGGGAGGCGTGGGATGACTGTGAGGGACGTTACTAGTGAGAAAGTCAAAGCAAGAGTAGCAATTAAATAATTAAATTGAAAGGTACTCTTTGGTAAACAATTCTCTACACTTTACAATCATGTCTGCACTCTGCCTCTCCTCCAAACCCACTTACAGATCCCCTCCTGTCCTTGGCATGATTTTCCCCGTCTATCCGAGAGTCTAGAAGGATGCTGGATGGGAGGATGGACTCCACTCCTGGCTAGAGCTGCTGGATTCCACCACTGCTGGCCATGCCTCTACAAGAATCCTTTAATAGCCCAGTTCAAAGACTTGTCATTAGGATTAAGTAAAAACCCAATAGAGCATCTTTATTTGTGGCTCACAAGTTATGTAAGCTTCTTTGTACTGTCTCTGCCTAGAGTTAAAGGAAGAGAGACAGACAGATAAACGATCATTAAAATACCTTGTCTATTGCCTGTAGTCAGTCTGTCATATGTGGTGGCTTGGGTGTTGCTATGATGCTAGAAGCTATGCCACCAGTATTTCAAATACCAGCAGGTTCACCTATGGTGTATAGGTTTCAACAGAACTTCCAACTAAGACAGACTAGGAAGAAAGACCTGGCACTCTACTTCTGAAAATCAGCCAATGAAAACTTTATGGATCACAACAGAATATTGTCCAGTATTGAGGTGGGAGATGAGAAGATAGTGCAGAACTGGAAAGCATTTGATTCTGTTGTGGATGGAGTCACCATGAATAGGCCCCAACTCTACAGCAACTAACAACAACAAATATGCCTTATAGATATTACCCTAACAATATTGTCCCAGATAGGTAGGTAGATAGAAAGATGGAGAGAGGATGGAGGGGTGGGTTTTTCTTGAGTGAATTCTCAAGGAAATCCCTGCTTACTGCTGGGCAGATAAAATTAGGGTCACATTAGGTCTCGCATTTATCTCATGGCTCAAGGAATAATGATGCCCGACTCACACTGCACTTGAGTATGTCAGATACAGTGCTTCCACCCAACACTGGAGATGACATGATCCCCCACTCCCCCAACTTCAAGGGAAATTACCTCCCTGCCTCTCTAGCACACAATAGCTTCACTTGGCTTTTTTTTTAACCTTCACATATTTGTGGGAATAACTATTATTCATCTTCTGGGCCTTTCACAGAATTCAGGTAATCCACAGCTGGTAATGAAGAGAAATGTGTCAGGTAATGAGGAAAGTGGCCACCATTTTAGTAATGAAGAAAAATGGACAGAAATTCTGCAGCAATGGCACCTACACTATTTTCTGATGTAATTGGCACAAGGTAATTACCTTTTCATCCTCCCTGACTTCATCTTTGGAAACTAGTTCCAAATTCCTTACATTCATCACAAAATAGAAAATTGAACTGGGGTAATAAAGTGCACCTGACCCAAGCCATTGTATTTTCAATCACCTCTTCTTTTTTTTCTTATGCATGTGAAAGCTGGACAATGAATAAGGAAGACCAAAGAAGAATTGATGCCTTTGAGTTGTGGCGTTGGTGAAGAAGATTGAATAGACCATGGACTACTGGAAGAATGAACAAATCTGTCTTGGAAGAAGTTCAGCCAGAATGTTCCTTGGAAGCAAGGGTGCCAAGACTTTGTTTCACATACTTTGGACGTGTTATTAGAAGGGACCAGTCCCTGGAGAAGGACATCATACTTGGTAAAGTAGTGGGTCAGCAAAAAAGAAGAAGACCCTCAATGAAACGGATTGACACAGTGGCTGCAACAATCGGCTCAAACATAGCAAGGACTGTGAGGATGGCGCAGGACCGGGCAGTGTTTTGTTCTGTTGTACATAGGGTTACTATGAGTTGGAACTGACTCAACAGTACCTAACAACAAGAACAACAAGTTAAAAAGGCAAAAGAGCTCATCTTTGTGATGCTAGCCTTAAAAGAAAGAAATAAAATCATTTACAAGTTTAATGAAAAGGATAACAGTTTGCGGGAATCATTCTAGTTTTGGTTATGTTTGTTATTGCTGACTAAACCTTCTGTTAACTACATATAAAGGGAGACTCAAGCAGGGATAAATATGAATATGCTCTAACACATATGCATAGCCATTGCTGCCACTGAAATGGTACCCACTCACGTCAGTAGAGTAGAATAGGCAGGCCTCCTCGCACTACTTCTGCTTGGGGTAAACCCAAGCCTGAGAGCAGCATAGAAATCAGCCTTATATCCATAATGCTTGGCGTACTAAAATAAGCCCTGTTAGGATAATATTTATAAGGCAGGTAGTTTTTCAAGGTCACCTATTTTCAGCACCATACTCTGGTTGCAGCTTCTTTAGATTCAATCTCTAGAAAAGTTCTTAAACTCAGAATTTTACAAAAATATCAGGAGGGTTAAGGATGAACCTCACCCTAGGAAAGAACTGTGTGCAGTTATTAAAATTAAGTATCTGTGGCTGTCTTAAAGATGTGTCGACAAATTCTGGATTATTCTCTCCTTCTTCCCTTCAAGGTGGACTGGACTTAGTGACTAGCTTCCAGTGAGTAGATTAAAGAGGAAGTGATGGGATATCACTTCCAAGATTAAGTTATAAAAAGACTGAGGCTTCTATTTTTCCTTCAGTTCATTTTGTCTTCTAAATTTTATTTATTTTTTGTTGTTTAGAATATACACAGCAAAACATACACCAGTTCAACAGTTTCTACATGTAAAATTTAGTGACATAGACTACATTCTTCGAGTTACGCAACCATTCTCACTCTCCTTTTCAGAGTCGTTCCTCCCTCATTAACATAAACTCACTGCCCCCTAAAGTTCCTATCTAATCTTTTGAGTTGCTGTTGTCAGTTTGATTCTATATGAATAGATCTCCAGAGAGTATAATGCTCAAGGCAGACCTTTTTTACTAGTTAAGCTAAACTACTGTTCTATTTTGAGATGACTTCAGGGGATATTTTTGCTTTAAGGTTGAAAAGTTATCTCAGCACAATAGTTTCAGGAGCTCATTCACCCTCCAGGGCTCCAGAAAGTCTAGAATCCATGAGAATTTGAAATTCTGTTTGGCATTTTTTTCCCTTTGATCAGGATTTTTCTATAGAATCTTTGATCAAAATGTTCAGTAATGGTAGTTGGGCACCATCTTGTTCTTCTGGTCTCATGGCAAAGGAGGCAGTTGTTCATGGAGGCCATTAGCCATACATTCCATGTCGTCCTCGTTCCTGCCTCTCCTTCTTCCTCTGTTATTCCAGATGAATAATGACCAATTGTTGTGTCTTGAAAAGACACTTGCAAGTTTTTAAGACTCCAGGCACTACACAACAAACTGAAAAGTAGAACAGAAGCCAATTAACTGGGATGTCCCATAAAACCATGACTCTAAACCTGCAAACCAAGGAACCAAATCCCATGAAGTGTTTGGTTGTACATAAGTAGCCTCAGCAGCTACTCTTTTTTTTTTTTTCTCATTGTTGTAAATATATCTATGACACAACTTTTGCCAATTCAACTTTTTACAGGTGTTCAACTTATTGACAGCAATTACAATAAATGGTTGTGCCAAACCAAAATAATAGTAATAAAACCCATTGCCATCAAGTCAAACTGTTCCATAGAGTTTCCAAGGAGTGCCTTATGGGTTCAAACACCCAACCTTTTGGTTAGCAGCCGTAGAACTTAATCACTATGCCATATGCCGCCAGGGCCCTACCCTTAATCAATGTGATTTTTCTCTCACCATTAAGTTCCCTTTTCCCCCTCCATCCCCCACCGGTAACCATTAATAAACTTTTTGTTATATACCTGCTTTTTCTTTTTATGTTAGCAAAGTCATACAATATTTGTCCTTTTGTGATTGGTCTATTTCACTCGTCATAATGTCTTCAAACTCTATCCATACTGCAGCATATATCAAAACTTCATTTCTCCTACTGGCTGAGTAGTATTCCATTATACGTTTGTATCACATTTTGTTTATTCATTCATCTGTTGATGGGTGTTTAAGTTATTTCCACCTTTTGGCTATTGTGAATAGTGCTGCAATGAACGTTGGTATACAAGTCTCTTTTGAGTCTCTGCTTTCAAGTCTTTTGGGTATATAACGTATTTTTATGCAAATAACACACGCCTCCTCCACAGGCCTGTCAGTTTGTTGTACTGTGGGGGCTTGCATGTTGCTGTGATGCTGGAAGCTATGCCACTGGCATTCAAATACCAGCAGGGTCACCCATGGCAGACAGGTTTCAGCTGAGCTTCCAGACTAAGACAGGCTAGGAAGGACCTGGCAGTCTAATTCTGAAAAGAATTAGCCAGTGAAAACCTTATGAGTAGGAGCGTAACATTGTTTGGTATAGTGCCAGAAGATGAGCCCCTCAGGTTGGAAGGCACTCAAAAGATGACTGCGGAAGAACTGCCTCCTCAAAGTAGAGTTGTCCTTAATGACAGGACCTTCATTTGCTGATGTGGCATGACTCAAAATGAGAAGAAACAGCTGCAAATATCTATTAATAATCGGGACGTGGAATGTACAGACTATGAATCTCATAAAATTGGAAGTCGCCAAAAATGAAATGTAACACATAAACATTGACATACTAGGCATTAGTGAGCTGAAATGGACTGGTATTAGCCATTTTGAATTGGACAATCATGTGGTCTACTATGCCAGGAACGACAATTTGAAGAGGAATGGTGTTATAGTCATCGTCAAAAAGAACGTTTCAAGATCTACCCTGAGGTACTACGCTGTCGGTGATGGGATAATATCCATACACCTACAAGGAAGACTAGTTAATACGACTCCTACTTAAAATTACTCACCAATTACTAATGCCAAAGATGAAGAAATTGAAGATTTTTACCAACTTCTGCAATCTGAAATTGATCAAACATGCAATCAGGATGCATTGATAATTACTGGAAATTGGAATTTTCAAGTTGGAAAAAAAGAAGAAGGATCTGTAGCTGGAAAATATGGCCTTGGTGATTGAAACAATGCTAGAGATTGCACGACAGAATTTTGCAAGACCAATGACTTCTTCATTGCAAATACCTTTTTTCACCAACATAAATGGTGACTATACATGTGCCAGAAATTCAAGCCAGATTCAGAAGAGGATGCAGAACTGGACATATCATTGCTGATGTCAGATGGATCCTGGCTGAAAGCAGAGAATACCGCAAAGATGTTTACCTGTGTTTTATTGACTATGCAAAGGCATTCAACAGTGTGGATCATAGCAAATTATGGATAACATTGCAAAGAATAGGAGTTCTAGAACACTTAATTGTGCTCATGAGGAACCTGTACACAGACCAAGAGGCAGTGGTTCAAAGAGAACAAGGGGATACTGGTTGGTTTAAAGTCAGGAAAGGTATGCATCAGAGTTGTATCCTTTCATCATACCTATTCAGTATGTATGCTGAGCAAATAACCCAAAAGGCTTGACTATATGAAGAAGAATGGGGCATCAGGATTAGAGGAAAACTCATTAATTGCCTGCAATGTGCAGATGACACAACCTTGCTTGCTGAAAGTGAAGAGGGCTTGAAACACTTCCTGATGAAGACCAAAGACCACAGTCTTTAGTATGGATTACACCTCAACATAAAGAAAACAAAAATCCTCACAAGTGGACCAAATAAGCAACATCATGATAAATGGAGAAAAGACTGAGGTTGTCATGGATCTTATTTTACTTGGATCCACAATCAACACCCATGGAAGCAGCAGTCAGGAAATCAAAAGACACATTGCAGTGGGCCAATCTGTTGCAAAAGACCTCTTTAAAGTGTTAAAAAGCAAAGATGTCACCTTGAAGACTAAGGTGCGGCCATGGTGTTTTCAATCGCCTCCTATGCATGTGAAAGCTGGATGACGAATAAGGAAGACTGAAGAAGAATTGCCACGTTTGAATTGTGGTGCAGGTGAAGAACATTGAACATACCACGGACTGTCAAAAGAACAAACAAATCTGTCTCGGAAGAAGTACAGCCAGAACGTTCCTTAGACGCAAAGACGGTGAGACTTCATCTCACATACTTTGAACATGTTGTCAGGAGGGATCAGTCCCTGGAGAAGGACACCATGCTTGGTGAGGTAGAAGATCAGCAAAAAAGAAGAAAACCCTCAATGAGATGGATTGACACAATGGCTGCAACAAGGGGCCTAAGCATAACAATGATTGTGAAGATGGCACAGATCTGGGCAGTGTTTCATTCTGCTGTACATAGGGTCACTATGCATCAGAACCAACCCAATGGCACCTAACAACAACAACTATACATGCCTTCTGCATTTGTTTGCCAACCACATCCTGCCTCTGTGAGGTATTTTCATAAGTGTCACTACGTCAATTTGTTTTACACATTGCTATAAAAAAAATTAGCATAGCATGCTTAAGAAAATACCTTTGTGGGCTGAGGGAGGGTGAGGCTGGCAAAAGATCATAGAAGGTGCGCATTTTTTTTTGTAAAAATCCGGTACCTAGGAGTGGAATTGCTGGATCATATGATAGTTACATTTTTTGTTCTTTCAGGAGCTGCCATACTGTTTTTCCCAACAGCTGTACCATTTTTGCATTCCTACCAGCAATGAATGACGGTTCCAATTTCTTCACATTTTCACCATTTGTTATTTTCTTTTTCTTTTTTTTTTTGTTGTTGTTGTTGCTGTTCCCTTATCCTAGCCATCCCATTAGGACTGAAATGGTATCTTATTGTTGTCTTGATTTGCATCTTTCTGATGGCTAATGATGATCAGTATCTTTTGATGTGTTTGGTGGCCATTTGAATGTCCTCTTTGGTGAAATGTTTATTCAACTCATTTGCCCATTTTATGATTGGGTTAGTTGTATTTTTGTTGTTTTCAGGCTTTTTCTTGAAGGTGCTGTCGCTTTTTTCTGTCTGTTGGACCATTTACCCTGGGAAAAGATGGCTACCATGTCTTCAGGACACTTAGGCAGCTCTGCAAAGAGGCCCATGTGGCAAGACCTGAGACTTCCAGAAAACATCAGTGAGGAATTAAAGATTCCGTTTAACAGCCATATGAGTGAGCCTTCTTGGAAGTAGACATTCTAGGCCTAGGGAAGGCATCAAATGATACAGTGCAAACTGACATCTTGACTACAACCTCATGAGAGACCCTGAGCCAGAACCACCCCAGTTAAACCATTCTTGGATTCCTGACCCTCAGAAAATGCGAGGTAATAAATGTTCATTGTTTTAAATCATTAATTTTGGGGATAATTTGTTCCACAGCAACAGATACTGACGTACAGTATGACTGTATGTACATGAACTCACAATAATATTGACTGTGCATCTACTGTGAAATTCTATTCCTTCTCCAAAGCACTTGAGGAAAGCTTTAACCACTGAGGTTAAGAAAATGTCTATGTCTTAATCTATTTGCACTCTTTAAAGAACAAATGCATTCATTTGGTTCTCTAAAATATGGTCATTGCCTCTCAGATCTCTTATGGATCCCTTTCCCACATTGGCCTATGTGGAATGAATACTTAGTATATTAACTGCAGAACATTCTCTGTTCCTCTGTCTGCAGTAACCCTAAATTTACACTTCAAGTGCAGAATCTATATTTCAGCTGCATATGTAGGGCTCCAGATACTACTTATTGCAAAGACATACATTAAATGGGAGCTTTGCAAACTAACTCCCCTGCCTGTATTATTTTCTTTTCTCACTCTTCCTAAACTCTATCATTTGTACGGTGTTGGTGAAAGCAGTTTGTTTATAGCTTTAGAGCTTGTAATTACTCCAGAAATATACTTCAGTAACTATGACTGGAAAAATTCTTCACCACTCACTCATGTCTGGTATAGACTGGGTGGAGGCCTGTCTATGAGCAGCTTATAGGAGGTGAGATCTGAGGACCTGGATGACCCAGGAGAGTTTCTGACCTTTTGAGGAATCATTCAGCTGTGGAGAACAGATCTAAGCAATAACAAAAGAAATGAGTTGAGGCAGCAAGTCATGAGGCTGATGAGAAGAGGTTAAAGAAAATAGAGTAAGAAACAACATGCTGAATTCTGTAGTCAGGCATCTAAATTCTTTAGTCTTTTTAGACTGAAAATACTGCAGGGCAATCCTTTGATTGAGTTTGGGTCAGATTCTTAAGGAAGTCACATTAGGCTAGACATCAGAAGGGTTTGATATCACAGGACTTCCTATGTTGCATTATTAAATATTCCATTCTTTCTCTCTCCCTCACAAACATACATGGACTTAAGCCATTATGTGTTGGCATCATACATTCCTTTATATACATGGAAAGTATCATGAGGTAGGAGGCAGAAGATAAGGGTACTAGTCCCTCCTATCTTCTAATTTCACAAGATGACTTGATAACCTTGGTTATGGAGTTAGCTACTCTGGACCTCCATTGTGTCATCCATAAAATGGAGTCATTCTATCAAAATATATGGATCAGATCTAATAGCCCTTTGAAATTCTATCCAACCCTAAAGTCTATAATTCTATGAATTGAGTTCTGGTAGTTGTAGGCTTGTCCCTAGGGCATTCCTGAGCCCGAGAATGGCTACCTCTCTGGACATAAAGAAAGAACACAGACAGTTTTTCCATCTCTAAACTGTATGTGCTCCAACCAAGAACAGAGACAGAGTTCGTGTCCTGAAAACTCAAGAAATATGAACGGACTTAAGAGTACGCAGCTAGTAGAATTATGTCTAGAGTGTCATCTATAGCCAGGGCTTTATTTTCAGGGAAGCTCTTATCTTAGCAGGAAGGTGGCACTCCAAGGGGTGAACACCTAGCTGAATGTCCATTCAATCAGGATAGCAAGCCTGAAAACTCTACTCAGGGCATTCAAGGGAAGCTTGGCAGTGTGTGACTTAAAGCCTTAATTACTGTCTTAGTCATCTACTGCTGCTATAACAGAAATACCACAAATGGATGGCTTTAACAAAAAGAAGTTTATTCTCTCACTGTCTAGTAGGCTTACAAGTCCAAATTCAGGGTGTCAGCTCCAGGGGGAGGCTTTCTCTCTCCGTCAGCTCTCCAGGAAGGTCCTTGTCATCAATCTCCCCTTGGTCTGGGAACATCTCAGTGCAGGAACCTCAGGTTCAAAGGGTGCACTCTGCTCCCAGCACTGCTTTCTTGGTGGTGTGAGGTCCCCATGCCTCTCTGCTCACTTCTCTCTTTTATATCTCAAAAGAGATTGGCTTAAGACACCATCTAATCTTGCAGACCTCATTGATATAACTGCCGCTAATCCATCTTATTCCATCATAGTGATAGGATTTACAACATATAGGGAAATCTCATCAGGTGATAAAATGGTAGAGAATCATGCAATCATACAATGGAATCATAACCTAGCCAAGTTGACAGATATTTTGGGGGGAACACAATTCAATCCATGACAACTATGTTGACACTGAAGTGACAAAGAGGCAGAAATGAGAAAGCAGTCTTGGGGAAGGCAAAGAAGGTAAGGGAGGCCCAGTCAACCAAACTGACTCCCCATCCCATTACTATTACTATGTTGTTGTTGTTAGGTGCTGTCGAGTCGGTTCCGACTCATAGCGACCCTATGCACAACAGAATGAAATACTGCCTGGTCCTGTGCCATCCTTACAATCGTTGTGATGCTTGAGCTCATTGTTGCAGCCACTGTGTCAATCCACCTAGTTGAGGGTCTTCCTCTTTTCCGCTGACCCTGTACTCTGCCAAGCATGATGTCCTTCTCCAGGGACTGATCCCTCCTGACAACATGTCCAAAGTATGTAAGACGCAGTCTTGCCATCCTGGCCTCTAAGGCGCATTCTGGCTGCACTTCTTCCAAGACAGATTTGTTTGTTCTTTTGGCAGTCCATAGTATATTCAATATTCTTTGCCAACACCACAATTCAAAGGCGTCAACTCTTCTTCGGTCTTCCTTATTCATTGTCTAGCTTTCATATGCGTATGACGTGATTGAAAATGCCATGGCCTGGGTCAGGCGCACCTTAGTCTTCAGGGTGACATCTTTGCTCTTCAACACTTTGAAGAGGTCCTTTGCAGCACATTTGCCCAATGCAATGCGTCTTTTGATTTCTTGACTGCTGCTTCCATGGTTGTGGCTTGTGGATCCAAGTAAAATGAAATCCTTGACAACTTCAATCTTTTCTCCGTTTATCATGATGTTGCTCGTTGGTCCAGTTGTGAGGATTTTTGTTTTCTTTATGTTGAGGTGTAATCCATACTGAAGGCTGTGGTCTTTGATCTTCATTGGTAAGTGCTTCAAGTCTTCTTCACTTTCAGCAAGCAAGGTTGTGTCATCTGCATAACGCAGGTTGTTAATGAGTCTTCCTCCAATCCTGATGCCCCCGTTCTTCTTCATACAGTCCAGCTTCACGTGATATTTGTTCAGCATACAGATTAAAAAGGTATGGTGAAAGAATACAACCCTGACACACACCTTTCCTGACTTTAAACCAATCAGTATCCCCTTGTTCTGTCCGATCAACTGCCTCTTGATCTATGTGAAGGTTCCTCATGAATTCCAGAACACTTAATTGTGCTCATGCAGAACTATTACTATAGCCAGAGTCAAAATGTTACCAGATCGAAATGGTCTGGTAGGACTTCAAAGCTGTTTGGAGTAGACAGGTCAAAAAATGATAGAAGATTCTAGAGTTAAACCGCTTGGGGCTTGGGATCAAATGGCTACAAATACAGACTCTTCTCTTACTAGCTGTGTATCCTTAAGCAAGTTAGGCAAGTTATTTAATCTTTCTAAGCTTTAGTTTCATATTGATATGAATTAAATTATTTTCCTCCCAAAAGTTATATTGAAGCACTAACCCCTGTACCTGTCGATATGACCTTGTTTGGAAATAGGGGTTTTCTTTTGTTATGTTAATAAGGTCATGCCAGATTAGCATGGGTTCTAAACCTAATCCCTTCTGAGTGGTGTCCTATAAAAAGTGGACACAGACAAGGAGAGTTTGCACACACAGGGAGAAGATATGCCAAGGATTTCCTGCAGCTATCAGAAGCTGGAAGAGACAAAGAAGGACTTTCTCCTCAAACCAACAGCCTGTATTCAGACTTCTAGCCCCCAGAACTATGAGAAAAGAAATTTCGGTTCTTTAAAGCCACCCATTTGTGTTATTTCTGCTATAGCAGCAGTAGGTAACTAAGATACATGTCTACAACAAAATAATAGTGCCCATCTTAGAAGGTTGTTGTGAGAACTAAATGGAATTGTACATAGCCTCAATAAATGTTAGCTATTGAAAAAAAAAAAATTTTTATTATTGCTATTATTATTTCCAGCTTCAAGAAGGTGGATTGTGGGGTGTTCTATAGCAGGCAGGTATAGAGTATATATCTGGACAATGGTGAAAACCTAAGAAGAAAGGATTTCCAGTAGACCAACAATTTTAGCTTCATTGTATTGGTTCTAGTGGCAAATGAGGTTAGCTGGGGCTCAGAACATATTCTGGGGAAGTGAAACAGCAAGTAATTGCTGCTGCTTTTTTTTTTTTTTTTTTTTTAAGTATTTGCATTTCTCATGGAATGGAAGAATCCTTGTATGTGAGTTCTCAACCAGTCCATGAGATTCTGCTGAATCTTGAAGCCTGATCTGATAGCTTTCAAGTCAGGAGTCTGGGGGATGACAGCTTCCCCAGGGAGAAATGAAACATCTGCTGGAAATTCCCCACCCCCATCTCTTGACCTTAAAGCTTTAGAGGAAATGAAAAGCAACTTCTCTTGATAAAAAGATTGGGAATTCCTGCTGCAATGTATTACTGTTTCTTTAAGGCTTCCATGGAAATGAAAGCTGTTCTCAAGCAAAGATAGGTCAAATCTATTAAGCGAGCCTATTTCCTTAGGCATTTACCTCAAGAAAATCAGAGAATAGTAGAAAAGAAGTTTCTCTGACAAAATAAGAGTTTCTTTTGGTAGGCTTGATTTTGTTTGTTTCACATTTATTTAATGAACACGGGGGGGATACTTAAAATTGGGTATGAAAAAAGGTCATTATTAGAAGAGAGCGCAGAATTTCCAAGATGGAGGTCACTGTGGTTTACACATAGTGTAAACTTGTGACCCTTTCCTCAGCCTTTCTCACACTCCTTCCCTCAGGAATTCTGTTTCTGTCCTCTCAACTTCCAAAGAATCATCAGGAAGCTACGTTCCAGTAACGTTAGCCTAAAAGACATTTCATTCTTCTCTTTATCCCCCACTCCAATGGAATCTCTTACCAGAATTAGTTTCATCATTGGGGGTTGGAGGAGGAAGTTGAGCAAACCTTTCTCCAAGCTATAATTACATTTTCTGTGTTAATACAACACCTGCCATCTGCTCTTGTCCTGGAGGCTGTGAGAAATCATTAGATAATAACCGCAAGGTCCTTAGGAGCGCCTCACAAAATACAACTAAAGGCAGTGCTGTGACTTCCTAAACTCAAGATTTCTGGCTTATCTTTGATGTTCCTTGGAGCCTGGCAGTGATTGGTCATATAGGGAAGGAGAAATATTCAACCATTTTTATCTCAGCTGACCTTTTACAGAGACAAGAAGTAATTTTGTTTGAGTTCTCCATTTTGGTATGAGATAATAACCGTTGGGCAGGAATTTTGCCCAACACTTTGTAAGGTTTACATTCAACTGCTTTTGTCAGGCTGGCACTATATATTAATTCAATAGAGTATTCTTATCGAGAAACCGGACTTCTGCCACTTCAGGAAGATCTTGAAACAAGGAGCCTTTCCTGAACCACTCAAGTCTCCATGACTGTAAAAGTCTGATGTGTTTGAAAGATCCATTCTGGCCCAGGAGACGTTATCATGGAATGATCTGGAATCAGAATGTATAGATTTGAAGCTTCACCCTACCACTGCTTACAAATTCTGTGATTCTAAGAGACAGTAGAGCAACGGGGTTAAGAGAATAGGCTTTGGAAACACCATTTTCTTGCCGGATGGTCCTTCAAACCCCCAGGCCTCAGTTTTATTATCTGTGAAATGTGGATGATAATGAAGTCTAATCTCCAAAGTTTGGAGTGAGGATAAAATAAGTCAATGCATGTAATATGCTTCAAACAATGCCTGGCACATAATCACTCATGAATAAATGTTAGCTATTTATAGTGATCGCTATTATTCTTTCCAAATTTTCTGTATTTCAGCCAAAGCCAGGCAAAGTCAAAAAAAGAAAGGGAAACAACCAAGGAGGACTCTAGGCAAAATGCTGAATTTGGAAAACTGGGAAACAAGGCAAACTTACCCTTTGGCACCCTCTTTCCATTTTGCTCTCTCCAGTTAGTACCTAGTTTCCTTCTATAACCCTGCACATAAGCTCAGTGCTTTTCCCCTGCTCCCCTCCATACCCATACTTCGTCAGTCAACCTTTGTCCACACTAGTTAGTTCCTATTCATCAGGACTTTGCTCTAAACCAGGTGACAAAAAAAAAAAAAAAAATTCATCTGCCTTAAGGTGGTAATGAATACCGGTAGATTAATGCTATGCTTTTAAGATATCACATTTTAATTTCACAAAATGAAGATTGCCCTATTAGCAGGAGGAGTACCCCAAACTTGAGAACTTCAGGCAATGTGAGGGTGGGTAGGGATAATATTTGGGAGCAGGTAGAGCAATTGGTTTTCCTCGAATCACAGATAAGCTACTATTTGGACAACATGTACAGCTCATCCTAGGGTTAACTGTTTACTATAAAGCATCCTAGGTAGACTTTGGGGTGAAAGTGGAACACGCAGTGGCTTAAACACACATTATTAGGTTGACAGGTGTGGCATCAAGGCCCCAGCTCCCAGGGCCACTGTCAACAAGTCATGACACACTGAAAATCTTTCAGTCACATCTGAGTCTCCTAAAGATGTAGATACACTTGCTGAAGATATTCCAAACAGGAAAGCTAGGACTGCAGATCTAGCAAGTAGAAAAACATACGTCTAAAGGCCCAGCACTGACCTCCATCACCAATTATTATAACTGTGGGATAGGCAGCATTCTGAAACAGAAAAAGGGGCCAAGAGTAGGGATATTTGAGCTTCAAACCCATCTCTGCCACTTACTGGCTCTGTACCTTTAACCAAGTCAATTCACGTTATATTTGAGGGCCCTATTTGTAAATCTAGGGGATAGATGCTGAGGAGCACTATCCCTTCATCCTCCTTTCTCTCAGTCAGAGGTCCACTTGGGTCCTGGGGAACCCCTAAAGCTCCATAGGGCAATTTAAGCAGCACTCCATGTAACAAGGCAACAGAATTTCCTGATCAGAGGAAGCCATAAGGAAATTAAAATGCTGAACAGGTTAACCCAGGGTAGGGGAAAGTTACATGGAATTAGGTGAAGAGTAGAGAGATCAGCAACTTTTACGTTAGAAATTTAGTCAATTAAAATAGGGTTGGCAGATGATTCTCAGGAGTGACTGCACCCTTAAAAAAATACAGATACCCACTTCTCTATCCCAGAACAGTTCTGTGGAACTTCCTGGGTCTGGGCCTTAAGCGTCAGTAATTATTAAAGCTCATTTTTAAATCAAAAGTTCATCCAGTGATAAAAACCATCAGTGGTAGATTGTTGGCTTTATTGAAAACTAAAAGGAAGAGATGTGTGTAAGAGATTCTAAAGATGACCTAAGAGGACTGCCAATGGATTCGACTGGAAAGATAAAGGTCAGGAAA
This sequence comes from Elephas maximus indicus, assembly GCF_024166365.1. Classification (NCBI taxonomy): domain Eukaryota; kingdom Metazoa; phylum Chordata; class Mammalia; order Proboscidea; family Elephantidae; genus Elephas; species Elephas maximus. The sequence continues at coordinate 156,991,450 of NC_064822.1, forward strand.
ACCTCCAAGATGACTTAGGTCTCAAAAGATGGCATCTAAGAGAATGACGAAGTCATAACAGACTCTTGAAAATGCGAAGGTGGTGGTGTTGGTTTTAGAGGAAAGGTGAGTGTGATTGCATTGGGTAGCAGGGTATCTGAGTGATTTCACCTGTTCCAGTATGTGAAGTAATGAACAGCACTGTATCTACTCTGATCAGAAAATTTAACCTTGAACTGACTACTCATTCGCTTTTTTCAAAAGCCCAGCTGAAATAACATGGCAGTATAAGAAAGATGGACGAAAGGATGTCATATAGTTCTTTAATGTATTTTGTTTGGTTGGTTGGTTGGTTGGTTTAACTTCTTTTCGAGGTTATAAATTCTTTGCATGTTTATGAAAGCTATGAATTTAATTCCTAGAAAAATGCCATTGGAACCATACACACAAAATATTGTATAGAACCCAGGTTAACCATTCTTTCGCTAGATAATTTCTAGTCTTTTATTGTTTTAAGAACTCTGGTGTATCTGGTCTTCACTAACTCAGCCTCCCAGGTAACACCTTCAACAAGTTGTTTTAACATTATATTATATTCTTGAGTTTTACTGAAGGATCAAATTATTAAAGCCATAGAAACCACATTATTTTACTCAGTATCTGTTATAAGTGGTATAATCCACATAGGACTTAATACTAGGAAAATGTTTGTTTCGGTTGAAAAACTGATATATTTCCTTTTATCAGATTTATTAATTTGGGCATGCATCTATCTATTTAATAAATATTTACTTAGTACCCCCTCTATTTCAGGCATTTAGCCAGGAACTCGGGTTACATTAGTGAACAAGACGCCTACCTTTATGGTTCTTCAGTAAGACCAGTAAGAACAATAGACCTCATTTTGTTTTCATTTTTACTTCGGCTTCCAGAAAACTCAATAGTAAATTTTATGTTAAATTAAAATAAGTAAGTATTTGTTATACCAACACCACGACTACTCTTTCCAAGTAGGTAGGTTGCATATTTTAACTAAATATATGGGTGTGTGTTGACGTAGCCATAAAAAAATAGATAATAATAATCATGCTACCTGCCATTTGTAATATGTTGTAATGTATGATATGCCTTCACATACATTATTTCATCTGATCCTCACAATGAGTGAGGTATGTGTTAGCTGTTGTTATTGTCCTTGTTTTGTAGATTACACTATTGAGACTCCTCCAAAGTTAAGAGACTTACTTGGGATGATCAACTTGGAATTGCAGACTAGAACTGAGGTTTTCTGCCTCCAAAATCCAAAAACTCTTTTTACTTTACAGTGGATGACAAAGTGGTTTGCTTTGTGTACCAACCATGATAGAATGATGGTGGATGTACAAGGTCCTGTGTTATGCAAGATGGTGGGGTCAGGTGGGATGGAGTACTATGACTGATTAGTGATATCTGCCACAGGCATGATAGGCAGTTTGCAGGACTTATATTTGCTGCCCCAGGACCCAAACCATGTCATTCACCAGAGATTAGAAAATCATCAGAAATCTGCACATGCTGTCACGGAAAGCAAGGGGAAAGCCACGTTAGAGAAGAAAGACTTGTTCGGCAGAATGAAAGGCTAAAGAGAGGGCAGCAAGGATGAAGAACAAGAAAGGGACTTATTCTTTCAAGGGTACAGTTTCAGTAGACAGGAATGCCCCCAAGATTATCTGTGATTAAAATGGGGATGGATGATGAAGAAAGTAGACCAGGCTAGAAGTGAAAGGAGCCCTGGCGGCACAGTGGTTAAGAGCTATGACTACTAACCAAAAGGTCGGCAGTTTGAACACACCAGCTACTCCTTGGAAACCTGATAGGGCAGCTCTACTCTGTCCTATGGGTCGATATGTGTCAGAATTGACTCAGTGGCAATGAGTTTAGAAGTGAAAACGAGAAACAAGAAGGGTACTAGCCAATCGCTTTTGAGTCAAGTCTGACTTATGGTGATTCCATGTGTGTCAGTGTAGAGCTGTGCTCCATAGGGTTTTCAATGGCTGAGTTTTGGGAAGTAGATCACCAGGCCTTTCTTTGAGGTGCCTCTGGGTGAACTCAAACCTCCAGCCTTAGCAGCTGAGCACACTAACCATTTGTACCACCCAGGGACTCCCAAAGGGATTAAAGGGAGTATAAACCAAGCAAAGTTGTTACGCTGTTGTGATTATTTTACAATGGAAAACTACAGACAGAAAAGAAATAAGTAGGGAAGGAAAGATAGTTAGGAAAAAGATGTGTTATACAGATTGCCTCTGTCTAGCAGTGAGGTCACTGACACTCTCAGGTGGAAGTGTACCCTTCCTAAATGCTTTGGAGCATTTCATGTCTTCTGCCTGTTCCTTACTCTTCAACTACAATGTTGATGTAATATGCACGCCTGTCCTTAGCTTTGCAGTTAAAACACCCTGGCAACCACAAGAAAACATGTCTGCTCATGATAACTACCTGAATTTTTAATAATGCCTAGCATTTTCTACCAATAGGATTTCAGTGTCTGAAACTCTTGATTTGGAAAATGAAACAGCTCTTGTTAGTTCTAACAGAAAAAGGCAGCTTGATTTCCAATGCTCTGTTTTAATTTGGGTTTTACTAGCCAGTGATTTTACTGAAAGTGAAACCCATATCCCTGTTCAGCTTTAGCATCTTAGCTCTAAAATGGGAAAATCACAGCTTCAGCAACAGAATTGAGAATGAGGTCCTGGCATATTTATTAAAAGCAATTTGGGTAAGACTTCTCAGTAAATGCTCACAAATTACTCACACCGTATGTCTAAATACACACAAACAGGTTTAGAAAACCTCGTTGAATTCAATGAAATAATTAGTTATGCAGAAAAGAACTGGGCTTCTTTACCAGATTCTTATCAACATAGACCCTGCTTGCTCCAAGGCAGTGAAGAAGGGAAGTTGGTCACTGTCATGACCAAAAAGGAATTCAGTACCCAACTACATGTGCCTGCTCTCTCTCTTTATTTTATTTCTGATGTTGTTGTTAAAATCACACACAGCAAAACATACACCAATTCAACCATTTCTACATGTACAATTCAGTGAAGCTGATTACATTCTTCAAGTTGTGCAACCATTCCCATGCTCCTTTTCTGAGTTCCTCCTCTTCCATTAACATAAACTCGCTGCCCCCTAAGCTCCCTGTCTAACCTTTTGAATTATTGTTGTCAGACTGATCCCATATACATAGTTCTTTAAAAGAGCACATGCTCAGGCAGGCATTCTTTAATTAAGGTAGACTATTGTTTGATTTAAAGAAGACTTAGGGGATATTTTTAGTTTAAGGTTTAAAGATTATCTCAGGGCAATAGTTTTTTGAGTTCAGCCAGTCTCAATGGCTGCAGAAAGTTTGGATTCCATGAAAATTTGAAATTCTGTTTCACAGTTTTTACACTTTTGATTAAGACTCTTCTATAGAAGTGCCTGAGCTCTCTTTACCCCCACAAAGAAGTTTTACAACTAGAGATCAGGAAAATGGTTTCAGACTGGATCTAGGAGAGGCATCTCCATCAGACCATGGGAGAAGGAGGAAGAGAAAGAATAGCCGTGTCCCTGGAATCTCAGTCCTGGCTTAGGATTTGACAAAATTTTGGCAGCCTGTCAATCCTGCTGGCCACCCAGGCCAGAGTTGAGATAAATATCAAAACACCATGAAGGACATTTTGAATCTATTTACTTTATTCAAAACCCTGAGAAGAATCCCCCTTTGGGGTTGCCCCAGAGAAAATGATGGTTATAAGACCAGAGGCTGCATTGATTCATAATTCACCTAAGACAACTATTGTCATGTCGACAGAATAGGACTTCTTTGTGTAAAAATATTCCATAGTTGAGTTTTATATTCTCTTATTCTTAAAGGCTTGCCCCTACTATAACCCACACCAGGGCACAAAGCTATCTATAGCTAGTGAATGCGTCTGAACCCTGATCCGTTTGGCAACAATCTAATTCCAGTCTGTCAGAAGGAGTAAGGTCAGTTTCTGAGGCAAAACTGGAACCAGAGGATTGACATTGATTACATCAGTCTGATCCTGACCTCAAAAGTTGTTTTGTCTCTAACATGAAGCTCCCAACCCCAGTCAACAGATGATGCCTACATCATTCCTCATGGTACAGGTTTTAGTGGAACTTCTAGACTAAGATGGACTTCAAAGAAAAGCCTGGCAATCTACTGATAAAAATCATCCAACGAAAACACTGTGATCCCAAAGGTCTGATACACAACCAATCATGGGGATGATGCAGGACCAGTCCACGTTTCCTTTGATTGTGCATGGGCTTGTCATGAGCTGGGGGCCCCCTGGACGACAGTTAATAACAAGAAAAACAGTAATTAATCATCTGGAGTCTGGATTTGGCCTCTTTCCCTGGGAGCCTCTGGGAACCCCATACTAGCTGGGTTCTTCCTAAGCAGGCAATGTAGAAAGGAAATAAAAGTAGAGGCCTTGGAATCCAGCAGAAAAAAACCCAGCAGAAGTGAGTTTAAATTCCAGCCATACCACTGACTGGCTAAATGGACTTAGAAAACCCACTTAACCTTCCTGTGCCTTGTTTTCCTTGGTTGTAAAATGGGGGTAATAATATTTAACTAATGGATTGAACATAATGAAAATGCAAGGCTGAGACAAGGTATTCAATACACTTCAGCTCCCCTTTCCCTGTACTCCACTCCCTCCCCCTGCCATTCCTTCCAGAGTCACACCCAAGAAGCTGTCATGCCTTTTTACTTTTCAAACAATGAGAATTATGTTTGTCTTGTACAAGCGCAGGGCAGAAACTACCCTTACTTCATAGGAGGCTCAAAATTCACAGTAACTGGAAGATGAATAGTTTTAGATGTTTCATTTGTTCTCTTTTTCTATTTTCCTTTCTTCATTCTTTTACAACACAGGCACTGTGTTCCTTTGACATTTGCAAATTTACTTTTTATGTGTGCAGGTGTAGGTGGACTGATTCAGGAGGAGAAATAGTAGCACAAAAGATAAGATTTTTCCTAATGCAGAATTCATTTCAGAAAGGGGGCGTAATTTTCACGATTAGCTGACATTTGAATGTTTGCTAATTGCTACGCACTGTTCTACGTATTGGAGCCCTGGTGGTACGGTGGTTAAGAGCTTGGCTGCTAACCCAAAGGTCAGCAGTTTGAATCCTTGGAAACCCTCTGGGGCAGTTGTACTCTGTCCTGTAGGGTCGCTATGAGTCGTAATTGCCTTGACAGCAGCGGGTTTTGGTTTGCTTCTATGTATCACACATTCCACGCTTACAATACCACGAAGTAAATACTTAGATTAGTAGATAAAGAAATTTAGGTACGGAGAAGTTAAGCAACTCATCCAAAGTCACACAGCCAATAAGTAGCAATACTAAGATCCAAACAAAGGCAAGTGTAGTTTCATAATACATGCACTCTCCCTTTTCTTCATCAACTTATTTATCCTCTTTTTCCAGGAACTCACTCTAAAAAGGGGGCAGTGGTGGTTCAGTGGTAAAATTTTCAGCTTCCATGCAGGAGGCTGAGCTTGATTTCCGGTAATGCACCCCATGGGCAGCCACCACTGATATGTCAGTGGAGGCCTGAGTGTTGGTATGATGCTGAACAGATTTTACTCAAACTTCCAGACTGAGACAGACTAGGAAGAAAGGCCTGGCAATCTACTTTTGAAAATGAGCCAATGAAAACCCTATGGATTACGACAGCCTGATCTACAACTGATCATAGGGTTGGTGCAGGACCAGGTAGTGCTTTGTTCCATTGTGCATGGGGTCACCATGAGTCAGGGGACGACTTGATGGCAGCTAACAACAACACTGTAGAACGTGGAGAGAAGCTAGATGGGGAAAAGCAATCATGAAGGACATTAGAAGTAGATATTGAGCTTATGTAATTGAAATCTGATGCTGTTTTTAAATATTCATAATAGAAGCACTAATGTTTTATATATGGGCAGGTAACTCACCCTGATCCGCTTTCTTTGTTTTAAGTAATGATGTCAGAAAGCCAACAGAGACTCCTGAGAAAGTGTTTGGGGTTTGCTATTATTTCCCAGGGCTAATATTCCTTGACCAAGAACAATTTCAAGGTTTCCAAGTGTAGCCAGAATGTCAAGGTCACTTTCTTTGAAGAGGAAAATATTTCCATTTCAAGGAGAGGAAGTGGACTTTTTCTTGGCTGAGTATATGATAACATTTCTTTACTGGAAATACCTACATTTTTTCTTCCTGAGCCAGATTTCTAGAATTTTTTTTTTTTTTTTTTTACCTCAAAGAGACCATGGATATTATTTACTTCTCCTCCCTTCTGTGATAATAAGGAAGGAGAAGTCAATTCTTTCCCTAAGGTCTCCCACTTATCTAGAAGCTGACCTAGGATTCAAATTCAGTTCTCCTGCCTCTCAACCACGTGTGTTTCTTTCTCTTACACACAGGCTCTTTTTGGCCACCAGCAAACACACTGACCTTTGAAATATGGAAAGAAAAGCGCTTTGAAATAAAACTGGCACAAGCAGCGGTCAGACAGCCGTCATCTGAAGGCTGAAACAAAGAGGGGCATAGTTTTCAAGCTGTCTTCATAATTACATGAAGCAGCTATCATTCAGGCCCCAGTCTTAGCATGACCCCCCAGACAAACAGCCGAGGTCTGAGAAAGTACATAGGCCACTTTGTTGCTCTAGCACACGCAGGGGTGGGAAGCCCCCCAGCTGTAAATCACATGTGGCGGGGGCGTTCTCCATTGCTGCCAGCTCTTTCGTTTCTTCCTTCCCCATTAACCCCTTCTGCTCTTCTTGGCAAAGGCCTCCAGGTGAGATAAGTGCCAGTTAACAACAAAGAGCTTGATGTATTTCAAGTTTATAACTTAGAGCTGGGTTCTCATGAAATACAGTCAGTCTTCTTCCCTGGTTCAGAAGCCTCAATATGCAGACAGCCTAGGACTCTCAAGAGCGGCTGAAATTCGGTTCATTTTTGCTACTGCTCTAAAAAGTGGTTTCCCTTTTTGGGGTTTGCTCAAATCTGAAGGCAGGCCAACAAACCCGGCAAAGGGAAAAACTGGTTCTGAAGACTAAAGCTGCAAAGATAACTGGGGCAGAAGGCTCAGCAAATTGGGCTTTTTGGAAAATGGTCCTAAATTCCTCGTGGATTCTTTAGAAATAAATACGGCCAGACTTCAGAATAAACAGGAGAGATGAGAATAGATAATCCGAAAAATCTCTAAAGCCTTTTTAGATTTAGGTTTTGTTTGTTTGTTTCTGTCTTAGGAATGGTTTTCTGGCATTTTAGGATCATTCGAATATTGTTACATCAGTTTATGAAAAAGATCTTATGATTTGGTTTTAGGGCACAGAGATCTGAGATCTAGCCAAAAAAAAAAAGCTTTCAGATTGCAGGATCCTTAAGTACTAGGAGGTTTGGCAATAAGAACATAAATAGGTTAAAATGTATTTTCAAAATAATTCCTCTAATCATTAATTGTACTCAGTTGTTTAATATTTTCAGCTGTTGTTAGATGCCATTGAGTCGGTTCCAACTCATAACAACCCTATGTACAACAGAACAAAACACTGCCTGGTCCTGCACCATCCTCACAATCATTGCTATGTTTTAGCCCATTGTTGCAGCTGCTGTATCAATCCATCTCTTTGAGGGTCTGCCTCTTTTTTGCTGACCCTCTACTTTACTCAGGATAGTGTCCTTCTCCAGGTACTGGTCCCTCCTGATAACATGTCCAAAGTATGTGAGACTTAGTCTCTCCATCCTTGCTTCTAAGGAGCATTCTGGCGGTACTTCTTTCAAGATAGATTGGTTTGTTCTTCAGGAAGTCCATGGGCTAGTCAATATCCTTTGCCATAACTCAAAGACATCAATTCTTCTTCAGTCTTCCTTATTCATCGTCCAGCTTTCACATACATGTGAGATGATTGAAAATACCATGGCTTGGGTCAGGTGCTCCTTAGTCCTCACAGTGATCTCTTTGCTTTTTAACACTTTAGAGAGGTCTTTTGCAGCAGATTTGCCCACTGCAATACTTTGATTTCTAATATTTTTGAAGGCTACTGAATTTAGCAGCAAGAATGACGCATATTACACACAAGCCACATTTTAATATATTGTTTTGCATTCATAATTTTAGTCTTGTGATTTGCATTTTCATTTGCTTGGGGACAAAGACTTCTTTCCATACTTGGAAAACAAGGCAAGACTTGTTTCTGCAGCATCCTAATTGTATTCCTGAAAAAAGCAGCAAGCTTAATGGTTCAGGAACTGCTTTCCACCACCTACTTAGGGGCCCTTAATAGGACTGCATTTACAATGATTTCAAAAGGTGAAAATATACAATCAGCTAGTTGCTTTGTCGCATAATGACAAGAAATCATGTATTTTGTTGTCGTCATTATTTTAGAACTGAATTGACTGCTTTTTGAAAAACTTAAACTGTTGAAAAGGTGTATTCTCTTTTCAAATAGGCGGTGTGGCAAGCCCCGGCTCTGCATTCACCAAATCCTGTTTCTTTTTAATGCTGGCTACAGATAGATCACATTTCCCAGCCCTGTGAGTAGGTGATTTCTGGTCAGTGGAATGTGAGGCAAAGTCAGGGGCAGATTATCCAACAGACAAGGTAAGCACGGTGCTTACCTTGCTTACCAGATCATCTGTAGTGAACAATTTCACATGTTTTTCATCACATCAAAGATTTTGCTTCTAGATGTGGCTGGCATCTGTCTCTCTCCCAATCCCACAGCATCTTCCTACAGAATCAAAGCCTGTTTCCAAATTAACAATCCCTGACAGGGACAGATGACCCAGTAAGCAGGGTAAACAGGGGCTTACTTGTGCCAATGTGGTGAAAAACGTGAAATTGTTCACTACAGATTAGTAAGTAAGCACATGTAAGCCTGTGCTTACCTTGCCTACTGGATGATCTGTCCCTGGCCAAAGCCATGTATAAAACCAGTTGCCACTGAGTCAACTCTGACTCATGGCGATTTGTGTCAGAGTAGCATTGTGCAAGATAGAGTTTCAATGACTGATTTTTCAGAAGTAGATTGCCAGTCCTTTCTTTCACGGCACCTCTGGGTGGGCTCAAACTTCCAACCTTTTTGTTAGTAGCCGAGTGCGTTAACCAATGGTGTCCTCCAGGGACTCCTTCTAGCCAGCAAGGAATTCAGGCCTGCCAACAATCAGGTGAGTGAGTTTAGAAGAGAATTTTCCAGCCCCAGTTAATTATTGAGATGATTACAGCTCCCCCAGATAGCTTAACAGCTTCATGAGAGACACTGAGCTAGAATCATCCAGCTAACCTGCTTCTGGATTCTTAGCTTCCAGAAATTGTATGAGATAATAAATGCTTATTGTTTTAAGCTGCTAAATTTTGGGGTAATTTATTTCACAACAAAAGATAACTAACACAATATGAGCAAGAAATAAACCCTTGCTGTGTTAAACCACTGAGACATTGGGATTGTTTGTTACAGCACTTAACAAAGGCTGATACAGAGAGACAGCGCTTCTAGTAACTATGTATATAACCATGAACAGGAGTGTAAGGTTCCTGAGGGTAAAGACTTTGATTTGTTCATCTTTGAGATCTCACTGCCTAACAAGAGTTGGCACTGAATAATGAATGTGGCTCTCAGCAAGACTCACAGCTTGGTTCTACATACAGTACGTGTACTCAACACTAAGAGAACAGCTATGGCTTTAAGCCTGGACTGTCGGGCTACTGTATATCTAACCCTGGCAGATGGGATTAACTGGACTGCAGAGTCAGAAAAATTCAGGAGGTGTATTTCTATCAAATGCATAGATTATAGTTTACCAAACACTCACGTGAAAGGAGAAAAACCCAGTCATGTAGTTATGTTTTTGTTTCTAAATTAGGATGCTATGTTTAAAATAGGAGTCCCTGGGTGGCACAAAATGTTAAGTGCTGGGCTACTAACCAAGAGGCTGGTGGTTCAAACCCGTAAAATAAGCCTCAGAAGACAGGCCTGGTGATCTATTTCTGAAAGGTCACATCCTTGAAAACCCTATGGGGCAGTTCTGCTCTGTACACACGTGGTCTCTATGAGTAGGAATTGACTTAATGGCAAATAATAACAGCACGTTTAATATGGACCAGGTATTATTCTAATGACTTTATCCGTATTACCCTAACTAGTTAATCCTTCTTGCAAACAATGATGAGTATACTATTATTCTTCTGATTTTACTGATGAGGAAATCAGCTCAGAGAAGTTAAATATCTTGTCCAAGGGCATAGGGCATGTTGCAGAGCCCGTACTTGATCTTTGGACTTTCCAACTCCATGGATTGTGTGATTACGAGTGATACTATCTTGTTCCCTCAGCTTAACTTTCAAAAAACAGCAGAGCTGGCAAAGCCCAGGAAAAGGCCACTAAATTGATAGAGTGGGTTAAGAGATTTTCCTGAGAGTACAGGAAAGAATAATCAAGGTTTTTAGGCCTTGAGAGATTCAAGTTAAGAGAAGCTATAATGAAAATTCATAAAATCCTGATTGATATGAATTTATTCACCCAAGCGAATTATACACATTACAAGGATGGGGGCTTCCTTGAAGCTTGTTGGAGATAGTTCAGGAGGGCTTGAAAGAATGCTGCTTTCAGAGGATTGGGTGCGACCCCCTCTGCCTTCTTGCCAGCTGCGCAGAGACAAGACCCACAACTTAGAAGCTCAGTGGTGAGGAAAAGAACATCCCCAACCACAGGGCAATCAGCTCAGCAGGGAGCAGCCAAAAAGGGGAGGCTTGGCCTTTCTGCTATTTGGCAAAAACCTTCATAGCTAATTCCTTCCAATGCTTACAAATCAGCACCAGCCTCAAAAACATCAGAAACGGGCCAAAGAAGCAGTAGGCATGGATAGACATCTCTGTGTCTGCCTCTGTTGTCGGCCCCACTTTTGCTTGTTTTTCATGGGAACATGTGTGCAGTGAGAATTCTGGGTGTGTATTTGCTGCAGGCAGCTGCCTAAATTCTCTTAGTCCCGCATGGTGAGCGGGAGTAGAAGTTGCTGTTTACGAGGAACACTGCCAGTGAGGCTAATGGGCATTTTTCACGGCTTTTGGATGTTTGCAGACCTGAAGACTTCTTGAAATATCATTTCAAGGCTGACCTGGAGCCTTGGAAACAAGGATAATGACCTGTAGAAAGAAGTCATGGCTAACACAGACAAACCTCACATTTTGTGAATTTTGGTTGTCAAAATACATTCCTCTCAACTTTAGGTAGTAAGACAGATCTGTAATTCATAGCAGTGGGAGCTAGGTCAGAGTTTTAAATTGCTCCTTTACTTCACAGAGCACTGAGTTTGCTGAAGAAATGAATGATGAACTGAACGTTTGCAAAAAGGAATCCTAAATTTGTATAGAACCAAAAAAAAAAAAAATCAAACCCAAACCAGTTGCCCATGGAATCGATTCTGACTCACGGCAACCCCGTGTGATTGAGAGTAGAACCGCACCTAGGGTTTTCAATGGCTGTGACTTTTCAGAAGTGATCTACCAGGCTTTTCTTCTGAGGTGCCTCTGGGTGGACATGAACTGCCAGCTTTTCAGTTAGTAGCCAAGTGCTTAAATGTTTGTACCACCAGGGACTTCAAGTTGTGTAGAATAACATATTATTTTAAAAAACACGAAAGCGCTGTTTACATAAGAAGTATTTTTTATGTCAATTACCAAAAACAATTAAAACAAAAAAACAAACAATCCAAACCCATTGCCATCAAGTTGTCACTTTAAATAATTTATTTAAGCAGTTTCTCAAATATCTAATTCTAACAGGGATCATGTTTGAATTCTTGAAATTAAAACTGAATATAATGTTCCACAATCAGAACGCTCATATATTTTTGGATAGTAATCTTTGTCTCCCAATTGTCCTGAATTGGTGAAGTCTTGCTAGAGAAATAAAGAACTTGTATTTCTGTAACTTCATACTCCTTTTCAGCTGTGGCTCACAAAATCAATTACTTGGCATTAATTCAATACTTTTTGTTTTTTTCATTAGAAAATGGCAATTTTTTTAAAAAAGCCAAATGGCTGTCACTATATAAATAATTTTGGGGTCCACTGACAAATGAATTGCTAATATGTAAGGCCTTGTTCAGGGCCTCCCCCTAAATAAAGAAGCAGCCTTGATGAGATCCCATGCATCCTCCTATGTTTACCCCATTATATCCTTCGTGTTTGATCTACATTGTTTCTTTGACTGTCTTCTCACATGCTCACCCTAGGGGTTATAGAAGCTGAAAAAAACATTGCCACTGACTTTATTTTGATTCGAAAGCAACTCCAGACTTTCTGCTTCTTTTTTCTCCTCAAACTATCTCACTTTTCAGCAAGCCTGAGTTAGTTCCTGTTTTCCGTGTCTTCTATCTTGGTTGCCTGTCTTTGGTTAGCTACAATTGGCTTAGCAAAGTTCTGATCCAGCATCCTACTTCGTGCGCATTCCATCAGACTTTCCATTCAGGCCCATGGCTCCCCTGGACCCACTTGTCAGCATAGGAAGATTATCAACAATTACCCAGGGACTGTGTCCACCAGGGACCTAGAGAAATTTCCCTGTTCCCAAGAGCTAAGGCTGCATTTCTGGAATGTCCACTGATTCTTTCCCACAAAGGATGCTGGTTTTTCTGATGATCAATTTGCCCACTGATAGTAACTTGATCTCTGGTATAGTGCCTCTCAGAGCCTCCATAATTCTTAGAGAAGGGAAAGGTCTCCAAGAATAAGTACTTTATGGATCATTTCTAAGTTAAAGAAAAAAAAAAAAGAAGTGTTCCAACAGGAACGAAAAAATGATTTCTGGTGAAATAAAGAGGAACCAAATGAATAATCAAATATTTAAAGAATGACGTCAGGGTCTCAGTGTTAAGCTTTGTTCATGTATGTTGTTGTTGTTGTTAGCTGCCACCGAGTCATTTCCAACTCATAGTGCTCTATGTACAACAGAATGAAACCCTCCCAGGTCCTGCACCATTCTCACAATCGCTGCCATGTTTGAGCCCATTGTTGCAGTCTTTGTATCAACTCATCTCATCAACAGTCTTCCTCTTTTTCACTGACCTTCTAGTTTACCACGCATGATGTCCTTCTCCAGGGACTGGTCCCTCCTGATAACATGTCTGAGGTACGTAAGATGAAGTTTCACCAACCTAGCTTCTAAGGAGCATTCTTGCTGTACCTCTTTCAAGACAGATTTGTTTGTTCTTCTGGCAGTCAATATTCAATATTCTTTGCCAGCACCATAAATCAAAGGTGTCAGTTCTTCATCGGTCTTTCTTATTCATTGTCCAGCTTTTCCATGCATACGAGGTGATTGAAAATACTATGACTTGGGTCAGGTGTATCTTAGTGCTCAAATAACATCTTTGCTTTTTAACACTTTAAAGTCTTTCGCAGCAGATTTGCCCAATGCAATATGTCGTTTGAGTTCTTGATTGCTGTTTCCATGGGCATTGATTGTGGATCCAAGTACAATGAAATCCTTGGCCACATCCATAGTTTCTCCATTTATCAGGATGTCGCTTATTGGTCCAATTGTGAGGATTTTTGTTTTCTTTATGCTGAGGTGCAATCCATAATGAAGGCTGTAGTCTTTGATCTTCATAAATAAGTACTTCAAATCCTCTTTGCTTTCTGCAAGTAAAGTTGTGTCATCTGCATAGCACAAATTGTTAATGAGTCTTCCTGCAATCCCGATGCCATGTTCTTCTTCATATAGTCCAGCTTCTTGGATTATTTCCTCAGCATACAGAGTGAATAGGGATGGTGAAAGGACACAGCCCAGACATACAACTTCTCTGATTTTAAACCATATGGTATCTTCTTGTTCTGTTCAAAGAGACTGCCTCTTGGTCTGTGGAAGGTTCCTCAGGAACACAGTTAAGTGTTTGGAAATTCCCATTCTTCGCTATGTTATCTATAGTTTGTTATGATTTACAATGCCTTTGTATAGTCAATAAAACACAGGTAAACATCTTTCTGGTATTCTCTGCTTTCAGTCAGGATCCATCTGACTTCAGCAATGATATCTCCTGCCCCATGTCCTCTTCTGAATCTGGCTTGATCTTCTGGAAGTTCCCTGTTGATGTGCTGCTGCAACTGTTTTTGAATGATCTTCAACAAAATTTTACTTGCACATGATATTAATGATATCGTTGGATAATTTCCGTGTTCTGTTGAATCACCTTTCTTTGGAATGGGCACAAATATGCAACCATTTAGCCAGATAGCTGTCCTTCAAACTTCTTGGCCTAGATGAGTGGGCGTTTCCAGCATTGCATCCATTGTTGAAACATCTCAGTTGGTATTCCATCAGTTCCTGGAGACTTGTTTTTCTCTAATGCCTTCAGTGCAGCTTGGACTTCTTCCTTCAATACCCTCAGCTCTCGATCATATGCTACCTTCTGAAATGATTGAACGTCAACGAATTCTTTTTGGTATAGCGACTCTATGTATTCCTTCCACCTTCTTCTGATGCTTTCTGTGTTGTTCAATATTTTTACCTGTAAAATTCTTCAATATCGCAACTCGGGGCCTTAAATTTTTGTTCAGTTCTTTCTGCTAGAGAAATGCTGAGCATGTTCTTCCCTTTTGGTTTTCTAACGCCAGGTCTTTGTACATTTCAATATAATACTTTACTTTGTCTTCTCGAGCTGCCCTTTGAAGTCTTCTGTTTGGCTCTTTTACTTCATCATTTCTTCCATTTGCTTTAGCTACTTTATATTCACAAGCAAGTTTCAGAGTCTCTTCTGACATCTGTTTTGGTCTTTTCTTTCCTGTCTTTTTAAGGACCTTTTGCTTTCTTCGTGTATGATGTCTTTGATATCACTTCACAACTCGTCTGGTCTTCAGTTATTAGTTTTCAACGAATCAAATCTATTCTTGAGATGGTCTTTAAATTCAGGTGGGATATACTCAAGGTTGTATTTTGCCTTTTGTGGACTTGCTGTAATTTTCTTCAGCATCAATTTGAACTTGTATATGAGCAATTAATGGTCTGTTCCACAGATGCCTTGTTCTGACTGATGATGTTGAGCTTCTTTATTGTCTCTTTCCACAGATGTAGTCCATTCGATTCCTGTATATTCTGTCTAGTGTGGTCCACCTGTATAGTTACATAATATACACATAAATTCCCAGACTTTTATATTCCTTTGTTTTTAGCAACTTGTTTCAGACACCTCTCTGGTGGAATTTAACATCCTACCTTGTCTTCTCCTGCACACGTAACTTTACTGACTAACTTGCAGGATCTCTTATCTTCATCTACAATGAAGCAGAGTAATTCAAAAAGCATTATGATTATACTAATTCAAATTGGCACAAAGCATATTGTCTTCCAGTATAGCGGGTTCTGATTCATCCATCCACCCATTCCATTTATATGAGATGATGCTGAGTCTAGCTATATCCCCTTGCCATTTAGTATATGCCTATAGAACTGCCAACTGTTAGAACCTGCATTTCTTCATCTAAGTGCTTTCTCTGACCCTGAGGCTGCTTGACTACCCTATGGGGCAGGCTGAAAGGGCTGTGAATTCCCATTCCCCCATACTACTCCAGAAGTCCTCCCCAATAACTGATGAGAGTTCGTATGCAAATGTGCACTGTGTAGAATAACTCTGGGGTGTGTGTTCTATGTTGTTTCCCCAGTGGAATTCACTTCTAGCTGCCCACCCTTTCTTGACTGACGTCTTTTCTCTACTCACTTCCCCATTTTCCTACAGTAGTGTCCTAAGTAAGCTGTTTACACTCAAACCATTTTCTTGGGTCTGCTTGTTGAGGAACTAAAACTAGGATACCACTGACCAACATTCATTATGAGTTTCTGAGTTCATTATTTAGTTGGTGAGAGCAATGCCTAAATGGATATTATTTTACTATGTGATAAGTACAATGATAAATCTCCACATAGGGTTTATTGGAGCATGCTGAAGGGAACACACCATGTTTAGTGGAGATTACAGGGATAGCGAATCTACGCAGGGATGTGAGGTCAGACAAACGTGCAAAACCATTGTTGTCCTTCTACCTGGCTGCAGCATCTGTAGACTCTTCAAAGTCAACATGCTTTCATTAAAGTCGTTATACAAGAACTTTTCTTCTTATTTCCTGGTTAACTGATTCTCCATTGACTTAATTACCCAAGTTGGAAATATCTTCATCATCTTCTTTCTCACCTGCTGTACCATAATCCTTAAATATCTCTTATAGAAATTAATCTCCATTGCTCTTAGTTCAGGCTAACCTGGGTTGTCACACCGGCCTTCTTTTCTAGATATGCCAAGTATATTTCCTTATGAGTGAATCTGCTTTTCCGTAGCCCTTTCTATGTCAGCAGAACCTCGGCAGCCATGTTTTGTACACTGTAACCCCCTCCCAATAAGCCATAGGTAATTGTACCAAGAATGGTCATTTTCCCCTTGGAGACCCAACCCTTAGACTGGCAAGGGACCTATGATGAAGTATGGCATGAATAGATGGGATGAGCCAATAGAATTCATTCTCTTGGGTATTTCAAACAGAAAGTACTTAGAAAATGAGGCAATAGTCTGGGAACTAAAAGTGAAAGGATGTCATTAATAGAATGGTGGCCCTGAGGAATCATGGGAAAATGAAGTTCTAAGGGGATAGAAATTACAGATTGGAAGATGGTGCGAGGGAGATACAAGAGGCAGAGAAAGCTAGTTAGTGGAGAGAAAGGTGAGAAGCAGGCACAGGAAAACTGGCTGCTTAGTGCTAATGGCCGAGCCGGTAGGTGAAGGTAGTTAGGCTCCTATGTGATTCCTGCTCTCCCTGTAACTGGTGGCTCAGCTTTTATACATATGTATCTTTACAACCCTGGAATACTTTGCGTATACATTCTGACAACAAACCCAGTTTTTTTACTCCTAAAAGATATTAATGGAGAACCTGCAACTGCTCTTTTCCTCTCGTTGCCTCCTGTCCAGCCCCAATCACTGTCACCTGAATAATCTATCTAAAATGCAAACCTGAACACAGTACTTCCCCTGCTACAAAATGGTTTATCACCAGCTAATAAAATCATACTTTGGCTTCCAAGGCCTCCAGTCTAGCTTTCTAAGGTTGTATTATGCCACCCTCCCACTCACGCTGAATATAAGCAGGGCCCCTGAACAGGCTTTTCTGTTTCTGCCTTGGTGTCCTTTGCCATCTCTCCTCTCTGCCTGGAATTCTCTCTCCATCTCAACTGCTTCACCTGTGGTATTGCTGACCTGATTAAACTCTGTATCATTCTACAAGATCTAGATATTCACCTTGGCGACTTTCTATGGCCTCCCGGAGATGAGCTTTTCTACCTTTGAGTGTTCGCTGTGATAAGTACAATATACAGTATGCTACTTTAGCAACTGTTTGTTTGCATCATTTCCACTGTTACCAGTATTTCTCAAAGTATTGTCCAAAGAACAATCACTTCAGAAATACCTGATCATGGAAAATGTAGATTCCTTGTTCCCATTTTATTTAACTTAATTTTTTTTTTTTTTTCTTGTTCCCATTTTAAATAGGCATCCATCCTAGGGAACTTCTTCAGTGACTTCAGTTTGAGAACCACTGGATTGGACTTTAAACTCCTCAAGGACAGGCACTATCTATTAGTCTTTTTGTTTTATCACTACCTGGCACAGGATAGCTAGCGATTGGATTAAAAACAAAAAGGTTAATTGCTTTTGAGCCACAGTTTAGGTTTCTCTATAGAAACCCTGGTGGCATAGTTGTTAAGAGCTACGGCTACAAACCAAAAGGTCGGCAATTTGAATCTACCAGGCGCTCTTTGGAAACTCTATGTGGCAGTTTAGCTCTATTCTATAGGGTCACTATGAGTCAGAATAGACTCGAAGGCAGCAGGTTTAGTTTTTAGGTTTTATCTCAGGGGGAGAGTGGTGGTTCAGTGGGAAAATTCTTGCTTTCCATGTTGGAGACTGGGCTTCACTCCCAGTCAATGTACCTCAGGCACAGCCACAGCTTGTATGCCAGTGGAGGCTTACATGTTGCTATGATGCTGAACGGTTTTAGTGGTGCTTCCAGACTAAGAAGAAAGGCCTGGCAACCTACTTCCAAAAAATCAGCCAATGAAAACCCTCTGGATCACAATGGTACAATCCCATTGATCATGGGGCTCTTATAATTAGGGACGAACTCAATGGCAACTAACAAGAACGCGAGATCCTGCTACCTGTAACCTTATTGAACGTAGCAATTCAGGATCAAATCAGTCTTCTTCAACATCATACCTATCTCTGGTCCTAACTGGGGCATTGCAGGATGGCAGGTACTAAATAATTATTTTTCACTGTCTGAGAGATTTGATGACCTATAGGAGTTAGGAGTGCTGTGCAACCGGGCAGAAGTAGAGCCAAAGCATCGACAAGATTAGCACAAGGCCCATTCACTGACCCTGAACAGAAGGAGGAGGCACTAAGTAAGAGCATAGCCGGGCGTGCTGTGCTGTTTCTTCGCAGAAATCCTTGATGTGGGATGTGAAATGTCAAATCCAGATTTGATTAAGCCTAACTCCAAATCCCCAAGGCAAGTGTGTATCCATGGTCATAATGTAATTATTGGAGCAACCTCCGTCTGTTATTTTCAAAAGGGCTGAGCTAGCACCCTATCCATTGATACTGACTCCTACAAAATGAAGCCTGCAATGAATTCAGCATGTCCCAGGCAGATAATGCCTGAAAAGCTTCATCTGGCTCCTTTCTGAAAATTGAGGTATTAAATTAAACAAATGAAAAAAAACAAAAAACAGAAGTCCCTCTGATCTGCTAAAAAACCCAGGAGAGAGGGTGGATCCCAAAGTTTTGCTTCTTTTGCCCAGGGCTAAACTGTTGTCTGTTTAGAATTTTCCATTTCCTCCTTCAAATGATAACCTATCAATTTTCAGTTAAGCCATACTTTGAATTTTTAAAGGCCGAAGCCCAATAATCAATACCAGCTGTTGCAATGGCAAAGGACTTCTAGTTGAATGATTCAGTATATACAAGTGGAAACTTGGCTTCTCCTGCTTACACACACTTGAAGGGAGGGGAAAAAAAAAAAAATTCAGGCCAAAACCAGTCCCAAACCAAAGTAGGCACATGGGGATCTCTCAAATCAAACCCAAATGCCACAGCGTCACTAGAACAGACCAGATTTCACCACTGCATTCTCAGAGGGAAGAGGGATGTGGCTTCTACTCCCAAGCTTAACCACAATCCAGAGCTCCACTTTGTTCTGTGAAATTCGGAACACATTTGCTCACCCCGCCCCCGCCTTTTTTTTTCTAAAAAAAAAAAAAAAGGAATTTTTTTTTTAAAGGTTACTCTTGCCTTTACTGAGGACCTGTCTGGAACCAAAATCATAAGAGCTGAAGATACCAGGAGAAAGGCTGTATTATTATGAAATCCAATCTGAGTAAAAGCAAGATGAATCACCAACTTTTTGACCTAACCAATGACCACATCTAACTGCTTCAAATGGTTTGAGCACTTGGAATATGTCTGATGAGCTGTCAAGTCACTGAAAATTTAGAGTTTTACTTGCCACCCTTTATAAAAATGATTCAGAAGTTTCTGAAATTCCAGAAGACACAAGTCTCTGAGTAACACTAGCACCAAACTCATATTTCTGGAACTCTTGAGATCAGCTCAGGGCAGATTTCTAGAGGCTAATTGGGTTGGACCAGTCTGCATCAAACTGACCACAAAAGATAGGTCATTTCCAAACCAACATCTAGTATAGGAAGATAGGGAAAGCAAATGATTTCTTACTATTCTTTGTTTCCCACCTCAAGAGCCAATCCCAGACGTGGCAGTGGCATTAAGGCTGAAATCTTGGCCACAGCTGCCTTTGGGATGACCGCTTTGAATATCACAGTACTTTGTTAGGCACACATTGTATTAGACATGTTTCTAGTTGTCGTCAAGTCAATCCTAACTCACGGCAACCCACTGTGTGCAGAGGAGAACTGTTCCATACGGTTTTTAAGACTGTGAACTTTCAGAAGCAGATCACCAGGCCTGTCTTCTGAGGTGCTTCTTGTTGGGTTCGAACTACTAGCCTTTCAGCTAGTAGTCAAGTGCTCAACAGTTTGTGCCACCAAGGGACTCCTGTAGTAAACATAGTTCCTGCCTTTTAGGAACTCTCTTGCCTAAAAGCATTCATTGGTTTACTCTCTCAGTCTACATATGAAGTCCAAAGTCATATACATTTCTTCCAGCTTGCCTTCTACCTATTCTTCTGTTGTCCAATCACCTCTGTCATGCATTATACACTCTAGACCAAGGGTTGGCAAATTTCTTCTGTAAAGAGACAGTAAACATTTTAGGCTCCTGGGTCATATGGTCTCTGTCACAACTACTCAACTCTGCTGCTGTAGAGCAAAAGCAACCATAGACAATATATAAATAAATGAGCATGGCTAAGTTCCAATAAGACCTTATCTACAAATGCAGGTGGTGGGCTGGATTTGGTCCTTAGACTGTAGTTTGCCAGCCTCTGCTTTAGACAGACCAAATTTGTTCCTTTGTAGATGATGGCTTTCTTTGCCTGATAGACTTTATCCTTTTTTCCCAACTCAAATAGACAAATTATTTAAATGCACTTGCTGAAAAATTATTATATATCAGACTCTGTCCTAGGAACTGAAGATTCAGCAACGAAAAAGCAGACATTTTCTACTATCATGGAATTTAGATTCTGGAAGAGGTAAATAGGTAAGTACCAAATAAAAACATACAAGCCAAGTGGAAATAGGGTGAAGAAAAGCAAGGCAAGGTAGGGGGGTGGCAGCGTTATTTTAAATAGGGTTGTCAGGAAAGGCCATTTTGATGAGGTGATCAATGAGTAGAGATGAAACTGAAGCATGAGTTCAAGCTACGCGGATATAGGTCTAGGGAAAGCATTCTCGGCAGAAAGAACAGTAAGTGCAAAGTGCCTGGGGCAGGGCATTCTTGGGAAGTGAAGGAAGTGTGACTGCAGTGAATGAGTGCAGGGTGAAATGAGAGAGGTGGCTGTGGGCAAGATATTTTAGGTCATGGAAAGGACTTTGATTTTTATTCTGAATGAGGTTAGAAGCCATTGAAGGGTAGAGAGTAAAAGTGTGATATAATCCGATTTACTTTTCAAGGGAATGGGGAAAAACAATAAAAAAAACATTGAGACCTGAGAAGAAGCTATTGCAACAAACATCTAGGTGACAAACATTGTTCAGGGTAAAAACAGTGGAAATATTAAGGGCTGTCAGATTTTTTTAAATATATTTTGAAGGCAGAGCTGAAACGTAGGGTATGCAGGAAAGAGACAGTCGAGGATAGCTCCAAGGATTTTGACCTGAACAATTGGAAAGATGGAGTTATCATTTATTGAGATGGCAAGAACTGTAAGAGGAACAGGTTTGGTGGGAATAATGAAGAATTTCTGCTTGATCATGTTATTTTTGAGATGCCTGTTGGATCTCTCAGTGGAGATGTTAAGTATATACTACTGGATAAATGCTTTGGAAAGGTCATGAATGGAGATAGAGGTTTGGAAAGTATCAGCAATTGATCATACTTAAAGCCATGAAATGAGGTAGGATCACTTAGGGAGAAGTGAGAAGGGAAGGAGAGAGATGGGGATGGAATCC
This sequence comes from Elephas maximus indicus, assembly GCF_024166365.1. Lineage (NCBI taxonomy): Eukaryota > Metazoa > Chordata > Mammalia > Proboscidea > Elephantidae > Elephas > Elephas maximus. The sequence goes on from NC_064822.1 coordinate 157,013,115, forward strand.
AGGGGCACTCTAATGTTTAGAGGTTGAGAAGATGGAAAAAAGCCCATAAAGAAGATCAGTGAGACAGGATATGAAGTAAGAAAGACTGCCTCCCAGCAGTTAGGTGAAGAGGGGTCTTTCAAGAAGGAGGACATGAACAACTGTATGAAATATTGCTAACATTAAGATGAGGGCTGAGACATGACCCCTAAATTTGGCAACATTGGTGCCATTGTTGATTTTGACAAGAATGGTTTGAGATAATATAATTAAAACACTGAACACAGTACAACGTGAGTCATTGTTGGTGAAGATGAAAGCCTGTACAGAGTATATAATAGAATGGTACCTTCTTTCCCTTGGGATCCCATCACACGGTATAGTCTAACACTTAACACAATTATAATTATTGGCTTATATTTCTATCTCCTCAACTAATCTGTGAGCAATATGAGTGCTAAACATTCTATTTATTACCTCCTGCACAATGCAGAACACTCAGGTACACAGTAAGTACTCATTAAACGTTTGTTAAATGAATATGAAATCATAATTCAAGACAGTTTTGATACAAATGAATGAGTGCCATTTAGACTAGAAAAAGCATCACTAATAAACAGGATTAAAAACGGAGGGGGATAACAGGCACTGTGTGTTATTATATAGTGTTGTGACACTGTGTGTTATTATATAGTGTTGTGACATTATAGATATTTAGTTTATGCCCTGAAATTTTCTCCTTTTTGTCATTAAATTATACATAAATTAATCTCCAAGCACATGGTGAGGTCACTCAGAAGAACCAGTCCGATTTTTCTAAAAAGGATAGCAAGGCTCTGGGGGTGGTAGGAAATTTGCCCTCATCTTGTAGACTGTGCAGACTTGGTACAAAATTCCATAAAATTTGTACCTCTGTTTCCTTTTGAGTTTCCAAGGTTACCATCTCACCATCATTGCAAGAAACCTTTCAAATATCCTAGTTTTCCTATTGCATTTTTTTCTTAAAGATTTTATTTTTTAAATGAGAATCACCACAGTGAGTTACTCTGAGGTCTGAATAACATAAAGGATTGATTAATTTCCTCTTTGTTGAAATGATTATTTGAGTATTCAGTCCTTAGAGCTATGACTATTGAGACACAGAGGCATAAATTATTACATGATGATCCAGGCGACTTTCTGATTATGCTGCTTAAGAAAATTAACACTAAGGCCTGAAACTCTGTGTCCAGAAGGCAAATGGTGATTTTCCAAGGGCCTATTAATAAAAGAAAAAGCAGCTCCATTTCCGAATATAAAACATTACAGTCTTCTAGCTCAGAGTGAGTAAGGGTTAGTTTCTGCAGTTAGTTACTACATGCTGGTGATCTGATTATATTTTATTTATTCAATATGGGGAGAAGTCTTTTAAAAGTGCGGGTGAGTCATTTCATAAGACCAACGCCAACCAAAATTAGAGCAGTCCCTGGCTGAAGATATTTTTATTGCAATGAGAAGGTCTCTTTCTGGGTATTGGATACACAGGTGTGGTCAAACTTTGGCATGGAAAGTAAGGAGTCATGAATTCTAAGTCAGTGACTCCTAATGTCTTGAACACGCAATGCTACAGACAAATCTAGACACATTTGCTATAAGGAGCCAAAAAGCATACAGAACAGAGAAAATCAAGTATAAGCAGTTGAATATGTTTCCACTTTGCATTCCATTTGTCCATGATCCCAAGGACCCAAAGATCTGCTCTTTACATAAGGGGCACATTTCCCCCCCTAGTTTGGAGAGAAATAACCTTAGAGAACACTGTTCCTGTGAATTACCCTTTTGTGCCTACCAAGCTTCCTATTTTGTGGGTCATAGATTTAATAGACTGTAATACTATTTAAATACCAGAGATACTTAATGAACCATGAAAAGCCCTTAGGCAATAGGAAATTGCAAAAAGGTCTCAATGCCATGTTCACAAACGTGAATGATCTTCTCAACATGAACTTCAAAGGTAAAATGAAATTACATTTCCTATAGACTCCTAAATGTCCATTGACCAGTGACCACGGGCTCCTGTGATTTCAGCCACGCCTGTCTTAGTGATTCTATCCCATCTAGCCAGCCAGCTCTCAGCTCTGGAAACTCAGCTCTTGGAAACGTCAGGAGCCTTATCAATGATAAAGCCAAAAGGTTGGAAACACAGTTGAATTTTGGACACACAAATAATCACCTAGTGTAGGTCAAAGAGCAGTTTCCTAGTGCCCTTGATGTCAGTATAACAGTTTATTTAATCAACGTCGATTGGTCTCAACATACTGTCAATAAAGCAATCAGATGGCAAATGCACATTATCATTATCAATTTTGATAAATGAATACAAATCAGCAGAGATTTTTTAATTGATTTAATGTATAGACATTCATTTTAGAATCTGAAAACTACACAAAAATATATGGAAAATATATGAAAGGCAGTAAAATATTATGGTCATAGCACCCAGTGGTGGGTGTGGGAACATGCATGAAGTAGGCTTCTGTCTTCATATTTCTTACTTCTCATTTCTAAAGTTGTTAAAAGGTACAGGGAAACTTTATGAAATTTTGTTTATTAGGAGACTAGCACTTTATGCGTTTTCTACCAAAAAGGGAGAAACTATCTCCAAACCGTTGATGACTACTATTTGATAAAAGAGATTTGATGTTCACTGTTATGGATTGAATTATGTTCCCAAAATGTGTATATCAACTTGGTTAGGCCATGATTCCTAGTATTCTGTCATTGTCCTCCATTTTGTGATTGTAATTTTATGTTAAGAGGATTAGGGTAGGATCTTAACACCACCTTGATCACTTCCCTGACCCAATGTAAAGGGAGTTTCCCTAGGGTATGGCCTGCACCATCTTTTATCTTAAGAGACAAAAGGAAAGAGAGCAAGCAGAGAGTTGGGGACCTCATGCCACCAAGAAAGCAACACCAGGAGCAGAGCACATCCTTTGGACCTGTGGTCTCTGTGCCTTAGAAGCTCCTCGACCATGAGAAGATTGAGGACAAGGACCTTCTTCCAGAGCCGACAGAGAGAGAAAACCTTCCCCTGGAGCTGACGCCTTGAATTTGGACTTTCAGCCTACTTTACCATGAGGATATAAATTTCTCTTTGTTAAAGCCATCCACTTGAGGTATTTCTGTTATGGCAGCACTAGATGACTAAGACACCCACTCAGAGACTTCTTGGAGAACCCATCAGCTACTCTGAAGGAGAACCCTTGGAAACTCTATGAGACAGTTCTACTCTGTCCTATAAGGTCACTATGAGTTAAAATTCTACTTGACATCAAAGGGTTTGGTTTGGTGTTTGAGCAGTTTGCATCAAAACCAACTGGCTTTCAAACATGGCATTGCCTGTGCCACTCTGGAAAACAGGGCAAACAGATACAATCCTCTCTGTATTAAATTGTTGTTGGTGTGTGCTGTTGAGCCAATTCTGACTCATAGTGACCCTAGATGATAGAGTAGAACTGCCCCACAGGGTTTTCTAGGCTGTAATCTTTATAAGAGCAGATTGCCAAGTCTTTTCTCCCACAGAGCTTCTGTGAGTTTGAACTACTGACTTTTCTATTAGCAGCCAAGTGCCACCAGGACTCCTTTTATTAAATTAAACCAAAACCAAAACCAGACCTGTTACCGTTGAGTCAATTTCAACTCATAACGACCTTATAGGCCAGAGTAGAACTGCCCCATAGGGTTTCCAAGGAGCAGCTGGTAGATTCGAACAGCCAACCTTTTCGGTTAGCAGCCTAGCTCTTAACCGCTGTACCACCAGGGCTCCTGTATTAAATTAGCTGTCTGCAAATCATGGTATTCTCTGCCCTCCCCTAGACTTATACAGTTTTGAATGGTCATCCTTTCTTTCTCCTCCATGGCCCGTGTGCTATGCAGGAATAGGAGACTCTCCCATTTGTTTTCTTCTCCTTCCTGTTCTTTTGTTTCATTTCTCCCCTCTTTTTCTCTTTATGCAACAGTTTTCAAACTGGCAGTGCATGCTTTTGAAAGGCAGTTTAGCATAGTGGTTAATATAATGGTTTGGAGCTAAACAGTCCTGGGTTTGAACCTTAGGTCTGAGATTTAACTAATGGTTCCCCGCTTGGGTAAGTTATTTTACTTAACTCCCAGTTTTAGATTTTTTATCTCTAAAATGGGGATATCGATAACTACTTTCAGGGTTATTGTGGGGTGATTGAGATAATATGACTAAAACTCTGAAGACAGTACAACGTTAGTCATTCATTACTGTTATTGAAGATAAGTTGACAAATTGACTTACAGAAAACAGTTCTTTTCTAAAAATAACATTTGTAAGGACCTAACGGAACCATTAACACACCTCAAAATTAGCTCAAGGCAACATTAATAGGAATGAAATGCAGACCTGCTTACACAATTCTATGCAAGCTTCATTTAGCACAGACCCACAGAAAAAAAAAATGAGACAGAAAAAAGCATAGAAAGCTGCTAAATTGACACTTTAAAATTATATATTTCTGTTCTTCACCTGGTCCAAGAAAGTACAGTGGAAAGTATATACGGCCTAACCAACTGAAAATGTGTGGTTTGGGTCAATTAAGATTATAAAATAATACAAAGAATAGGCCCTCATCAGAGTTTGTTCCTTTACAATCGATGAAAAAGCAGAGAGAGATTTAATCAGTTTACAGGGGCCTGGGATTCTCTCCCTCACTCTTAGAGGAAGGAATCTTGCTTAATCCAGGCTATTTCCTGAGGAGAGCCCTTCTCCCTCCCTCAAGCATTCAGGCTAATTACAACTGGTGAGGTAGTTTCCAGGCTGAATAAGAAATCAAAAGGGAAGGAAGGTGGGGCGGTGTGGATTTCAGAGAAAAAAATAACTTAAGAAAAAAGTATGTTCTCAGAGGGGAGAAAATTAGAGAATCAGGTCACTGAGTCTGAGGCAGGAAAAATCCACACGAGTGGAAATTGGAGCAATGAAAGTATTTCATATTAACACAAACAAAGGCTTAACGTGCCTGACTCAGAGGATGTGCTTCCCCCTCCTGGAAAGTGCCAGGGTGCTGAAAGTCCTCTCAGCTTTTCCGTGTCATGTTCATTCACTAATCAGCACTATTCAGCAACCCCACACGCGGTCATATAGGAGATGCCCCGAAAACCGCGAGGGCCACATAGCAACGATTAGAATCAGAATCACTGGACACTCACTGCAGCTTTGGAAAGGCAAAGCTTCAAAGGCAGACTTGCCTCCAGCGAAAATCAGTCCCTTGGTTTCCTTTTTTGGTTCTGCTAAGTCCAGAGTTTTAGATTCAAGTACTTGACAATTATATATCAATAGGGGCCGAATGCGTTTTGCCTAAAGCCAAGACATAAACGGTTTAAAGGGCTGGTCGGGGTCATGTGGCACTAGACATGAGGTCAAACTCTGCTGATGTGACTAGCATATTGACATCCAGGTTCGAGTCAATATCTCGGACCTGGTGGTGTGGGTCGGCATACGTATTTCCTTAATGGCTTTGTAGGGTGATGTGAAAATACCAAACAGCCCTCCATGCTTCTGAGGGTCTTAACACTCCTTTCTTTCACGCTTTCACCAAAAACTCTCAAAACCATTTTGCTATCCAAATTTCAGTTGAAAATGTGACGTGAAGCACAAAATACAATCCCGAAAATCTTAGCAAAAAAAAAAAAAAATCAAGATTTTCTTTTGACTGTAAAACTGATTGGGTTGCCACTGAGGAAATATTGGACCTGAATTTGGGGATTAAGCTTTATTACGCTTTGATGCTGCTCAGGAAAAACAATTATAGAGGACATCTTTACATAATTTTGCCACACCAGAAAAAAAAAGAAGAAAAGAAACAACTGCCTCTACATGTTTACTCTTCATTTACTGCAAGATAAACTAAGTAATGGGTTTGGAGCTTCCAAAATAAGCCAAAACCAGCTGCTGTCGAGTCAGTTCTGACTCATGGTGACCCCACATGTGTCAGAGTAGGATCGGGCTCTATAGGGTTTTTAATGGTTGTGATCTTCCAGAAGTAGATGGCGAGGCCTTTCTTCTCATGTATCTCTGGGTGGTTTTGAACCACCAATTTTTTGGTTAGTAGCTGAGCACTCAGCCATTTGCACCATTTATTACAAAACAAAGCAGTGGGCTACATTCTAAAGTGTAGCATCAGGAAGCCAGGGCAGCCTTTACAAAGCATTGCCCTCATTCACTGAACAGCATCCGTGGCCTGTGTGTGGGTCTGGAGAGAAGCATTCTTCTATTTGCCCATTTATTCATCTATCTCTGATTGCTGTGTTCTTGTTCATTTACCCTTCTGCTGCTGCCTGACTTCATGTGGCGTATTACAGATGACTGTTGAGAGGAAGTTGTTTTGTTTTTCTTCTTAGGCTAATCCCAGATGTGAATGACTTGCGTAAGTCTTACGGTCTTCTTTGACTTTCTGACCCAGTGTGTAGAACTTGTGATTCTAGCTGGACCACTGGTTCTAAATCACATTTTCCATGAGAATCTAATGGAGGGCTTTTAAAATATATCAATTCTAGGGCCCGATTTCTGACCAACTGAGTTGGAGTCTCTGGAATTGGAGCCTAAGAAATAACCAGACAAAAACTCATTGCCATTGAGTTGATTCCGACTCATAGAGACCCTACAGGACATAGTAGAAGTGTCCCGTAGGTTTTCCAAGGAGTGGTTGGTGGATTTGAACTGCCGACTTTTTGATTAACCACTGTGCCACCAGGACCCTGAGAACTAATCAGTAACCCTAATTTAGAAACATCAAAACCCTTGCCCATCTACACGTATCATTTCTGTTATTCAGTTATCTCAGTTGTTCAGTTATTCAGTTACTGTGTAACAAACCATCCCAGTATCTAATGGCTCAAAGCAGCAATGATTTTCTATTTTCCATGATTCTGTGGATCAGGAATTTGGGCAGCACTCAGCTGGCTGGCTCCACATGTTGTTACTTAGGGTCACTCACTCAAATACATTCAGCTGATGACTGGACTGGGCCCAAAGGTCCAATAAGGCCTTACTCACATGACTGATGCTATAGTGCATGTCCACATGACTAGCTTGGGCTTCCTTACAGCATGCTGGTCTCAGGGTTGTCAGAGTTCTTACATGGCAGCTGGCTTCCAAATGAGAAGAAGAAAAATGTGACTGCTAGTCTTTTTTTTTTTTTTCCCCCCAGGAAACCCTTGTGGTATAGTGGTTAAGTGCTACGGCTGGTAACCAAAAGGTCGGCAGTTCCAATCCACCAGACACTCCTTGGAAACTCTATGGGGCAGTTTTACTCTGTCCTATTAGTTTTTATGGGATTGCTATGAGTCAGAATCGACTTGACAGCAACAGGTACGAGTTTTTTTTCAAGGTTTAGCTTCAGAAGTTCCAAATCACTTCTGCCAAATTCTATTTGTTGAAGCAAGTCACAAGTACAGCCCAGATTCAAGGGGCGGGGAATCCAGCTCTATCTTTTGGTGTGAGGGAGAGCAGGCAACGACAAGGGTCAAAAAATCATTGGTGGCCATATCTAAAATTATAGATCACATACCACCAATTCATGATCCAATAGTCATGGCAGACATTTCTAATCCATCGTGACAGTCTTCCCACTGATCTGGGATGTAGTCTCAGAATTCTCAATCTTGTACCTGAGAAGTCACCACCAATACATTGGAGTTGCTGTCCAGGTTGAAACTTATGGACAGACCTGCTGTAATGGAAAGAGATAAAATTCTAATCTCTCCCTGCTGTGATTTAGAAAGTAGAGATGTTGGCATTCTCCTGAAAGACCAGGAAAGTGCCAGTATGCCTCATAGCCCTGTCTGGGGGAAGTCAGATTCACGAGTTCTCACCATAAGCCTGTGAAGTAGGAACGGCAGGCTTTGTTATCCTTCCCTAATTTATAAATGGGGAAACCAAGGCACTCATGCTTAACTCTATCAGCTAAAGTACAGTGCTGATGTACTTTATCATGAATAAAGTACAGTGTCGATGTGCCTTTATCTTATAGTCTCCACTGATTTCCAAAGTTACTTTGGTCGCATCTTTCCCTCCTTAGATTGTTTTGTCACATTCAACATTCCATCTAGGATTTCCCAATGTTCTAAATGAGCTTTTAAAAATTTGCCTTCATTAAGGTTCATTCTTTGTGCTGTAAACTTTCACAGATTTTGACAAAGGCATTGTGTTGTGTATTGACCATACAATTACTGTCTATTATTTTTTTAGCAAAAATTTATATGGTACTTTGTGATGGACACTGTTCTAAATGTTTTATGAATAGTAGCTCATTTAGCCCTTTAAACAACCTGATCAGACAGATACCATTATCACATCACCTCTGTTTTACAGGTAAGAAAACTAAGGCACAGAGAGGTTAAGTAACTTCCTTAAAATCACACAGCTGGCATGGGTAAATCTGGGCTGAGAACCCACATCATTTGTGCTCCTAAATAATACTACTTCCCAACTAAGAGTTGCACTCCTAAGTAATGCTACTCCGCTGTCCCTGGAGTTGTTATTATTTTGCTTTTATGACTTTCTTTCACTCCTCCTCTTTATTCTGAAATAGTTCCTCTTTTGCCACATACTGAATTGAACTCTTATCTGCTACACCTCTTATACCAGCCCTCTCAATTGTTCTTAATTTTAGACATTGGAGGCTTGCAGACAGATAGGAGTAGTGCACAAGCATTCCACACAAGCGTTCATCTAATACCACTAACATACCGCCCATCAGAGCCTCAGTAGCTTGCTGCCCCTCCTGCTCTGGAATCAAAGGTATTTAAGCCTCAAACTTGAAATTTTAAAGGAAATATAATCTTAAAAGTTAATAGAAACTTTCAATCACTTGCAAATTATCTCCCTTTCCAGGTCATTCTCCAAAACATCCAAAAGCAGCCTCTATCACTTTTAGAAATTGTAGGAACTATTGAAGAAACGGATAATAATTTGGACAGGTGGATTCCAATGACCTCTGGGTCTCTTCTTCAGGAAACATGGGTGCATAGCTTGGAGATATTCATAAAAGCTATCAAGAAGGCACAAGATTAGGACCAAGATGCTTTCTGTGGATTAAGAATGAAAATAAAAGTAGAAAGAGTAGGCAAATTTATTCAAGCAAATATCAAAAGGGTATTAAGAGAGTAAGCTAACTCATTACTTCCTACATAATCTTAGAACAGACAAAATTAGTTGCTGTCAAAGAAATCTGAGCTCAGAGAGCAGGAAACCCAAGGTTGAAATTCATTTAGCTTTTAAAGTCTCAAAAGACAATGCTCAGTTGTGACGGCTGCGGGATAATTAAATATCGACATGAATGTTTTTTGGAATTCCAAGACATTTGGCTTTTCATTATACTTTCTATCAGGATGGCCAAAGTTTAAAACAACAGCAGTGAAAGTTATGCTGCCAATTCCTGGATGTTTTTGTTGTTATTAGGTGCCATCGAGTTGATTCCAATTCATAGTGACCCTACGTAAGACAGAAAGAAACACTGCCTGGTCTTATGCCATCCTCACAATCATTATTATGCTTGAGCCCATTGTTGCAGCCACTGTGTCCATCCATTTTGCTGAGGGTCTTCCTTTTTTTGCTGACCTTCTACTTTACCACGCATTATGTACTTCTCCAGGGACTAGGTATTTTTCTAAAATTCTCCAGTGGATAACAAAGGGAAGGGAATTAATGTCTAAGTACCTAGTAGGTGCTAGACACTTATTACATCTGTGTTTTAATTTAAGACAAATAAATAGATAGCTGCCATTGAATTGACTCCAACTCATGGTGACCCTATGTACAATAGAATAAAATGTTGCCTGGTCCGTGTCATCCTCACAATTGCTAGCGTGTTCGAGTCCATTGTTGCCAATCCATCTCACCAAGTGTCTCCCTTGGCCTCATACTTCACCAAACATGATGTCCTTCTCTAGCGTTTGATCCCTCCTGATGATGTATCCAAACCAAGCGAGTCAGACAATATCCTACTGTGATTTATAAGGTTTTCAGTGGCTAATTTTCAGAAGTAGCTCTCCAGGCCTTTCTTTCTAGTCTGTCTTAGTCTGGAAGCTCTATTGAAACTTGTCCACCACGGGTGATGCTGCTGATATTTGAAATACTGGTGGCATAGCTTCCAGCACCACAGTAACGCAAAAGCCACCACAGTGTGGCAAACTGATAGATGAGTGGTGAGTTTTCATTTAGGCTCCATAATAATCCCTTGTGAATCATGTAGAACAAGAAAGGAACTGATCTCTTGCTCTCTCTTTTAACACAAAAGGAGGCTATTGAAAATACTGAGACTATGGGAGATGTTCAGTCTCTTTCTCACACTAGCAGGTGATGAAGTTAAGACCAGAATTCATGTCTTAGGTCTTTCAGCCCCATAGTCCCATACACATTTGTTCCACAACATCTCCTCTTAGCTTCTGAGATGGCTTCTGGGATCTTGAGCTGGGAGTTAGGCAGACGGGAGGTGGATATAAGTAGTGAGGAGGCATCTATGTAGAGGGATGGTGGGGCAAAGGGGAGGGAGAATACAAGGTAATAAAGCCTAAATAGGTGACTGGAAAAAGGAGCCGTTGCCTGGATGGGTTGACTCAAGGCCCCAGTTTCTTTCCAAGTCTTAGATCCAGTTCATGTTTCCAACAGCCCATTCGGAGGCACCTCCCTTCCATTGGTGGCATAATGTTAACCAGGCAGCCGAGGTGTTCCAGGCCTTCTTCAGTAGGGCAGTATTTCCTGCCTTTAGCCTATTTTCCTCAGGTCCAGGCTCCTGAGAGGCCTTGGCTTCCCAGTCAAAGGGACCTGGAATCCTCAGGCAGTAATTCTCAGATTCATTGCCCCTGTTCCACATTCCTGACCTATGAGCTTTTGGAGACATAGGGACCTGTTTTCCAAAACCCAGCATAAGCTGCTTTAATTTTGTCTTTGTCCTATAATTTCATGGAAATGGCTGCTGTGAAGCCAACAAATGACTAATAAAATCCCTCTGCCCACTTGTTTTTAATGTCATTTCTGGAACTCCAGAACAGGGACCATCTGGTCGTGGCGATTAATATAAAAAAGTGGCTGAGTTAAAAATCATATTTCTGAGAGAATACTGGAATGATTTTTCTGTTTGTGAACAAAAAGCACAGCAAAACAAACCAGATGTTTCATTTGGGCAGTGATGAGATACGCTGGGTGCCACATACTCCACTTTGCCTGTGAAGAGGCTAGATTTCTGCACACACACATTTTACACAGACATCAATCAATACTGTAACTCTTATGTTTATTGAGCCCTGCCCCTGTGCCAGGTAATGTGCAACGCTCTCCAAAGTATGTTGTAAGAGGTAAGTATTACTAGTTTACTCATTTTACAGGTGAAATTAATAGAGATTTAAAGAAGTTAAATAAACTTGCTCCATGTCACACAGCTAGTAAACAACAGAATTAGGTTTTGAACCAAGGTCAGTTGGTTTCTACATAGATCCCTGGAACAATTGAGTTATTTGGCTTATTACTGAAGTAAGAACCTTTTGAGAAAAGGCATCCTAAGCAGTGACTAATCTTTCACATAGGTAAATTGTAGGGCAAGGAAACTCTGTGGAGAAGCCTTTTTGTTTTTATTTTATACTTTTTATTTTGGAATAATTTTAGATTTTACAGAAAAGTGGCAAAGATAGAACAGAGAATTCCCATACTCCCTTTAGTCAGCTTCCTCTAATGTTAACATCTTACATAATCACGGTGCATTTGTCAAAACTAAGAAATTCACACGGTTAAGATACTATTTACTTAACTACAGACTTTATTCAGGTGGTGGTACAATTTTTATTTGCAAGGTTTTGTGGAAACTTTTAGTTTGATCAGCCTTTGTAGGGTCTAGGTTTTTGTTATGCTACAGGGGGTTGAGTGTAGTTTTCAACTGGGTTAAGCTGTGGCCATAGCTCTGCCTTGTGTGCCAATGGGGACTCCAAATGGCTGGGTTTAGAGTGATGATACACCTCCTAGGTGATCCTAAACAATTAAGACATAGATATTCTCCCTTCTGCTGGTGTTCTGCATCTTCAACTCCACCTGGTTTCCGTATATGAATCTGAATTGTGAGACTTGAATTAGTCATTTTGATTCTGCTCTCTCTCAGGTGTTTCTTACCAAAGGTTGGCAACCTAACTCAGAACTTGTTAGTTCCTGATCTTAATTTCTATGTGCCCCCTTGATTTTCCTTGAGGACAGATCTTATAATCAGAATTCAATTTCAACTGTCCTTCTAGCTTGACTTTTTAGTTTTTGTGTTCTTATATTTGGACTGTACACAAACTCTGCTTATCTCAGATAATCACAGTTCATAAAGAAGGACCCAAATCCCCTGATCTGACAATCAGTTAGTCCCATTTTATGGAGGAAATGGGAACCTAAAATTATTGGTCCAGAATTATATAGCAAGTGACTGGAAAACCAAAACACACAGGGTAGGAGAGGAAATTTCCCAAGCATTCTTTCGTTGTTAGAACAAGTGCAGCTTAAAATAAAAATTAAACAGAGATCAAACATCATGGAAAGGTATATTTTGAGAAAGGACTTAAAATTTCTTTTCCCCCTGCCAAACGGCAGAAATATTTTAATCCAGTTTTGGAAAGGATAGCTGTTATAAGTCATGGTATTTAAACCTGGGCTTTGACCAGGCAAAAACAAACAAAAAAAAACAAACCCACTGCAGTCAAGTCTATTCCAACTCATAACAACCCTATGCTGGCCCTGTAAGAACAGAGTAGAACTGTCCCCATGGACTATCCAAGGCTATAAGCTTTATGGATGTGTAGAACTGCCCCATAAGATTTCCAAGGCTTTTACTTGGATCCACAAGCAACAGCCATGGAAGCAGCAGTCAAGAAATCAAAAGACATACTGGATTAGGCAAATCGGCTGCAAAAGATCTCTTTAGAGTGTTGAAAAGCAAGGATGTCACTTTGAGGACTAAGGTGGGCCTGACTCAAGCCACGGTGTTTTCAATCACCTCATATGCATACAAAAGCTGGACAATAAAGAAGACAGAAGAAGGACTGATGCCTTTGAATTGTGGTGTTGGGAAAGAATATTGAATATACCATGGACTACCAAAATAACGAACAAATCTGTCTTGGAAGAAGAACAACCAGAATGCTCCTTAGAAGTAAGGATGGTGAGACTGCATCTCACATACTTTGGAAATGTTGTCAGGAAGGATCAGTCCCTGGAGAAGACATCATGCTTGGTAAAGTAGAGGGTCAACAAAAAAGAGGAAGACCCGCAGTGAGATGGATTGACACGGTGGCTGCAACAACGGGTTCAAGTATACTAACTATTGTGGGGATGGCGCAGGACTGGTCAGTGTTTTGTTCTGTCGTGCATAGAGTTGCTACGAGTGGGAACCAACTCGATGGCACCTAACAACAACGATCTTTACAGAAGTAGACTGCCACATCTTTCTCTCATGGAGTGGCTGGTTCAAACTGCTGACCTTTTGGTTAGCAGCCAAGCACTTTAACCACTACACCACCAGTGCTCCTTTACAAGGCAAAACACGTGTTAAAATCAGAATTAACATGTCTGAAACAAATTTGGAAACCCTGGTGGCGTAGTGGTTAAGAGCTACGGCTGCTAACCAAGAGGTTGGCAGTTTGAATCCATCAAGCACTCCTTGGAAACTCTATCGGGCAGTTCTACTCTGTCCTGTAGGGTTGCTATGAGTTGGAATCGACTCAACGGCAGTGCTGGGTGGGTAGAAACAAATTTATTATCTTTGTTCTGAAACCAGTCTCTCCTCTGGCCTTTGTGATTCTATTATTAGGTTCTCCATTCTCCCAGTCAACAAGCTAGGGAATTCTTTTATCCTTGCCACACTGACATGCAGCCAACTCCCAAGTCCCACCAGTTGTGCCTCTGCCACTCTCATATTTGCCCTTATCTTTCCATTTTTACTGCTCAAAGTTTTAAAAAGTAAAGATGTCACTTTGATGACTAAGGTGTGCCTGATCCAAGCCATGGTTCTTAACTTTAACTGCCTTATATGCATGTGAAAGCTGGACTGAAAAAGGAAGACGGAAGAATCGATGTTCTAGAATTGTGGTGTTGGCAAAGAATATTGAATACACCGTGGACTGCCAGACAAGAAAATCAGCCTTAGAGAAATTACAACCAGAATACTCCTTAGAAGTGAGGATGGCAATATGGCAAAACATCGTGTTTAGTAAAGTACAGGGTTAGTGAAAACAAGGGAAACCCCAATGAAATGAATTGACACAACAGTCGTAACAATGGACTTAAAGATACCAGTGATGATGATGCTGACACAGATTGGGCAACATTTCCTTCTGTTTTATATCAGGTTTCTGTGAGTCGGAGCCAATTCAAGGACAACTAACAACCACATTCCCTTGCTTAGGCTATTTTGTAAACCTCAAGCTACCTGCCTTTAGTGAATGTGTGGGCAGATCAGTTTCTGATGCACAGTCCTTATCAGGACACCAATTTGCTAAAAACTTCAGTGACATTGCCATACTTACTTGAATGAATATAGACTCGTCACTCTGGCATTTGAGGCCCTCCATACTCTTGCCCCATTTATCCAGTAGTATCTATTATTACTCCCTTGCCATGTACATGATAAATCAGCCCTACTGCTTTGTGTTTTTCCCTGATCATATCCTACCACCAGCACGTTGCACATGCTGTCTCTTCTGCTTGGAATGCCTTCTCTAGTCTCCTAATCTCAGCTGGTTGACATACAATAAATCAGGATTTGGCAAGCTAAGACCGGGCCAAATCCAGCCTACTGCCTATATTTGTAAATAAAATTTTATTAGAACACAGGCACACCCATATGTTTACATGTATTTTTCATAGCTGCTTTTATGCTATTGGCAAAGGTAAGTAATTGCAATAGAGATGGTACAGACTACAAAGCCTAAAATATTTATTTTTTAGCCCTTTACAGAAAAATTTGCCAACTCCTGCAATACATCCTTAGCCAATACTGATTCCTCTAACTGATTACCCAATTCAATGTGCTTCAATAAAAATCTGCTGAGCCTTTGCCATGTGCTAAATTTTCAAAGACAGAAAAGACATGTCCCATTCTGTGAAGAGCTTCACGTCTAGAAGTGGTAACAAAACTGTAGTGATATTCCTCTACAACATGATAAGCAAGCTAATAGCAGCACATATAGGAGATACCTGGTAGCATAGAATAGGGAGTGATGAACATTTTGGAGAAGATTAGAGGAAAAAGGAGGTAGAAGCTGAGGTGGGTTTGACATGATATAAAGAACTTTTCAGGAAGATAAGAGGTTAAAGTCATTTGAGATAGAGGAACAAGATGGAGGAACATAATTGAGTGGTCTCTTTGGGAAACCTCAGGTATCCCCTTATGCAAGCAAAATGGAATGAGAATGGAATTTAGAATCAGATTAACTTGAGTTCAAATCCTGACTCTGATACCCATTAGTTGTGTGACCTAGAGCAAGTGTTTAGCTCTATTAGCCTGCTTTATCATCCTAGCATTGTTTACAAGAATTATGTGAGATTACAGGAAAGATGACAAGGTGAAATTTTATGGAACAATGTATGACATAGAGTTGATGTGATAAATGTAGTTCTTATTATCAGTATGTGGTAGAACAAAAAGTCCATGTATAGGTCAGCAGGGGATAGGAAGGGCTAAGAGACAGTCACATGTCAGCTCAAAATACAAAGATGATTGCTCTCTCCTCTGCAGACCACGGTTTTTTATTTACTCTTACATTTGCACTTATTCTTTCCTGTGTTATACACGGCAGGTGTATAGATCTAATCCTTCTTCCATATTATAAAATCTTTGAGGGCATCTTTCCTTATCCCTTTTTGGATTTGCCAAATTTCTAGCACTGCGTTGTATAGAGAAGTTCTCTAATGAATGTTTGTTGAATTTTTAAGTAGTAGATTGTGGAAGTATTTTCACAGTGAGCAACCCATTATTTTAAAAGAAATTGCAATTTCGCTTTCAAAATGCAAGTTCAAAAATAAAGTTAAGAATTTCAAGATGACAACAACAGAGCCTTAAACCAAGTATGAGGCCCCTCTGAGCACACTGCCGTGTGCTACTAAACAGACCACATGCTCAGAAAGCTGGCCAGGCCTGGGAGATGTTAGTGGATGAACCAAGAAGAGGGTTCTACAGGCCAAAACGTGAAACCTTCTCCAACGTCTCAGTGCACTTGCTATTAGTTGTCCTGAGTCAGCTCTCCAACTGATGGTGACCCCACGTGCAACAGCACAAAATGTTGCCAGGTCCTGCGCCATCTTTGCTCAAGTCCATTGTTACTTTTTTTTTTTTAAATCATCTAAAGTATTTGTTTAAAAACAAAAAAACACACACCCCGCAACAGAACTATTGTGAAATAATATTCTTAGTCAGTGATCACTGGAATATGCAATACAAGCAATAAACGTCCTCAGAAATCTGAGAAGCACCAAACTTGACCATTTTTAAAAATGTCTGCTTTTCAAAAAATAGAAACACACGGGGCGGGAAATTCCATCACCCCCAACAAGTTCCGAGTCTCTGGTGGCTGACAGGTGTGGAAGGAGGGCTGGTCTCTCTCTGGTCCCCAGGCCGATGGCCGCCTGTTTGGCTCCGCCTAGGCGCTTGCGGGGGGACCAGAGAGTACGTTCCCTCTCGTCCTCTCGAGGGCTGGGTTTCGCCGCTCCTAGGTGGCGCTTCAGGGACACAAGATGCGATTGTTTGCTGGGACACAGGCAGCCTCGGGCCGCCAGGGCGCTGATCTCCCGCTGAGAGTGCTGAGTGGAATCCCGGGAGGGCAGACCCCGGGTTCCAGGGGCCCCCAAAGGCGGCCTGCGAGACTAGCACCAACTGCAGGTCTCAGATGTAGTCGATGACGTTCTGGAGGGTCTCCATCTTGCTCACCGTGCCGTTCTGGGGCAGGCTGGGCACCAGCTAGCTCCTTGAGATTCGAGCCACTTGTATTTTGAGTGCCTTCCTATTTAGGGGGCTCCTCTTCCAGCACTTAACTGGAGAGTTTCTGTTGTGACCGGTAGGGTTTTTATTGGCTAATTTCCGAAAGTAGACAGCAAGGTCTTTCTTTCTAGTCGATCTTAGTCTGGAAGCTCCTCTGAAACCTGTCCATCATGGGTGATGATGCTGGTATTTGAAATACCAGTGACATAGCTTCCAGCATCATAGCAATGTACTAGCCACCACAGAAGGACAGACAGATGGGTGGTGGTCAGTACACCCACCTCTTTTAGCTAAGTGTTCAAATTCCACTTCAGAATCTTCTACTTAATCAGTCCTTGAGCAAAAGAGGAAAGAAGCTCAGGCCATTAACTCAACTGTTGAGAATCAAATCAGCTTGCTTCTGGTCCCAGTAACTGTACTTACCTTCCCCATGGCCAAGTTCTCATCCCACACTCCAGTTTTAGGTCCTCGTTTTGTCCATATCTATCTCTCATATCCTGCCTGAGTCCCTACTTTAGTATAAGTACCTTTAGTGTACATCTATACATTAGTATGAATACCCAGGAGAAAAATTTGAATGACAAAAAGAAATTCAATTACTTAAAACTCCCTATTGTTTGTCTTTTTCAAATTCTCATTTTTATTCAGTATTCCACAAGCATTGGCAACATGCTTCTGTTATGAGTTAAAGTTCTTTTAGAAATGCATGGGTGCAAAGGTAAAAATGTCACAGCTCCTGACCCCAAGTCACTCATGGTCTAGCACCTTCTAAGACTGAGACTTTGTTATTAAATGTGTAATTTAAATTCACAGATTTCCTAGGCAGCTCGCAGTTTTTGGTCCTTTCTGTCCTAGAGTTGGTTTGTGAGATGAATTTGAGGGCAGGTGCCCTGACGTCATTCCCCTAGATGAGCTTGCCTTGCTCTCTGTCTTAGTTTCCTAGGGCTGCTGTAACAAAATACCACAAAGTGGGTGGCTTTAAAGAACATAAATATATTGTCTCACAGGCTAAAAGTCCAAATTAGGGTATCAGCCGTGTTGATTACTTCTGAGGGCTCTGAGAGAGGAACTACTCCATGCTTCTCTACTAGTGTCTTGTGGTTCTCAGCAATCCTTGGCTTGTAGATGCATCTTCCCATGGCATCTTCCTCCTGTGTCTATATCTCCATGTCTGTTCTCTTCATTTACAAGGACAGGAGTCACACAGGATTGGGACCCTTCCCACTCCAGTGTTGACTTCACGTGATCCTTCAAAAGCCCTATTTCCAAGCAGGGTCACATTAACAGGTATAGGAGTTAGGATTTCAACATATCTTTTTTGTTGGGGGGGCCGGGCAGGGCACAATACAATTTATAACATTCTCTTTTTAAAGGGTATGTATGCAAGTAAATAAAATACTTGCCTTAATCCTGAATACTTGGCCAAAATATTCAAACCCTCTACCTATAGTTTTCTAACTGATCTCCAGATTAAATCTCAAAGAATTATACAAGGTTTTAAGTGTCTGTAGCTTCACCCATTCCCCTTTACTCCTAGTCATGATTGACTTCATTGCACTGGTCTTCTCTTACCTTGCATTTTTAACTCCTTCTCTTAAGAGCATTCGTGTTCTCACTGCCAAGGATACAGAGTACAGGTAGTCCTTGACTTACGATGGGATTCCGTTCTTATGACTTTATTGTAAGTCAGTTCTGACGTAAGTTAAAAACCTTTTTTTTTTTAACTTTTCATTATCATTGCCTTTTATTATCAGTATGGAAACCCTGGTGGCACAGTGGTTAAGAGCTACAGTTGCTAACCAAAAGGTCGGCAGTTCAAATCCACCAGGCAGTCCTTGGAAACAAGGCAGTTCTACTCTGTCCTACAGGGTCACTGTGAGTTGGAATCCACTTGACAGAAATGGTTTTTTTGTTTTTTTTTTTTTTTGTTTATTATCAGTATCTTTATGAACCCAAACTTTGGGGATTGGAAATATTACATATAAACTTAGATATATTTTAATATATACATTAAAAAATACACAAATTATAAAAATTTACTTCAATGAAGAAGAGTTGGATGATGTTGGCATTTTGTCAGTTACTGTAATAACCCTTATTTGTGGAAGGTTCTGGATCATTTGGATTATCTCTAGGAATGGGGATGGTGTTTCTGCTGAGAAAATTAGTGAGAGTTGTGTGTATGATCGTTTTCTTTTTTTATTCATATATTTGGCAATAACATCCCACTTCTTCCCAAATCTGCCTTTCACCTTTAGCAAAGCAGTTAGCATTCAGGTCCATGTTTCCAGGCAACTGAAGCCCCTGATTTAGCTTAGAAAAAACTCCAGCTAATCCTTTCCCTGTAAAAATTTTTGACAACTTCTTCCTTTTCCTCACTATTTCTGTCTTCTTTAGCATTTCTTTCCTCTTCAAAACCCATTAAGTCCTGATCTGTCAATACCCTTTCTTCGTGATCTATGAGCTGTTCCACATTGGTAATATCAAGTTCTAAATTCAGCATTCTTGCCATGTGGGTGATTTTTCCACCAATCTCTTCCATCATATTAGGCTGATCAAATGCTTAGAGCATGTTCACATAACTCAGCAATTGTTTCCATATATCCCCTGCCTGCATTTTCCTGTAACTTCCTCCCAGGAGGAAACCCCAGTGGTGTAGTAGTTATGTGCTACGGTTGCTAACCAAAAGGTTGGCAGTTCAAATCCACCAGGCGCTCCTTGGAAACTCTATGGGGCAGTTCTACTCTGTCCAATAGGGTCACTATGAGTCAGAATCGACTCGACAGCAGTGGGTTTGGGTTGGGTTTTTCCTCCCAGGAAGATGCAATGTTTCAGATACACCAAGAGTTGTAAATGTGGTTTATCATAACTCAAATACATTGTAAATCGAAGACTACCTATGCTTCCAGTTCTAAATTGGAATGAGCACATAATTTGGCTTGAATTGTTACAGATACTTTAATACCACTACTGAGGTGATAGTTCAGTTGTAAAGATGGTGAACTGGAGAATTATAGTTAAAAGGACATTCTTCCTTAGCATAGTGGTGATATGAGTGGTGTGGAGGGAAGAGGAATCACTCTTTATTTAAATTCATTTTTGTCTGTGACTTGGGAAATTAGATTATCATTAACAATTCTACCTCATTATGGCCAAAGTTCTATACTATGCAAAGTAGTCATTCATTCATTCATTCAACAAATACTTTTTTAAGGGTTTACTATGCGTCAGTTACTGTGATAAGCTCTAAGAATACAACATAAACCAAACACACCCCTGCCCTCTAGTCAGAATTACAGTGTAAGAGCTTAGAAAGAAGAATATGGGAGAACTAGCAAATCCGTTTAGGGGGAAGATCAGAAAAGACTTCCTGAAACAAGAAATAGCTAAGCATCTCAAAGAGCTGTTTTCAATTTCAGGTAACCCTCTGATTCTGTAGGTCTGAGATTGGTGGTTGAGGGGTAGAATTCTCACCTTCCATGAACTCGGAGACCCAAGCACCTCAAGCACAGCCACCACTCATCTGTCAGGGGAGGCTTACATGTTACTGCGATGCTGAGCAGGTTTTAGTGGAGATTCTGGGCTAAGACAGACTAGGAAGAAGGGTCTGGTGATCTACTTTTGAAAATCAGTCAGTGAAAACCCTAGGAATCACAAAGGACCAGGAGATTGTTTTGTTCTGTTGTGCATGAGGCCTCCATGAGTTGGGCCAAATCCATAGCAGCTAGCGATAACAACAACAACAACAACATTGGTGTCTTCATAGTACTATTCAGAAGATAATTACCTAAATTGTGTTATATTTCCATTGTGTTATTCCTGGAAAACAAAATTCTATGCTAATTATTTTTTGAAGTAAGAGGCATAATTTAATCATAAGCTGTAGAGAGAGACATCATCCACTTTCATTTTCCTCCTATAAAAACAGTGTGAGAGTTTGTCACGATGTTCAGTAGTCATTTGTTAAAGAGACCAAAAAATATCATTTGGTTTCCCTCAAGATCCACTATTATTGTGAAGATTTGAGCCATGCTAATGGGTCAACAAATATTTTTATAGAAAAAAGTCATGTTTTTTTTGAGAATTTGGAAATAGGATCTATACGACAATGTACATAAATAAAATAAATAGTACTATATGTTGGAAGGCACTCAAAATACAGCTGCGGAGGAGCTTCATCCTCAAAGTAGAGTCAACCTTAATGGTATGGATGGAGTCAAGCTCTCTGGAACTTAATTTGCTGATGTGGCATGTCTCAAAATGAGAAGAAACAGCTGCAAACATCCATTAATAATTGGAACATGGAATGTGCAAAATATGAATCTAGAAAAATTGGAAATTGTCAAAAATGAAATGGGACACATCAAGATTGATATCCTAGGTATCAGTGAGCTGAAATGGATTGGTATTGGCCATTTGAATCAATCGCATGGCCTACTATGCCAGGAATGACAACTTGAAGAGGAATGGTGTGGCATTCATCGTCAAAAAGAACATTTCTAGATCCCTCCTAAAGTACAACGCTATCAGTGATAGGGTAATATCCATATGCCTAAAAGGAAGACCTGTTAATACGACTATTATTCAAATTTTCCCACCAACCACAAAGGCCAGAAATGAAGAAATTGAAGATTTTTACCAACTTCTGCATCTGAAATTGATCAAACATGCAATCATCGTGCATTGATAATTACTAGTGACTGGAATGAAAAAGTTGGAAACAAAGAAGAAGGATCAGTAGTTGGAAACTATGGATTTGATGATAGAAATGATGCCAGGGATCATGTGATAGAATTTTGGAACACCAATGAAGTCCACATTGCAAGTACCTTTTTTCAGCAACATAAATGGTGACTATACATGTGGGCCTCACCAGATGGGATAAACAGGAATCAAATCAACTACATCTGTGGAAAGAGAAAATGGAAAAGCTCAATATCTTCAGTCAGAATAAGGCCAGGGGCCAACTTCAGAACAGATCATTAATTGCTTATATGCAAGTTCAGGTTGAAACTAAAGAAAATTAGAACAAATCCAGGAGAGCCAAAGTATGACCTTGATTATATCACACCTGAATTTAGAGACTATCTCAAGAATAGATTTGACACTTTGAACACTAATGAACAAAGACCAGATGAGATGTGGAATGACATCAAGGACATTATAGATGAAGAAAGCAAGAAGTCATTAAAAAGACAGGAAAGAAAGAAAAGAAGAAAATGGATGTCAGAAGAGACTCTGAAACTTGCTCCTGAATGTCGAGTACCTAAAGGAAAGGAAGAAATGGTGAAGTAAAAGGGCTGAACAGAAGATTTCAAAGGGCAGCTCAAGAAGACAAAGTAAGTATTATAATGACATGTGCAAAGACCTGGAGTTAGAAAACCAATAGGGAAAAATACTTGGCATTTCTCGAGCTGAAAGAGCTGAAGAAAAAATGCCAGGCTTGAGTCGCGATAGTGAAGGATTCTACCGGGAAAATATTAAATGACGCAGGAAGCATCCAAAGAAGATGGAAGGAATACACAGAGTCATTATACCAAAAAGAATTGGTTGACATTCAACTATTTCAGGAGGTAGCATATAATCAGGAACCAATGGTACTAAAGGAAGAAGTCCAATCTGCACTGATGGCATTGGCGAAAAACAAGGCTCCAGGAATTGATGGAATACCCATTGAGATGTTTGAACAAATGGGTACAGCCCTGAAAATGCTCACTCGTTTATGCCAAGAAATTTGGGAGACAGCTACCTGGCCAACTGACTGGAAGAGATCCATATTTATGCCTATCCCCAAGAAAGTAAACCCAACTGAATGCAGAAATTATCGAACAATATCATTAATATCACACACAAGTAAAATTTTTGTTGAAGATCATTTAAAAGTGGCTATAGTTTCTTTTTTTTTTATATATGTATATAGTTTTTTATATGTTATAGTAGTATACTGACAGAGAACTGCCAGAAATTCAGGACAGATTCAGAAGAGGACGTGGAACCCGGGATATCACTGCTGATGTCAGGTGGATCCTGGCTGAAAGCAGAGAATACCAGAAAGATGTTTACCTGTTTTATTGACTATGCAAAGGTATTTGACTGTGTGGGTCATAGCAAATTATGGATGACATTGTGAAGAATGGGAATTTCAGAACACTTCGTGTTCACAAGGAACCTGTACATAGATCAAGTGGTAGTCATTCTAATAGAACAAGCGGATACCGCATGGTTTAAAGTCAGAAAAGGTATGTGTCAGGGTTGTATCTTTTCACCATACCTAGTCAATCTGTATGCTAAGCAAATAAGCCAAGAGGCTGGACTATATGAAGAAGAACCGGGCATCAGGATTGGAGGAAAACTCATTAGCAACCTGTGTTATGTAGATAACACAAACTTGCTTGCTTAAAGTGAAGAGGATTTGAAGCACTTGCTGATGAAGATTAAAGACTTCAGTATAGATTACACCTCAACATAAACAAAACAAAAATCCTCACAACTGAACTAATAAGCAACATCATGATAAATAGAGAAAAGACTGAAGTTGTCAAGGATTTTATTTTACCTGGATCCACAGTCAACACTCATGGAAGCAGCAGTCAAGAAATCAAAAGACACATTGCATTGGGCAAATCTGATGCAAAAGACCTCTTTAAAGTGTTGAAAAATAAAGATGTCACCTTGAAGACTAAGGTGAGCCTGACCCAAGCCATGGTGTTTTCAACAGCTTCATATATATGTGAAAGCTGGACGATAAATAAGGATGATCGAAGAAGAATTGTACCTTTGAATTGTGGTGTTGGTGAAGAGTATTAAATATACCATGGATTGGTAAAAGAACAAATCAACTTGTCTTGGAAGAAGTACAAGAATGCTCCTTAGAAGTTAGGATGGCAAGACTATGTCTCACATACTTTGAACATATTGCCTGGAGGGATCAGTCCCTGGGGAAGGACATCATGCTTGGCAAAGTACAGGGTCAGTGCAAAAGAGAAAGACCCTCAACAATGTGGATTGACACAGTTGCTGCAACAATGAGCTGAAGCATAACAACGATTGTAAGGATGGTGCAGGACCGGGCAGTGTTTCATTCTGTTGTGCATAGGGTCGCTGTGAGTTGGAGCTGACTAGACGGCACCTAACAACAACAACAACCCTCAACTAGATGGATTGACGTAGTGGCTGCAACAATGAGCTCAAGCATAACAATGATTGTGAGGATGGTGCAGGACCAGGTAGTGTTTTGTTCAGTTGTGTATAGGGCTGCTGTGAGTCAGAACCAACTCGAAGGCACTGACAACAAAACAACATATGTGTTAGACTACTTTCCCTTTAATAGAATATTTCATTCATTTCATTTAGCTTAATATAATTTTTTTTACACGTAGGTGTTTAGTAACATTTTGAAGAAATACTTTTAAAAACATTAAAGCTGACATTTTTGAATTAGCATTTTATTAGAACACAATCTAATTTCTAAATCTAAACCATGAAAGGCTCAGCAGATAATTACAGTCTTGAAGGGGCTTCGAATCCACCTTAATGGCACTATATCAACCAACCAACCAGAGGCCACACTTAAATTTTTAAACAGTGTATTAAATAATTAAACAGCATATCAAATTATGTTTTGGATAACTGTCACAGCCTAATTTTTTAAGCACTCTTAGAAAAAAACTATAAATGGTTCATTAGGGGTGATTTTGAAGCCAAAAATGGTAATAGAAGTCAAATCGAAATCCTAAAAGGAACTCAGCATGAAAGAGGGAATGAATTTACTGCTGGAAATAGCAGATTAAACAAAAAATCAATCTATGTGGCTATAACAGAAGTATACGTATGTAGATGTGACAGACCTTTATGGTAAATACACTGATGTTCTAACTTGCTTTTCACCAATTTTTATATCTTTTTATACATGTTTTTGTTTAACCAATTTCTGATGGATTCCCCTATACCTTGCTTTGGCCACAAATGAAAAGGCTACTTCATGACTTTTAAAATACCAGGTGAGGAGCTATAAAAACATATCTATATAAAATCAGTCTTTATATCCTACTTCCCATCTTTGTTGACACAATTTCCTTTGCCCTACAACTGAAAGAAAGCTGCTAGATATTTCACGATGACTGCCAGTGAGCCTGTTTAACGGTACATTTTTCCCCGAGATGTGCTTGAGAAACTTTAAGATGGTGCTTGTTATTTCCTTCTCGGGTTCCATTGTTCTCTGTTCTAAACAACATGAAGTATTAGTCAAAGCCCAACATTTATGTGATGTAGATGTCCTTTGCAGTGGCTGTTCTTTCTGTGTGTTTTTTAAAAAATACTATTTTTCCCAGTTACGTGACTTGAATTCAATCTTACCTAATAAAATCATCTTTGGCTGAAAGGATGCTATGGCAACATTCTTATAATGACACAGGAGTATACATGTACTATGGCATGCCTAAGAGTATTTTTCAAGGAATAAAGTGTTCTGGGGTTCTTTATTTTGAAATTGAGACAAATGGGAACATGGTCCAAGGAATCTAGAAAGAATTGAATCTAAAAAGCTCAATGGCCTTCAAGTCTCTACATTAGAATTGTAGCTTAATTAAAAAATAAACACTAGTTCTAGAACCTTGAATTTATTACACTGGTTCAATCCAAAGAACTGCTTATTTCAATGAACATCTCAGCTAACTCATTTACTTGACTGGGCAAAAAAGGAGGAGTATGAAGCAAAAGCTGTTAACACAATTGGTCTCTAGTCCCAGGTGTCACTACCAGTTGTGTGACCTTGGGAAAATCATGTTATTTCTCTCTACCTCTGTTTTCATAAAATTATGGGAATGCCACTCAATAATCCCTAATATCTGTCTTGGTTGGAAAACTCAATAAATCTTGTCAAGAAGTTGTTCTACCAGCTCCATTGAAAGGTAACTTATAAAAGAGGGTATTGATGAAGGTCTTCAGAGAACTTTTCTGCTGATGCGCTCCGACTGCTCCTTGTATGGAATGATTCACTCATCTAGACCATACCGGATCACTCACTCATGGGTTGACAACATCACAATATCCTTGTGCGTGGGATGAAATGATATTCACTTTAACCTTTTTGGACTGGTTATACCACAACTCAAAAGGCAACTGGTTCAAAATATCAGAGATGATAGGTTCAGACCTGGGAACCTATCAGTGCAGCAGCCTTTTCTTCCTTGCCTGCTGGGAGCCGAAGAAAAACAGAGGATGCTGGGGGGTGGGGAGGGATGAAAAAGCAAGGCTCTAATTACTATCTGTAAATGTGCTTATATCTGCAGGTGCCAGGGTCTGTCTGTGAATTCAAAATCTCCATAACCAATCATCCAAAAGGGGAAAGTTTTCACACATAACATGTGAAAACTGTATTACATTTCTTAGTCTGACTGTGTATGTATATATATACTGAATGTAGATATGAATTTAACAAAATGAGTTGCAAACTTTAGAATGTGACTGAGTATGGCTGCTTCGATAAATGTTAAAAGAATTTTAGGAGTTAGACTGTATTTAAATTCACACCCTGATTCCATCCTGAAGGGATATTGATATTGGCGTTTTCTGTAATGTATTAGCATGGAGTCTACTTCTACAACATTTCCTGGTATGAAATGAATATTTTAAGATCCAACCCTTCCAAGACATCCATCATTTCCTTTATAACTGATTTTCCTCTTAGATGGCATCTAGCTCTTGGATCCTTAGAAACATCACAAGGATTTTCAAGCTCAGAGATTCCAAATCCAACATATAATAGGCTTAAATCCAAATTGAATTTTTCAATGTAACAATTTGAAACAGAAGCAAATGAAAACACTGTATTATTAGCATTTTTTTTTTTTTTTTTCCCCTCAGAAGACAATGTGGTGAAGAGGAGAGGTCCTGGGACTCAGAACTCAGAGGCATCAGTTTTACTCCCAGTTCTACTAGAAACCCTCTTGAAACTCAGGAAATTAAATATACAGGAGCTCAATTCTGTGACTCTGTAAGTAGGGATGATAACACTTTCCCAATCTACTCGAAAATGTTGAGATCAAAGAGGAAATTGATGTGAGCTATAATTTATAATGCTTAACACACCCAGATTGGATTAAACATCCTGAAGACAGCAGTCTGTTAAAACGTGGTGTTTACTTAGCCTGGTCTATTCATGTCAGAACTTCTATTAAAATTAATTAAAATTAAAATTAATTAAATTAAAATAAAAATTAATTAATTAAAATTAGCAGTTAGGAATTCAGTCATTCCAGGTGTCATTAATAATAACTTAAAGATCACTTGCAATGAGTTGATTCTGACTCGTTGCAACCCCGTGCATATCAGAGTAGAACAGTGCTCCACAGGGTTTTCAGTGGCTGATTTTTCAAAAGTAGATCACTAGACCTTCCTTTCAAGGTGCCTCTGGGTGGACATGAACCTTCAGCCTTTTGGTTAGCAGCTGAATTTGTTAACTATTTGCACCACTCAGGGACTCTTGTTTAATATCAAGGATGGGGGGGCAATTAATGAAAGGAATAATTGGGAATGACTGAATATACTCTGGAATGAGAACAAGAAACAATTCATGATAAATTAATTATGTACCCAATAATAAAAGTGTTGGCAGAGTGTCAACATCTAACTCCTCCTCACTGAGGAGTCAGTCATTTCTCTTACGTGATTTAGGTCCTCTTATCTTTCCATCTCTTGATTTTGCATTTCCCAGTGGTTGTCGTCTGTGGTCCCTGTAATTATCCAGACTGGAATGGTTGGTTCCTTGTATCTGGCCATGGTTCCTTGTATCTGGCCATTTGCACTTTAGCTGCAGATAATTTCTGAAGCCCATGGCTGCAATTCCTTAAAGTTCAGACATTAAGTGGAAAATATGCATTGGTGAGTTCCACATTCCTGCTGTCCTTCCGGAAGCTCAGAAATTCTGGCTCCTTTCTACTGAGAATGGTATATCAGCTGAATGTGCTCCCTGTTCTATTTGATTCCATTTATTGAATGTCTACAGTATGTAAAAATTGTGCATCAGATACAGGCATTACCCTTGAGGGACACTTAATGTACCTCTCTATCCTTCTTTGTCCAAGATTGTACTTTTCTGGGCTCATTTGTGGGGACAAGAGGGGTTGGATATGCCTAGCTTTGGAACAGGATGAGATCTTTTAGGTTGAGTGACTTGAAGATGACCCCTGTGTTTGTACAGAATTCATAGAATTCAAGATGCTTCTTGCACCTCCTTCTCCTATTTATCATAACTGTGATTGTAACTGTCATTTATTGAGTGCTTACTATGTGTCAAGTCCTTTAAATACATAATCTCATGTACTGTTTATTGACACATTGTGGTCTAGTCAATTCTGACTCAGCGACCACATAGGACTGAGTAGAACTGCCCCATACGGATTCCAAGGCTGCAGTGTTTACGGGAGCAGACTGTCACATCTTTCTCACTGGTGGGTTTGAACCACAAATTTTTGGTTAGCAGCTGAGCACTTAACTGCTGCACCACCAAAACTCCTCAATGTTCATTAAAACCCTATAAAATACCTTACTTTACAGATGCAAAAACGCACATGAAAGAGCTAACTTTCCCAAGATCACAGAGCTAGTTGGGAGCAGGGCCATGTTTAAAATCACTCCTATCTGTCAGATGCCAAAGCCCTTGATTTAATCACGTCCCTCTGTCATGCCCCACCCCTACCTCAACTGTAGATACCCAGAACTCTAATGTTTAACTCTTTAATGCCTATGTTGTTTATGGCAAATTTTTTTTTAAGTCAAAGTTTTAATTAAATATAAGGTTTAATCAAGTTTTATTTCCAAAATATACACTTGCCTTTAGTAACATCTTTTAACAACACAGTGATGGAGTCTTCCCTTTGTTCCCTTAAAACATGTTTTCAGTTTGTGTTCTTAACATTGTGCATTCTCAGAGTGAGAAGTGGCATTAAAGGGGGTTTGGTTGATGCTGGAATTTTCTCTACAGCATCTTGGCTAACACACCTGGCCTCTATTTGAGCATAGCATTCCCACTGCCTGCCCAAGCATCTCATCCCATCCTTGAAGAGGCGAGGCTGTGAGACTGAATTTCCGATTACTGAGCAAAAATGTCAGTGTTAGATTGGGGAGCAGTTGGCCTAGTAATGTCATATGTAATCAATAGCTGGATACATGACATACTTCAGTCACTAGGATTGATCTTGAGACTTTTTTTTTTTTGTCTTGCCTTCACCTGTTGAGATTGGTAGCCACTAGAACATAGGAATGTGAACTTGCACAAGAGTTTTTTCTCCCACCCTTCACATTCTTCCCTCTTGGACTGGCAGGATCCAGAAAGACTCAGTTTTATAACCGCAGTGCATTGATGAGTTTTTATTGATAATTAGTAGTGATAGCGAGCTGAAATTTCTCTACACATTTCTTTATGCAGTGTTAAGTACTTTTAAGACATTCTTTTATTTAATCCCTTGAAAGGGAAATACCACCTACGGATGTGATGAAGACTAAATGAGATAAGACAGGAAAAGCACTTAAAACCAAGTCTGGCCTAGCACAGGGTAATCCCCAGTAAATGTAGCTGCGATTATGATCAGTTACTTCCCTCCTCTTAAAGGGGATGAGGGAACAGACTGGTAATGGATAATGGTCTTCAATATTAACTCACGTTTTTACCTGATACCATTTCAACCCACCGTGAAACTCTATCCAGCCCCTAAATCAGCCCTGTACTGACTCTTGGTATTTCAACATGAAATATCCTACCTTTCACTGCTGATCAGGCCTCAGGTTTTTTTTCTTTTTTCCTGGTGAAAGTATACACAGCCAAAGATACACCATTTCAACAATTTCTACGTGTACAGCTCAGTGATGTTGATTACATTCTTCAAATTGTGCTACTATTCTTGCTATCCTTTTCCAGATTATTCTACCACTATTATCTTAAACGCACTGCCCATAGGCTTCCCTTCCAAGTCCAGCCTCAGTTTTTGGCAAAGACTCGTCTAAGGTCTTTGAGCACGAACAAAAGAGAATCCACTGCCAGTAAAAAGGAGCAAGCATGGCCCATCATGATCAGAGAGTTGCCCCTAAAGTGTTGACATAACAGCCGGACTATTTGAACACAGGGAATGAACAAGTCCCAACAGCTCCTGCAGGCCTGGGGACTAACTACAATGACGTGCATTTCAGTAATAAGAACCCAGACAATGTATTGCAAGGGAATCTGTGGACCAGCCCACAACACTCAACGTTCTTAATTTGTTTACCCAGAAACTGAAAGAAGGAGAAGTCAGTGATTAGTAAAAATTGTTTTGATAACAAGCTTAATCTTGAGTGCAACTTCCTTTACTGA
Source organism: Elephas maximus indicus (assembly GCF_024166365.1). Lineage (NCBI taxonomy): Eukaryota > Metazoa > Chordata > Mammalia > Proboscidea > Elephantidae > Elephas > Elephas maximus. The sequence continues at coordinate 157,043,445 of NC_064822.1, forward strand.
ATCCCAGATTTGTGCCCACCACTGATCTGGATTTATAATGATGCATGTATCCCTCTCTTCTTCCGTGTCATAAATCAGAACATGGTGGTCTCTGTTTTCCTTTCACATGAGGAGAAGAATATCTGAGGGTAACCAGGTGATCTTTTAAATCTAGTACAATTAGCTATTATGTGTGATATGAGGAATGCTGTATAAGAATATAAAGAAATTTACTACATTTCCAGGTTCCATTCAACTGTATATTTGCTTTGAATGAATACGTAATAATGCTGAGTTAGAAAATTCTGAATAGTAAAGGGATTAAAATTTAGCTACCAGAAAAATTTTCATAAAGGTTTAGCCATTCTAAGATTATCCTGGTCAGTCTGCATGGCCACAGATTATGGTAAGTTAGTTATTTTTTTATGCAGAAATGGTCAGAAAACAGGAAGAATTCAGATGCCTAACTGGAGACTTGTGAAAATTGGGTATGGCAGAAAAAGGAAAACTTGATTTCCTAATATAGACAGTAGGCATTTTTTTTTTAATTTACCTTTTTTTAATCAGAGAAATACATATTTACAAATTTTAAAATTCAAATACTATAACAAAACTTCTGCCCTCCTCATTCCCAACTCCATTCCCCACTTGCAACCATTTTTGCAGTTTCTTCTGTTATTTGCATCTATATTTATACACAATATATTTATAATGCTGCCTTGATTTTTATTATAATTTTTTTCTAGGCAAAATTCACCACCCATCTATAAATTTGTTAGATTGTGATGGCTTGTTTGTTGCTATGATGTCAGAAGCTATGCCACCAGTATTACTAATACCAACAGGGTCATCCACGGTAGACAGGTTTCTGTGAGGCTTCCAAACTAAGACAGACTAGAAAGAAAGGCCTGGTGATCTACCTCCAAAAAATTAGTCAATGAAAATGTTATGGATCACAGAAAAATATTGTCCAATATAGTGTGGAAAATGATCCCCCTAGGTTAAAAGGTACTTAAAATATACACAGTGGCAAAAGCAATGGACTCAAGAATACCAACAATCCTGAAGGTGGCATAGAACAGAGCAACATTTTGTTCTGTTGAACATGGAGTCACCATGAGTTGGAGCCAACCTGACAACAGCTAATAACAACTAGAGAAAATGAGGATTTATCTCTTACTTCAACTCTTTTTCCCATAGCCTAATGGGATTATATCAACAATTCTGGTTAAATCAATGGGCCTAGGCCAGACCACAAAGGGTGACCTAGGCTGAAAAATAAAGAGAATGATGATTTTGATTTGGCTAAAGTTTTTTTTTTTTTTTAAAGTTGTTTTTACTTGAATTTACTATCAAAGCAGCAAAGAAGTAATTCCAAGGATACACCTACGCATCAAGCTACAAGAGAGTGGACCCTTAGTGCCTGTCCTAGTCATCTAGTGCTGCTATAACAGAAATACCACAAGTGGATGGCTTCAACAAAGAGAAATTTATTGTCTTACAGTATAGGAGGCCAGAAGAATGAATTCAGGGCACCAGCTCCAGGGGAAGGCCTTCTCTCTCTGTCAGCTCCGGGGGAAGGTCTTTGCCATCAATCTTCCCTGGTGGAGGAGCTTCTTAGCACAGGGACCCTGGGTCCAAAGGACTCACTATTCTCCTGGCTCTTGTTTCTTGGTGGTATGAAGTTCACCTGTCTTTCTGCTCGCTTCTCTGTTTTATATCTCAAAAGAGGTAGATTTAAGACACAACGTAACCTTATAGATTGAGTCCTGCCTCATTCACATAACTGTCTCTAATCCTGTCTCATTAACATCACAGAGGTAGGATTTATAACACATAGGAAAATCACATCAGATGACAAAATGGTGGACAATCACACAATACTGGGAATCCTGGCCTAGCCAAGTTGACACATATTTTTGGGGGACACAATTCAATCCATGATGGTGCCTTTCATTTTCCTCTCTGAGGTGCAGCCCCAGTTCAGAGGTTTCAGTGGCCCACGGAGAGTAAGGACTCCTCCAGGTCAGACAAAGCAGGACTATGAGGCAGCTGCCTGCTGAGCTTGCTGTTAGCAATGGTGGAGGGGGCTGGGCTATGCCATCACTCCAGAGCCTACCCTATTAATATGTATTGGTTGTTCTGTAAAATAATTCTATTCCATAAATATTTTAAAAATCTTATCTAAAAGTTTAAAGTAACATACCCATGTACAGTGAGATAAAAAAAAAATCCTTCTTTATTTGGATTATCTGAATATCTAAAATAGTTTAAGGAGAATAATTATTCTTGGTTAGTATTTATATAATTTAATCATTTTAAGCTATCTTTAGATCTAATATCACGTCACTGGAAATTTTCTGAAGAATATATTTTTTAGTGGTCTCGTTATTTTTATGTTTTCCACAAAGCTGCCTACAATTTTCTTTAAAGTTGAATTTTTATGGTCAATAAATTTGACATTTTTGACAACCTTAAATGACTTTTCTCTGTTGACCCAAATATTTTTATTGAGAAAATACTGTCTTTATAGATGCTGAGGTATAAGTGCAGAGTGAATTCCACTCAGTGAAGGATATTCTCAAGGGAGTTTATTGAACTGCATAAATTTTTTAGTCAACTATTTTTAAAAGTACTGTCATCTACTTCATTCAGAGTATTTTCTTTTCCAAATATTTTTAGGAGATAAAACCCATCAAATATGTTTTCTCTACTTGTTATTATTTGAATGTTTTGCTGAATTTAGATGCTGTAAAATAAATTAGCCATTTTAAAGTGGGAATCCATGGTAAGATTCTTCTCACAAGTTATTTTTTTTTTTTTTATGGATGTTGGATTCTTTTGTGTGTGTGTCTGAATGTGCTTTGGGTGAAAGGTTACAGAGCAAATTAGTTTCTCATTAAACAATTAATAAACATATTATTTTGTGACATTGGTTGCCAACCTCCCAACACTTCAACACTCTTCCCTTTTCACCCTTGGCTTCTCTATTTCCATTCGTTCAGCTTTCCTGTCCCCTCCTGCCTTCTTGTCTTTCCCTCAGGTCTAGTGTGCCCATTTAGTCTCATAAATACAGTTAGTGCTTGTTTTATAGGCCTGTCTAATCTTTGGCTAAAGGATGAACCTCAGGAGTGACTTCACTATTTAGTTAAAAGGATGTCCAGGGGCCACACTCTGGGGTTTCTCCAGACTCTGTCAGATCAGTAAGTCTGGTCTTTGTTTTGTGAGTTTGAATTTTGTTCTACATTTTTCTCCCCCTCTGTCTGGGACCCACTGTTGTGATCCCTGTCAGAACAGTCGGTGGTGGTAGCTGGGTGCCATCTAGTTGTGCTGAACTCTATCTGATAGAGACTGTGGTACTTGCGGTCCGTTAGTCTTTCGGATTTTTCTCCTGTCTTTGGTTTTCTTCATTCTTCCTTGCTCCAGATGGGGTGGGATCAGTAGATGTACCTTAGATGGCCATTCACAACCCTTTAAGACCTCCAGTGCTACTCATCAAAGTAGGAAGTGAAACATTTTCTTTATAAACTATGTTATGCCATTTGAGCTAGATGTTACTCAAGACCATGGTCCCCAGCCCTCAGCCCAGTAACTTTGTCCCTCAGGGAGTTTGGATGTGTCTATGAAGCTTCTGTGACTTTGCCTTAGTCAAGTTGTGCTGACTTCCTTGTTATTACATACTGTCTTATCTTTCACCAAAGTTAGCACTTATCTACTATCTAGTTATTTTTTTCCCTCCCATCCCACCCCACCTTATAACCATCCAAGATTGTTTCTTTCTGTGTGTAAACCTTTTCATGAGTTTTTTTATAATAGTGGTCTCATACAGTATTTGTCCTTTTGTGATTGACTTATTTCACTCAGCATAATGCCCTCCAGATTCATCCATGTTGTGAGATGGTTCTCAGATTCATCATTGTTCTTTATCCCTGTGTAGTATTCCATTGTGTGTATGTACAGCAGCTTGTTCATTCTTCTGTTGATGGACACTTAGTTTGTTTCCATCTTATTGCTATTGTGAATAATTCTGTTATGAAAATGAGTATGTATATGTCTATTTGTGTGATGGCTCTTATTTCTCTAGAATATATTCCTGGGAGCAGGATAGCTGGATCATATGGTATTTTTATCTCCAGATTTTTAAGGAAGTGCCGTATCATTTTCCAAAATGGTTACAACATTTTGCATTCCCACCAGAAATGCATAAGAGTTCCAATTTCCCTGCAGCTTCTCTAACATTTGTTTTCTGTTTTATTTATTTATTTATTTATCCCAGGAATGTTAGGGTGAAACAGTATCTCACTAAAATTTTGATTTGCAATTCTCTAACCCTGGTGGCACAGTGGTTAAGAGCTATGCCCGCTAACCAAAAGGTAGGCAGTTTGAATCCACCATGTGCACCATGGAAACTCTATGGGACCATTCTACTCTGTCCGATGTGTTGCTATGAGTTAGAATTGACTGGACAGCAATTTTTTTTCTTTAAATGGCTATTGATCACAGGCATTTCCTTATGTGTCTGTTGGCCGCCTGAATGTCTTCTTTGGTGAAGTATCTGTTCATATCCTTTGCCATTTTTTGATTGGATTATTTGTCATTTTGTTGTAGAGGTGTTGGATTTTCCCATAGATTTTAGAGATTAGATTTTTTTTTTGGACATATCATAGGCAAAACACTTTTCCCATTCTGTAGGTTCTCTTTTTAATCTTTTGATAGATTCTTTTGATGAACCTAAGTGTTTAATTTTTAGAAGACCCCAGTTATCTAGCTTGCCTTCTGGTGTTTGTGTATTATTAGTTATGGTTTTTATCCTATTTATGCTGTATATTAGGGCACCTAGCACTGACTCAATGTTCCGCAGCTATTCATAAGGTTTTCGCTGGCTAATGCTTTTCAGAAGTAGACCGCCAGGTCCTTCTTCCTAGTCTGTCTTAGTCTGGAAGCTCAGCAGAAACCTGTCCTCCATGGGTGACCCTGCTGGTATCTGAATACTGGTGGCATAACTTTTAGCATCATAGCAACATGCAAGCCCCCACAGTACAACAAACTGACAGACACGTGACTAGGGAAGAGCCGCTTCCTCAAAGTGGAGTCGGCCTTAATGACATGGGTGGAGTAAAGCTTTTGGGAGCTTCATTTGCTGATGTAGCATGATTCATAATGAGAAGAAACAGCTGCAAACATCCATTAATAATCAGAACCTGGAATATACAATGTATGAATCTAGGAAAAATGGAAATCTTCAAAAATGAAATGCAATGCATAAACATCAATATCCTAGGCATTAGTGAGCTGAAATAGACTGGTATTAGCCATTTTGAATTGGACAATCATATAGTCTACTACGCTGGAAATGACAACTTGGAAGAGGAATGGCATTACATTCAATGTCAAAAAGTACATTTTAAGATGTATCCTGAAGTACAATGCTGTCAGTGATAGGATAATATCCATATGCCTACAAGAAAGACCAGTTAATACCACTATTATTCAAATTTACACACAACCACTAGGGCCAAAGATGAAGAAATGGAAGATTTTTATCAGCTGCTGCAGTCTGAAATTGATCAAACGTGCAATCAGGATGCATTGATAATTACTGCTGATTGGAATGAGAAAGTTGGAAACAAAGAAGAAGGCTCAGTAGTTGGAAAATATGGCCTTGGTGATAGAAGCAATGCTGGAGATCGAATGATAGAATTTTACAAGACCAACGACTTCTTCATTGCAAGTACCTTCTTTCACTAACGTAAACGGCAGCTATACACACGGACCTCGCCAGACAGAACACATAGGAATCAAATTGACTACATCTCTGGAAAGAGATGATGGAAAAGCTCAATATCATCAGTCAGAACAAGGCCAGGGGCTGACTGTGGAACAGGCTATCAAGTCCTCATATGCAAGTTCAAGCTGAAACTGAAGAAAATCAGAGCAAGTCCACGAGAGCCAAAATATGACCTTGAGTATATCCCCCCTGAATTTAGAGACCATCTCAAGAATAGATTTGACACATTGAACACTAGTGACCAAAGACCAGATGAGTAGTAGAATGATATCAAGGACGTCATACATAAAGAAAGCAAGAGGTCATTGAAAACACAGGGAAGAAAGAAAAGACCAAGATGGATGTCAGAGGAGACTCTGAAACTTGCTCATGAACGTCGAGCAGCTAAAGCAAAAGGAAGAAATGATGAAGTAAAAGAACTGAACAAAAGATTTCAAATGGTGCCTCGAGAAGACTAAGTAAAGTATTATAATGACATACGCAAAGAGCTGGAGATAGAAAACCAAAAGCGAAGAACATGCTCAGCATTTCTCAAGCTCAAAGAACGGAGGAAAAAATTCAAGCTTTGAGTTGCAGTACTGAAGGATTCTACAGAAAATATTAAACAACACAAGAAGCACCAAAAGAAGATGGGAGGAACACAGAGTCATTATACCAAAAAGAATTAGTCGATGTTCAACCATTTCAAGAGGTAGCATATGATCAGGAACCGATGGTACTGAAGGAAGAAGTCCAAGCTGCTCTGAAGGCATTGGCAAAAAAAAAAAAGCTCCAGGAATTGATGGAATATCAATTGAGATGTTTCAATAAACAGATGCAGCACTGGAGGTGCACATTCATCTAGGTCAAGAAATATGGAAGACAGCTTCCTGGCCAACTGACTGTAATAGATCCATATTTATGCCTATTCCCAAGAAAGGTGATCCAACTGAATGCAGAAATTATTGAACAGTATCATTAATATCACATTCAAGCAAAATTTTGCTGAAGATCATTCAAAAACAGCTGCAGCAGTATATCGACAGGGAACTGCCAGAAATTCAGGCCGGTTTCAGAAGAGGACTTGGAACCAGGGATATCATTGCTGATGTCAGATGGATCCTGGCTGAAAGCAGAGGATACCAGAAGGATGTTTACCTGTGTTTTATTGACTATGCAAAGGCATTTGACTGTGTGGATCATAACAAATTACAGATAACATTGAGAAGAATGGCAATTCCAGAACACTTTAGTTGTGCTCATGAAGGAACTTTACATAGATCAAGAGGCAGTTGTTCGGACAGAACAAGGGGATACTGATTGGTTTAAAGTCAGGAAAGGTGTGCGTCAGGGTTGTATTCTTTCACCAGACTTATTCAATCTGTATGCTGAGCAAATAATCCAAGAACCTGGACTATATGAAGGAGAAGGGGGGCATCGGGAGTGGAGGAAGACTCATTAACAACCTGCGTTATGCAGATGACACAACCTTGCTTGCTGAAAGTGAAGAGGACTTAAAGCACTTACAAATGAAGATCAGAGATCACAGCCTTCAGTATGGATTACACCTCAACTTAAAGAAAACAAAAATCCTCTCAATTGGGCCAATAAGCAACATCACGATAAATGGAGAAAAGATTGAAGTTTTCAAGGGTTTCATTTTACTTGGATCCACAATCAACAGCCACAGAAGGTGCAGTCAAGACATCAAAAGATGTGTTGCTTTGGGTACGTCTGCTGCAAAGGACCTCTTTAAAGTCTTAAAAAGCAAGGATGTCACTTGGAAGACTAAGGTGCACCTGACCCAAGCCATGGTATTTTCAATCACATCATATGCATGTGAAGGCTGGACAATGAATAAGGGAGACCGAAGAATTGGCACCTTTGAATGGTGGTGTTGGGGAAGAATATTGGATATACACCATGGACTGCCAAAAGAGCAAACAAATCTGTCTTGGAAGAAGTACAACCAGAATGCTCCTTAGAAGCAAGGATGACAAGACTGCGTCTTACACACTTTGGACATGTTGTCAGGAGGGATCAGTCCGTGGAGAAAGACATCATACTTGGCAAAGTACAGGGTCAGTGGAAAAGAGAAAGACCCTCAACGAGGTGGATTGACACAGTGGCTGCAACTATGAGCTCAAGCATAACAATGATTGTAAGGATGGCACATGACTGGGCAGTGTTTTGTTCTGTTGTGCATAGGGTCACTATGAGTCAGAGCCAATTTGACGGCACCTAACAACAACAGCACTGACCCTATTTTTTCTTCCATGATCTTTATACTTTTTGGTTTTATATTTAAGTCTTTGCTTCATTTTGAATTAGTTTTTGTGTATGGTGTAAGGTGTGGGTTCTAGTTCATTTTTTTTTACAGATATACATCTAGTTTTTTTAGTACCATTTGTTAAAAAGACTGTTTTTTCCTCATTTTATAGACTTTGGTTCTTTTTCAAAGATCAGATGACTGTAGGTGGATGGATTTACATCTGGGTTCTCGATTCTGTTCCATTGGTCAATGTGTCTGTCATTGTACCAGTACCAGGCTGTTTTGGCTACCATTGCTACACAGTAGGTTCTGAGGTCTGGTAGTGCAAGGCCTCCTACTTTGTTCTTTTTCTTCAGTAATGCTTTACTTATCTAGGGCCTCTTTCCTTTCCATATAAAGTTAATGATTAGTTTTTCCACCTTGTTAAAGATTGCTGTCGGTATTTGGATCGGGATTGTATTTTATTTGTAGATTGCTTTGGGTAGAATTGGCATTTTCACAATGTTGAGTCTACCTGTCCATGAGCATGCAAGTTGAGATATTTCAAAAGCACGATTACAGAATTTCAGCATTAAACCTTGCTCACAACTGGAGCTACTATCGTTTACATTATTCAGCTCCTTCCTTGCTTTTGTAGAAATAAACTATAATGTTTTCCATCTGCAAAATTTATTTTTAAGAACTATAATCACTAGAAGCTTCAAAAGATGAAGTTTGGTGCTCCATTTCTTTTGAATATTTTGTTTAAAGATTTTTAACTAAGGGTAAGCAACAACAACAACAAGAAGCAAATTCAGAGTTTTCATTTACCAAAAAAAAAAAAGTTTAACACCATGGTAGAACATTTATGATGGTATAAAGAGTAGCTCTTCAAAAGGTTAAAAATTTCTAAAATCTAATTGAAGATGGATAGCAAAGAGAGAAAATGCGTACTTCCATGATGTAGTTTTCTTTGTTTTGCTTTTAATGTTTTTTGTTTTGCTTAATTAAACACCAGCTTCATTAAAAAAATGTGTTATGGTTAACTTTGTATATGTATTAAGCTACTTGTAAGTTTTGACAACTACAGCTTTAATTTCAATTGGTAGTTTTGACAACTACAGTTTTATATGATTTTGTGCTCTGGTAATCTGCTATGTGAAGTGCATAACTTTAGTACCTGCTGTCCCTTCAGACTTGACCACAGAACAAATATGCTTGGAGCACATCTGAACCAAACCTAAAGACTAGAACCAAACTCAGCCAACCTGCAGTCTGAAGCCGAATCACCCAGCTGAGTCTCATCTTGATCAACCAAACCCCAATCAACCTGCAGATCCTTGAGTGTGAATATAAATGTTGCTGAAACCACTGAATTTGGAATGGTCTGTGCACAACATTATGGCGGCAATTGCTAATACAGATGGGAAATATTCAAGGGTGAATTACCCATTTGGCAAGGTAAGTGTGGTGCTTACCTCGTTACCAAATCATCTATAGTGAACAACTGTACATTTTTTCACCATATCAAAGATTCTGTTTCTAGGTATGGCCGGTATGCCTAGTTTGGTTCTATTGAAAGAGATGGTGAAACCCATGTGAAATTGATCACTACAGATTAGTAGGTAAACACAAGTAATCTTGTGCTCACCTTGCTTAGTAGGTAATCTGTCCCTGGAAATGCTGACAAAGATTTTATGCAAGTTACACATTCATCCCATTAACTTTTTAAAAAAAATGGAAATTAAGTACATGATATTTAATTAACATAAAATTTCACTTTTTTTTACTCCATTAGGGTTAAAAGAGTTTATTGCAAAATAAAAAAGCATTATCAAGCAAAAATAATTTTGGATTTATACTATACGCCAAAGGACAAAGCCTTCATAGCAAAAGTATTCGACTACTCTCTCTATATGCTCTTATATAAGCTCAGCATCTATTTCTCACACATATTTTGTTGTTGTTGTTGTTAGGTGTTGTTAAGTCAGTTCCAACTCATAGCGACCCTAGGTGCCATAGAATGAAACACTGCCCTGTCCTGTGCCATGCTCACCATCGTTGTTATGATTGAACCCATTGTTGCAGCCACTGTGTCAATCCGTCTCGTTGAGGGTCTTCCTCTTTTCCCCTGACCCTGTACTTTACCAAGCATGATGTCCTTCTCCAGAGACTGATCCCTTCTGAAAACATGTCCAAAGTATATAAGACACAGTCTTGCCATCCTTGCTTCTAAGGAGCATTCTGGTTGTACTTCTTCCAAGACAGATTTGTTTGTTCTTTTGGCAGTCCATGGTATATTCGATATTCTTCACCAACACCACAATTCAGAGGAGTCAGTTCTTCTTCCATCTTCCTTATTCATCATCCTGCTTTCACATATATATGAAGCCATTAAAAACACCATGGCTTTCGTCAGGCCCACCTTAGTCACCTATTTTAGATACACCAAATCTATACTTCCCGATTCCAACTGATCCTACTGACTGGGAGCCTGGTGGCTTTTCTTGCATGCACCTAGCATAACCAGGTGGTACATCTAGGGGCTGGCAGGGTAATGGCATGAAATACTGCTCCCAACACGACTTCTGGTCACAAGAATTTGGCTACCTCCAGCTGCCTGTGTCAGAGTGCATTTCATTTGTATTATCAACAGGAAATGCTGTCCTTTAAAGGAAGGCATTATTTGCTTTGCACCTAGTAAGGGTGGGGAAAAGAAAGATAGGTGATTGTTGGCTGTTTTTCAGATTTAACCACGTTAAAGTGACAACCCTGTCACTGCGCATGAACCTTTATACTCTAGATGAGACTTTAGCGGAAGCTGGAGGCCTATCAAACCATCGCAGATTATTCTGATGCATCAATTAATAGTAAGAATAATTTGTTTTTAAAAAGTCATGAATATTAGACAATGCTATAGCAAATGGGATGCCAGGACACCACCACCATGTACTTTATCTGGCAACCCTACACTCGGAAATAACTTACAAAGTAGTTGTTATTCACAGTGTAGCAGTGACAAAATTGCTGTTAGAGAGGTTAAATAACATCCCCAAGGTCACATACATTTTAGTGGTAGAACCAGTTTTCAAAACTAAACCTGTTTTGCCTCAATGTCCTTGCTCATGTCATTTATCTTTTTTTCCTTCTGTTATTTTCCTGTCTTGCTTTTCTCCTCCTTTCTTTCATTCTTCTTTCCTTCCTTCATTTTTTTATTATATTAATATTTAAATATATTTTGACTTTAAGAAATAGTTGCTCATACTCTTCTGACCATACCAGTTTGAACTAAAACTTATACTTCAGCTCCTATTTAGTTTCCATGAATTGATGAAACTTCACTGAGGTAAGAATTTCATATGGCTTAAAATATATATCATTTGGCATAGAGAGAGAATGAAGTGTTCTACATAATAAAATATTGTAGTTAATAGAGAAATATAAATCATAAAAGGATTACCAATTTCCAACTATCTAGACAAAAAATAATACATTTAACACTATTTTTACACAAAGAATAATTTAATCTTTTGGAGGGGTGATTCAAGAGCTATTTTTAGATCTTTGAGTTTTCATTCGGAATATAATTATTATACTTGTGTCAATATAATAGTAATAGTGAGGAGAATTTTCTACTGAATTGTAATGAGTAATAGAATTTCCTATATTAAAATGATCAGGATTTCATGAATTCTGGTGATTTCTATCATCTGTATCAGGGATTTCTTCCTAGGCTGGTTTCAAAAGAGGATGTGGAACCAGGGATATCATTGCTGATGTCAGATGGATCCTGGCTGAAAGCAGAGAATGCCAGAAGGATGTTTACCTGTGTTTTATTGACTATGCAAAGGCATTTGACTGTGTGGATCATAACAAACTATGGATAACACTGTGAAGAATGAGAATTCCAGAACACTTAATTGTGCTCATGAGGAACCTTTACATAGATCAAGAGGCAGTTGTTCGGACAGAACAAGAGAATGCTGGTTGGCTTAAAGTCAGGAAAGGTGTGCGTCAGGGTTGTATTCTTTCACCATACCTATTTAATCTGTATGCTGAACAAATAATACGAGAAGCTGGACTATATAAAGAAGAACGGGGCATCAAGATTGGAGGAAGACTCATTAACAATCTGCGTTATGCAGATGACACAACCTTGCTTGCTGAAAGTGAAGAGGACTTGAAGCACTTACTAATGAAGATCAAAGACCACGGCCTTCAGTATGGATTACACCTCAACATAAAGAAAACAAAAATCCTCACAACTCGACCAATGAGCAACATCATGATAAACGGAGAAAAGATTGAAGTTGTCAAGGATTTCGTTTCACTTGGATCCACAATCAGACAGCCATGGAACCAGCAGTCAAGAAATCAAAAGACACATTGCATTGGGCAAATCTGATGCAAAAGACCTCTTTAAAGTGTTGAAAAATGAAGATGTCACCTTGAAGACTAAGGTGAGCCTGACCCAAGCCATGGTGTTTTCAACAGCTTCATATATATGTGAAAGCTGGATGATAAATAAGGATGATTGAAGAAGAATTGTGCCTTTGAATTGTGGTGTTGGAGAAGAATATTGAATATACCATGGACTGCCAAAAGGACGAACAAATCTGTCTTAGAAGAAGTACAACCAGAATGCTCCCTAGAAGCAAGGATGGCGAGACTGCGTCTTACATACTTTGGACATGTTGTCAGGAGGGATCAGTCCCTGGAGAAGGACATCATGCTTGGTAAAGTACAGGGTCAGGGGAAAAGAGGAAGACCCTCAATGAGGTGGATTGACACAGTGGCTGCAACAATGAGCTCAAGCATAACAACGATTGTAAGGATGGAGCAGGACCGGGCAGTGTTTCATTCTGTTGTGCATAGGATCGCTATGAGTGGGAACTGATTTGGCAGCACCTAACAACCACAACAACATATCAGGGACTGGCAAATTTTTTCTGTAAAGGGCTAGATAATAAACATGTTTGACTTTGCAGGCCATAGCAGTCTGTTGCCATTATTTAACTCTGCTTTTATGATGCAAAGGCAGCTACAGTTAATACAGAAAAAGATGAGCTATGTTTCAATAAAACTTTACTTCTTGGGCTGGGCAGGCTCAACACTGCTGTCTGTCACTGTCTTCAGCATTCACTCTTCCTTCTGGGTCTATGTGGTTCTCAGAGCAGTCCCTAGGGTCCTTGGTCCAAAAAGACACACTCTGCTCCAGACTCTTCTTCCTCATGGTATTGAAGGTCCCCTGAACCTTTGTAGGATTAGCCTTTTTAAACATAGCAAGATGCAAAAAGTGACCAGTCCCCTTGGTAAGCCACAGTCACCTTATCTGCATAGTCATAGTAAACTGTCCAGTCCCTGCAAGGGTTTTACACCCCTCATTTGCATAGTCCCAGCCAATCATTTTTTGGAAGTTACAAGACCATGGCTAGAAAGGCCATATAAAAGCAATTCACTACACCATAGTGACCCCACATGTACAGAGAACTGCTACATAGGGTTTTCAAGGCTGTGACTTTCTGGAAGTAGATTGCCAGGTCTGTCTCCTGAGGCAACTTTGGGTAGGTTTGAACCACCAATCTTTTGGTTAGTAGTTGAGCACTTAACTGTTTGTGCTACCCAGGACTCCGACTGCAGGAACAACTTGCTTTTTCTTTCATGTAAATACTGTAATTTCCATGCTTTCCATCCCACATATTTGCTTATGCTGTTTCTTTGTCTAGAACTGCATTGTCCACAGTTACATTTGCCACATTTCAAATGCTCACATGGCCAGTAACTACCATATGGAACAGGGTAGATAGAGAACATTTCGTCATTGCAGAAAGTTCTATTCTACAGCACTGGCCTAGAATGTCCTTCTCGTATTGATTTATATATGATCATCCTATATGATCTTTACTGCCTAGCTCAAATAGCATCTCTTCCATTGACTTGCCCTTTTTGCAATAACATTTTATCTGTATTAGTGTAATGGCATTTATTGTTGTTGTTGTTAGGTGCTGTCGAGTCATTTTCAACTCACAGCGACCCTATGTGCAACCAGACAAAACACTGCCTGGTCCTGTGTCATCCTCAAAATCGTTGTTATGCTTGAGCTCATTGTTGCAGCCACTGTGTCAATCCATCTTGTTGAGGCTCTTCCTCTTTTTTGCTGACCCTCTACTTAACCAAGCATGATGTCCTCCAGGGACTGATCCCCCCTGATAACATGTCCAAAGTATGTGAGACATAGTCTTGCCATCCTTGCTCCTAAGGAGCTTTCTGGTTATACTTCCTCTAAGACAGACTTGTTTGTTCTTTTAGAAATCCATGGCGTCAGAGGTGTAAATTCTTCCTTGTTCTTCCCTATTCATCATCCAGTTTTTGCATGCATATGAGGCAATTGAAAACACCATGGCTTGGGTCAGGCACACCTTAGTCTTCAAGGTGACATCTTCGCTTTTCAACACTTTAAAAAGGCCTTTTGCAGCAGATTTGCCCAATGCAATGTGTCATTAGATTTCTTGACTGCTGCTTCCATGGGTGTTCATTGTAGATTCAAATAAAATAAAATCCTTAACAATTTCAATCTTTTCTCTGTTTATTATGACACTGCTTATTGGTCCAGTTTGTAAGAATTTTTTTTTTTTTCTTTATGTTGAGGTACAATCCATACTGAAGTCTGTGGTCTCTGATCTTCATTAGTAAGCGCTTCAAATCCTCCTCACTTTCAGCAAAGTAGTGTCATCTGCATATTAGAGATTGTTAGTGAGTCTTACTCCAATCCTGATGGCCCGTTCTTCTTCATATAATCCAGCTTCTCAGACTATTTGCTCAGCATACAGATTGGATAGGTATGGTGAAAGGATATAACCCTGAAGCACACCTTTCCTGACTTTAAACCACACATTATACCCTTGTTCTGTTCGAACGACTGCCTCTTCATCTATGTACAGGTTCCTTCAGGAGCACAATTAAGTGTTCTGGAATTCCCATTCTTCTCAATGTTATCCATAATTTATTATGATCTACACAGTCGAATGCCTTTGCATGTCAATAAAACACAGGTAAACATCTTTCTGGTATTCTCTGTTTTCAGCCAGGATCCATCTGATATCAGCAATGATATCCCTGGTTCCACATTCTCTTCTGAATCCGGCTTGAATTTCTGGCAGTTCCCTGTTGATATACTGCTGTAGCTGCTTTTTAATGATGTTCAGCAAAATTTTACTTGCGTGTGATATTAATGACATTGTTAATTTCTGTATTCAGTTGAATCATCTTTCTTTGGAATAGGCGTAGATATGGGTCTCTTTCAGTCAGGTGGCCAGGTAGCTGTCTTCCAAATTTTTTGTCATAGATGAGTGAGCACTTCCAGTGCTTCATCTGTTTGTTGAAACATCTCAATTGGTATTCCATAAATTCCTGGAGCCTTGTTTTTCGGCAATGCCTTCAGAGCAGCTTGGACTTCTTCCTTCAGTACCATCGGCTCCTGATTATATGCTACCTCCTGAAATGGTTGAATGTTAACCAATTCTTTTTGTTATAATGACTCTGAGTATTCCTTCCACTTTCTTTTGATACTTCTTGTGTAGTTTATTATTTTCCGCATAGGATCCTTCAATATTGCAACCCAAGGCTTGAATTTTTTCTTCAGTTCTTTCAGCTTGAGAAATGCTGAGCATATTCTTACCTTTTGGTTTTCTAATTCTAATCCAGGTCTTTGCATGTGTCATTATAATACTTTGTCTCCTCGAGCTGCCCTTCAAAATCTTCTGTTCATCTCTTTTACTTCATCATTTCTTCTTTTTGCTTTAGCTACTCAACATTCAAGAACAAGTTTCAGAGTCTCTTCTGACATCCATTTGGTCTTTTCTTTCTTTCCTGTCTTTTTACTGACTTCTTGCTTTCCTCGTGTGTGATGCCCTTGATGTCATTATACAACTCGTCCAGTCTTTGGTCATTAGTGTTCAATGTGTCAAATCTATTTTTGAGTTGGTCTCTAAATTCAGGTGGGATATACTCAAGGTCATACTTTGGCTCTTGTGGATTTGTTCTAATTGTCTTCAGTTTCAGATTGAACTTGCATATAAGCAATTGATGGTCTGTTCCACAGTTAACCCCTGGCCTTGTTCTGACTGATGATATTGAGCTTCTCCATGGTCTCTTTTCACAGATGTAGTCAATTTGACTCCTCTGTATTCTAGCTAGCAAGGTCCATGTGTATACTTGCCGTTTATGTTGGTGAAAAAAGGTATTTGTGGTGAAGTCGTTAGTCTTGCAAAATTCAGTCATGCAATCTCTAGCATCGTTTCTATCACCGAGGACATATTTGCCAACTACCAATCCTTCTTTGTCTTCAACTTCTGGATTCCAATCACCAGTAATTATCAATGAATCCTGATTGCATATTTGATAAATTCAGACTGCAGAAGTTGGTAAAAATCTTCAATATCTTCATTTTTGGCCTTAGTAGTTGGTGAGTAAATTTGAATAACAGACGTATTAACTGGTCTTCTTTGTAGGCCTATGGATATTATCCTATCGCCAACAACATTGTATTCAGGATAGATTTTGAAATGTCCTTTTTGACAATGAATGCAACGCCATTCCTCTTTAATTTGTCATTCCCGGCATAGTAGATCATATGATTGTCCAATTCAAAATGGCCAATACCAGGCCATTTTAGTTCATTAATGCCTGGGATATCAATTTTTATGCCTTCCATTTTATTTTGATGATTTCCAGTTTTTCTAGATTCATACTTCATACATTCCGGGTTCCAATTATTCATGGATATTTGCAGCTGTTTCTTCTCATTTTGAGTCGTGCCACATCAGCAAATGAAGGTCCAGAACCTTGACTCCATCCACATCATTAAGATCAACTCTACTTTGAGGAGGAAGCTCTTTCTCAGTCATATTTTGAGTACCTTCCAACCTGAGGGGCTCATCTTCTGGCACTATATCAGACAATGTCCTGCTGCTATTCATAAGGTTTTCACTGGCTAATTCTTTCCAGAAGTAGACCACCAGGTCCTTCTTCTTAGTCTGTCTTAGTCTGGAAGCTCAGCTGAAACCTGTCCGCCATGAGTGACCCTGCTGGTATTTGAATAAAGTGGCATAGCTTCCAGCATCACAGCAACACACAAGCTGCCACAGTACAACAAACTGACAGACACATGAGGGATTATGGCATTTATCACCTTCTACCCTGGAATAAAAAAAAAACCTCTTGCCCTCAAGTCAATTCTGACTCATTGCAACCCTATAGGACAGAGTAGAACTGCCCCATAGGGTTTTCAAGGAGCAGCTGTTGGATTCAAACTGCAGATCTTTTGGTTAGCAGCTGTAGCTCTTAACCACTATGCCACCAGGGCTCCTCTTGGAATACAGTGACTTAAAAATGTGTCAAGCTCTGTGTAGACTCTTACTCCCAATTGTTTCATTTTTTTTTTTTTTTTTGGTCTTGTTAACAACTAATCCAATGCCAGATACGTAGTAGGCATTCAAGAAGCATTTGTTGACAAGCCCATTGAAACCTTTTCTAAAGCTTTGTAAATAGTGAAATGTTTTTATAACAAAGAGTAATAACTGCTTCATAATTTTACCAGTTAGAATTAGCATTAACTTTGGGACATAGGAACTGTGTTTGTAGAAATGAAATCATATTTTAGAAAGCCTAATGATATATCAACATGATTTTCATAAATTGTCATTGATTTTCATCAGTTTGGGTAGGCAGCATAATGTAATGAAAAGAAGATGGATGTGAGAACCAGACTACCCTATATCACAATCCTATTTCCATCAATTACTGCCTCAGCCAAGTTACTTAATTTCCCAGAGCCTCATGGACATAGTAATAGCTACCTACATTACTTGAAACTCTGAAAGCAAATGACAAAAATAGAAATCAAGCTAGATTTTCATATACAGATATTAATGGACTCAGGTAACTGAATGTGTCCATTGTCTTCAATGTGACTAGTTCCAGGTGCTCAAATAATGGTATAGATTTATTCTAAGGCAAGTTCTTGTACACAGTAGTGAAATAGTTGCCAGCAGTAGAGGATTTTTATGGTGTTGACAACTCAGGATCTAAGAGGAAGAAATGATCTTTCCCTTTAGGTCCAGCAAATGTCCCAGGCAGTACTCTCATTAGTCTGTCTTTGGTCAGGAAATCCCTGGAGCACTGTAGCTAGAGGATAGAGTGGTCAATTAGGCAAGGTCTGGGTCAAATGACTAACTTGAGATCTGAGACGGGGGAACGGTCAGCCTCCTGAAACCATATGGATGGTGTAGGACTGCTATAAAATGGAGGCTGGGTGGTTCTCTAAAGTAAGAAACACTAAAAAAAAAATGGTATGTTCTCTACTTTAGGACTGTTATATTGCACAGCTCCAGGAGGCACTCTTCTCATTGTATCCTGTGTGAGTGGTGCCCTCTGGAGTTGGGCAACATATAGGATCTGTCTTTCTTATGGGTCCGTAGTGATGATTAAATGTTATAATAGGGGTAAAATGTCTAGCAATTAGTAGATACTCAAAAATATCTTCTTATTGTCTATTCTTTTGTACTTTTCTTTCCCCATTTAAAACGAAAAGAGGCATATTATTCAATAGTGAATAAGACAGTGAATTAGATCACTCCAGATTTAATAGCATTTATGCTGAAGAAACAGAGAAAAAAAAATACGGTTTCCTTCAATATTTCTACCTCCAATAAACATTCTACAATCAGTACAGAGGATCAAGATTCTAGTAAGATTGAATAACTTACAGATTAGCCTCTATTTTATTATTAGTGCCTCCAGAAATGCCATATGAGCCCAAAGTTGCTTAGTAGTTTATCATTCAAATACTATGGTGGGTAGGATGCTGGCCTCTACCATCCTTACTTCAATCAGAGAAGATTCCTAATTGTCTTAACATTCAGCAGATAAACATTTATCAATTTAACCTTAAGAATTGCATTATTCTGCTAGTTAAGAAACCTTCAAAAAATAATTTACAGATGATGGGTTATATTTTTTTCTCACATAAGCAAGTGCAGAAGTAGCTACTATGGTACTATGAAAAAGTCCAGGAAAAGCTACTATGGTAGCTCCATGAAATCATTAGATATCCAAGTTACTTCTGGCTTTATCTTCCTACTTCTTTAGAGTATCATCCTAGTCATGCTCTCAAGAAGGCTGCTAGAGCTCCAGCCATCATATCCACAGTGCAGACAGGCTGGAGGGGAAATGAAAAGGGGAAAATGTACATATCAGCTAATTTGGTCCTCTTTGAAGAGCTTTCTCGGACACCCACTATTACGAACTATGTTTGAGTAGATATGTGTCGAATAACCACCGTTATTTAAAAGGAAATCTGAGAAAATTAGTTTTTATTTATTTATATATTTTGACCTGGACATATTGCTGCCCCAAACAAAAATTCCACCATTACCACCAGCTGCCAATGCACTGATGGGAGCTAGAATTGAGCTCCAACTCTTGGCAATCCTGTTTGTGTCAGAATAGAGCTGTACTCCATAGGATTTTCTGTGGCTGATTTTTCAGAAGTAGATCACTAGGCCTTTCTTCTGAGACATCTCTGGATGGACTCAAACTGTCAACCTTTTGATTAGCAGCCAAGCGCATTAACCACTTTGCACCACCCAGGAACTCCAAATATAAATTGTTGTTGTTGTGCGCTGTAAAGTTGATTCTGACTCATAGCAGCCCCGAGTGACAGTAGAACTGCCCTATAGGGCTTGCTAGGCTATAAGTCTTTATGGGAGCAGATCACCACGTCTTTTCTCCCACAGAGCAGCTAGTGGGTTGGAATCCCTGACCTTTTGGTTAGCAGCTGAGCACTTAATCATTGTACTACCAGGGCTCCTTCAGATTGAAATTAGGGATCCGTTAATAAGAAAAAAGGGGAGAATGGATTTGGGGTTGACAACTAGCAGTTATGTCACATACAAATTAGCATTATTCCTAAAATTCTGTTTGAATGAAAAATTCTAATCCTTAAAGACCACAAAAAAAAAAAATCTGAAAACTACTGATGTGAAAGAACCCTGGGAAAAGGATAGCTATCTGTGTTTAATTTAATGGTATTATGTTCAAAGAAAACAATCTGGTTGTGATAGTCACACCTCCAACTCAAAAGCACTAATTCCAACTTTTTTCATTATGGGCATTTTGGATAATAAATAATGCCGATGGAAATACTTTACCACTTCACACTTCCCTAAAATATTTATGAAAACTAAGTTGGTAGGCTTATGTATGTGGCCCCATGCATCATTTTCTTCTCATGGTGTCCCTGTACACATTTGGACCGAAAGGAAATAGCTGAGGTGTCTATAGGGTCACTATGAGTTGGAATCAACTCGATGGCACTGGGTTTTTTTTTTATACTTCCATTTCTTGGAACTACCGTTGAAGCCCAGGCTACCCTCTAGGGACTCTTGAACTGGATGCATGATCTAGCCTGTCCAGCACTTGTGTCGCATCCCCCTCCATAATCAGTAGTGATCAGGTCATCAAGGCAAATGGCTCATTAATGTGGTAGGGAACCCAAGTGAATGTTTGCAAAACACCCATGCATTTAAATAGAGCAAATTGAGTTTTCTGCTCAAGATGCCAGCTGGTTTGCCTCTAACATCAGCTTGCTTAGCAGAGGGGAGGAATCATTTTTACAAGAACTAACTGAGGTTGAAAAATTATGGTTTGCTTTGATTTTAACAGTTTCTCAAATGCAGGGTTTATTGGGTGACCTTTCTTCTCTGCCTGTTTGAATTCTACACGTTCTTCAAGAGCTGGTTTATGTCTCATCTTTTTCAAGCAATTTAGCAGATTGCTGAAGGCCACAGCAGTCTCTCCTTCTTCTAAAATGTGGCTGTATTCATTGATGCCACAGGTCATGCATGTGGCATCCATGATACATAACTTTGTTGGGTTACTTGTCTTTTTCTGTTTGTGCCTCCTGTCTCTCTTTTTAAGGTCTAGAGTGATGATGTGATTTATTATCTAAATTGGGACACTTGAGAGTGAAAGGGTATGTCATTAATACTTACATCAGGACACTGGCATCAACCTAAACTTTGTAAAGAAAATTATGATGTATATTCAGTCTGTTGGGGGCAGTGGTAGTTTAATGGTAGAATTCTCACCTTCCATGAGGGAGATCCGGGTTCAATTTCCCGCCAATGCACCCCAAGTACAGCCACCACCCATCTGTCAGTGGAAACTTGTGCGTTGTTATGATGCTGAACAGGTTTCAGCAGAGCTTCCAAACTAAGATAGGCTAGGAAGAAAGGCCAATAAAAACTCTATGGATCACAGTGGTCTGATCTGTAACCTATCATGGGGGTGGCACAGGACCAGACAGTGTTTTGCTCCATTGTGCATGGGATCACCACAAGCCAGTGTAAACTCAAGGAGAGCTAACAACAACAAATTACTCTATTAAGGTCAAAGGCTATTAATTACCACTTCTTTCTTATTACTCATAGGCCCTAGTGTAATTCACATGCAAAAGGGCATTAAATTATAAAACACCTTAGTGAGGCAGCAAAAAATTTTACCCACAATAGCTGTGAAATAGGTAGAAGATGGGGACAGGTCTGTACAGTCAGGAGATTTAATAGTTCAATATAGGAAGTAGCCATGAAGTAGAAGGCTTTGTATAACCAGATAAAGCCTGTTCACAGTAGGCACCAGCCTATAATTTATATTCTTACCACCAAAAGCCATGAAGTCCAAATAGCTACTCTCGCCACAGAAACAGAGGGGTAAAGAGTTTCTTAATGGGGATCTTGTAGGCTGTGTTCTTGTTTCAGAGCATCACACTTCCTAATCATCACATCGACATCTGCATCCATCTTTGCAGGAAATAGGAACAGAATCGGACAGAAATATAGAACCCCAGCCAAGATACTGTGGATTCTTGGCAGTTAGTGCCTGTGATGGTTCATTTATGTGTCAACCGTGATGTCCAGTTGTTTGGTCAAATGCTAGTCTAGATGTTGCTATGAAGATATTTTGTAGACATAATTAACATTGACAGTCAGTTGACTTTAAGTGAAGGTTAACTGAGATAATGTGGGTGGGCCTCATTCAATCAATTGAAGGCATTAGGAGCAAAAAAGCCAAGATTTTCCAGAGAAGAAGAAATTCTGCCTAAAGATTCTAATATAGAAATCCTGTCTGAGTTTCTAGCCTGACTACTTCATGGACTGCCAGACTGCCTGTTTGCCTCCACATTCTGCCATTTATTAGCCAAGTGACTTAACCACAGATTTTTCATCTATGAAATGGGGACAATACATCATATCACACAGGATTACTAGGAGAAGCAAATGAGTTAATGCCTGTAACATGCCTAGAACAGTTCCAGGCAGATAGTAGGCATTCAGCAAGCATTAGCCATTTTAATTAATTATTGTTATCACCATCATTATTATATAGAAACTAGAGAGAAATATTCTTTAATAAAAATTCTGTTTATAGAGTGACAGATAGATGGTAGATGGTAAATAGATGGGTAGATAGATGGGTGGATCGATTGATTTATTGATAGATGAATAACGGTCTGGTAAATAATTAGAACTATTAGGTTGCCTTTGGCTGCTGGTTAAAGAAACTCTCCTACAAGCTGGTTTAAACAATAAGTACCTCTATGATCTCATGTAATAAAAGTGTCAAGGCAGTGTGGGCCCAGACTCTGCATCGTGACAGGTCCCAGTCCACTTCTCTGAGATGCTCCTGATTCTGCTCCTCGCCACGTGTTAGCCTCCTCCTAGGGGCAGATTAACCAGAGAGCAAAGTATGCATGGGCTTATAGTAGGCAAGGTACACACGGGCTTACTCGTGCTTAGTTACTAATCTGTAGTGCACAAATTCACATGATATAAAGACATATACCATCCAGAAGAAATGTGGCCTTCTCTTCCTGTTTCTCTTTCTTAAGATGAGGAAACATTTCCAGAAGTCCCCCACCTGACTTCCTCTCACATTTCATTGGTCAGAATTGGTCTCATGACTATTTTTAGCCAGACACTGACAAGGGGAAGGAGACTGGGTAATTGGCTTGGACACAGAACTTTCTGGAGCTGATATGTGGTTAACTTTCCCTGAGTTCTGAATTCAAAAAAATCTCCTCAAATATTGTTAAAGGGATAAGCTTCAATTTTAATCAAGATACTCTGTCCACAGCTGCAGACCAAGTTACAATCCTCAATGCAGCACGACATCTGAACCATGGGTTCTGTACTAGTATATATTTTGCGTACGTCTCCATGTTTTTTATCGCTTATATCAATTCTGTTGAAAATGATATAGAGTGATATTTTCCTCCTTCATTAACCCCAACTAAATATGTCTTTCTATCTAAACTCACAAAATATTTGCTTTATGTCATTTAAAAATTACACTTGGAAGTTCTGCATCACTGTATACATATATGTATACTTATATCCTTCCACTTGGCCCCCATCAGATTGTAATCTCCTTAAGGACAGAGTCTGAGGTTTTCTTGAACTTTTGGCTACTCTATCTAGGTTGTCCATGTAATATTTGAGAGGAAGCGTGGTGGGGGCTCTAAGTAGATGTGACAGTAGGGCAACTGACATAAATTTGGACTGTTCTGGGCAAAACAGGATGTATCCTGCTTCCCCCTTTAACATCTATCTACGCAGTGCCCTACGTGTTTTAGGCACCATGTGAATATTGGTTCATGTGAACTTATATCACTTCCTACTGAAAGCATTTTGAGCTTAACTTAAAGTTTCAATTCCATTGCTTTGTTCACAACAACTGGTTGCCCTTAGAGATCCACTGTAAGATAAATTGCAAGTCAAGTCCAAAACTAAAGGCATTCCTTACTTCTAGGCTTAGCAGAAAGAATCCAAGGCTATCAATAAACACAATATTGTTCCCCTGATTCATAAGAGCCAAATAGTCCCCAACTGACAGCTGAAACACATGAGCTTCCCTTTAGAGAGCCCGACACTGAGAATTACAACATATAAGCCTGATACTTTAAAAGAAAATTGACCAATGTTGGCATAATGATATCAACAACTGGATTGAAAAAATGTTTCCTGCAATTGGCTGCAAAGATGGGTGCCAGTACGTGGTGGATTTTAGGCATAGGATGCAGGAAAAACTGAACTCTGGATTTGGCTTCAATCTTACCTCTACTGTTTCTTCTCTTCAAAGAACATCTCAGCTGAAAATCAGAGACAATAATAGTGCCTCTATCTGAAAAGCCTTTGGGAGATTTAAATGAGATAATACATATGGAAGTGTTATAAACTACAAAGCCCTGTGTGTTGGCACATTCTCCTATTCATTCCCCACTTGAATCAGCTCTCTTCATTCTGTCTCTCCCAAGTAGTCCAAGGCTGGGTCACCAGAATAGAAAATGTACAGTTACGAGGTTAAAAAAAAAAAAAAAAATCAGCAAAACAACTGGTTGTTACATGATTCCTGACAACAGTTGGATGGACTCTTTCCCTAAATTAAATGAAGTATTTTGGCAGCCTGTAAGTGTAGCCTACAGTACAGCAAGGGAAGAGAGCTATTTTCTTTAGAGAGAGTGTAATTTTAACAGAAGTTCAACTTATACATTTTGGGATCTGTACTTTGAATGTCACTGTAAAGTGATAAATGAATATAATTAGTTATGAGATAGCTTGCCCTTGGCATTAATCTGCAGCATAATATCATTCACAACCTATTCATACTCTGTGGTATATTTCAGGACTTCCTGTGCTATAGTCTCTTAAAGCAAATACTGTGTTTATTTCAGAGCCTAACAGTTGTTCCTTCAGAAGCGTTAGGAGTGGGTGCAATACATTTGTGGCCTTCACTCTAGCCAGACATATAAATTTCTTATGGGCAGCCACTATAACTTTCCAGGTATAGCTTCCTAATATGTAAATGAAGCCTGACACAATGAAGTGAATGTGTGTAGAATAAATAACAGAAGAGACAGATATCTGATGAAATATTCGGTGATATAGTAGATAGAAAATGACTATTCAAAGTATTTTAGAGCCTTGACCTTGAACCTCCATTTACCCCCATTTATTCTTCAGAAAGTTTCACCGTGGTGTAGCTGTGATTCTTGAATTGCTGTACTGCCATTGTAAATGGGTATTCCATTCTTGCCTCTCCTCCCCCAACTTGATGATCATTGCTCCAGTGTACAGAAAATGGGTCCTAAAGAGCCACTAGAGGAAGACTGGGCATGTGGCCAGAGTCTGCATCAATGGGGAGCTGTTTCTTAATAACCGATGTTATCAAGTATTTTCATACATTGGAAACCAGAAAAAGGAAGGGCTTCCTACTTGGTTTTACTGAGTTCTTTGTAACCTAGAAGAGCCAATTTAAAGAAAAGTGCAGAGCACAGAATATGCAATAATAGTTCTTCCGCTTGTGAAGCCTAACACAGGAAATGAGGCTATGTCTGTTTCTAGAATGTGGTTAGACTTTCACAGTCAAGAGACAAGATATGTAGTTTGATGTTTATTTAGATACTAGCCTGTTGTGTGCTGTGGAGTCTATATCAGCTCATAGCGATCCTATAGAACACAGTAGAACTGCCCCCATGGGGTCTACTAGGCTGTAAATCTTTATGGGAGAAGATCACCAGGTTTTTTCTCTAGCAGAGTGCCTGATGGGTTTGAACCACCAACCTTCACTTAGCAGCTGAGTGCTTAACCATTGTGCTACCAGGCCTCCCTGATATGGGCCCATAATGAGATTAATCTAGGTGTCCCCTGAAGACAGGGATGGGCTTACCCATTTTTTGTCTAATACTTCTTTACATTCTCCCAAAGTGTAACTTGCACACGATGAACGCTCAATAAGTGTTGGATAGTTAACTAGTTAAAAAGATTTTTTAAAAAAGAAGACATTTCTTTAACTTGTAACTCTTAACCAGTTGAATAGTACATTAAAGAAAATTTCTGTTAATTATTCTTCTTCATTTACTGCGTAAAAACCTGTGTTACTGAGCCAAGTAACACCTCAGACCCTGGAGGGGGTATAAAAATATAAACAAGATATAACTTCTGCCCCCAAGAATCTCACAGCTATGTGGCTAACTGGAAACTTAAACAAAAGAACATGTCAACTGATAAAATGTACACAAATATACTGTACTCATTATTGCCAGACCTTATAACACCATGTTTTGTCACTACTGTAAAGAACTCTTTGATATTATAGGTGTAAAAAGAACCTGTTTGACATCATATAGAGGTGACAATAATGGACTTTTAAAATTATCTGCACTTAAATAGTCCCCCCAAAACTATCCCATTTCGGTATTTTAATCCAATGTGTTGTTAGATGGCCCCATTATTTTGTTTCTCAGTTTCTAGTGGTGGATTGTAGATAAAGCCTATAAAGGTGTAACTACTTTTTCCAATTCAGTTCAAAATGATTGTATAAGTATGTATGCATATACATATACATACGTGTGTATGAGTGTATACATGGCACCCCCACACACTTGCGCACACATACACACATCTAAAACTTGAAAATATCCCTTTGTTCTCTTCCTGTTAAACTAAGCATAGATCTACTGGTGAAGCTTTTCTCCCAGACTACAATAGCCAGCTGTCTTTAGAAAAGTGTTACTGAGTCTTTGCCACACAGACAAGAAAAGGATCATTTGAAAGTGTAATGGCCCCGCAAGCACTCAGATATTCATTGCACACCACAATGATTACATCTGAGTATCCATTCCTGCTTTATTCTATTTTTTTTTCCAAAGAAATAGTCTTGTCCTTAGGAATGCATGGAAGCAAAATGCCTAGTTTATAAGAGATGGTATTAAAAACTGTTTTGAGAACAGTGCAGAAACGTAACAGTGAAATTGCAAACTGAAAAGAGGAATCAAACAAAGGCAGAAAAGCGGAAGGTTTGAGAATAAATTATGCATGGGACAAACTGGCAATCATTTTGAGATGGAGGGGAGAGGTAATTTAAATAGTCAAATAATAAAAAGTATCTGTTCAGTGGAGGCTGCCTAGTTTAGTGTTTAACAGCATGGACTATTCCCTCAAAGTGAGTGTGAATCCTGAATCTCCCACATACAAGGTATGTGACTTTGAAGCAGAACTCAAACTCTTTGAGTCTCATTTTTTTCCCCTTTGCTAATAGAGAGAGGAATACATACTTCCCAGGACTGTGAAAAGGATCTTTCTTGTTAATATGAGAGACTTTGACTAACTCACTTTGAACACATCATAGAAAGACCAATTGTTAGAAAAGGACATCATGTTTGGTAGAGAGCCAACAAATATGAAGGCAACTCTCAACGAGGTAGATTGAACAATGGCTGCAACAGCGGACTCAAGCATACCAATAATCATGAAGATGGTACAGAACCAGGCAACATTTTGTTCTGCTATACATAAGGTCACCAGGAGTCGTGGCCATCTTGATGGCAACTAACAACAACATTTATTGAGCTCTTGCTATGTGTCAGCCATTATAGGAAGCATATCACATGAATAAATTTGTTACCCTTTATATTAATCTAACAGGCTAAGTACATTTATTATTGTTATTCCTATGTAACACATGAGAAAACCAAAACTAAACTAGATTAGGTACCTTTCCCAAAGACAAAAAGCTGAAGTTTCAACCTGGTGAAATGATTAAGGGACTGTCCTCTAGTATTCCTTCATAAAGTGTTTATCATAGCTTGGCGTTAAAAAAAAAAAAAAAGTATGGCTTAAATATATAATAAAGAGTCAACCAAAAGAGAGCCATTAGAAATTAACGGAGGAGGACAACCAAATTACTTGATCCTTTCTCCCAAGTATATCCTGTGATAATGATGCATGAACATGTGAGATGATGCTGAGAAGATTGTGTTCTCCAAAAATATGTGATATAAATCCTAACCTCTATACCTGTGGTTATAATCCCATTTGGGAATGGGTTATCTTTGTTATGTTAATGAGATAGGATTAGTGTAGGCTGTGTCTTAAGTCAATCTCTTTTGAGATATAAAAGAGATTAAACATAGCGAGCAGAGATGGGGAAAAAGAGATGTGAATTCACATGAAGATCACCCAGGAACAGAAGATCAAAGAGACAAGGACCTTCCTCCAGAGTTGACAGAGAGAAAAACCCTTCCCCTGAACTCAGAATTCTAGCCTCCTAAACTGTGAGAAAATAAATTTCTCCTTGTTAAAGCCATCCATTTACGGTATTTCTGTTACAGCAGCACTAGATAACTATGAAGACTAATAGAGCTCAATTGAGAAACAAATGATGAGCTCATTAACAAATTCCCTCAAGACAGAACTTTCTTACCTCCATTCCAAATGAGGCTGACCCTGGGATCATGCCCAAATTATGCACCACAATCTCGAGCTATGATTGCCGACAAATCCTGACAAAACGTATGCGCCCCCAACTTCCTCCCATTTCATATGGTATTAAAAGTAGAGATTTTAGCTTAATAAAGCTAACACAGACTTGAATGTTAATATTTACCTTCATAGCTAATTCACAGCAACTTTGCTTAACAAACTGACTTTGATCCAGTAGCCAGGCTATGAATGTGAATGCCTAGTTAGAGTGGATCTTGAATCCAATTCAAAGAGTAGACTGTGTTAGAGCACCTTATAACCTGAACATGTTCAAAGGGTGGAATGGAGGTGGACAGAGGAGTGGTGGGCAACCACCTCAACCACCATGGCCACATCTGCAAAGATGGAAGATGGCTATTTCTGCCAAACTCTGTCCCTCAGAAATATTCACATTTTGTGACTCAAAGGAAGGATACTCCTGCCTCACTGTCTGCCAAGCATAGTGTGCACACCCACATAATAGCCTCGTTGGCTGCAGGGTCCACAGGAAACCTGTTACCCTGAATAATTCACATTCTCATGTGCTCAGTCACAGGGAAGAATTTTAGTTTTTCTCTTCCCCACCATTGATGGGGGATGAGGTTGAGGTCATGGAGCTGAAAGAGTCCTGTCTTGTCTCCCAACAAGAGGGGTCTGTGCAGCTGCTGTAGCCCACAGCAGACAGAAGGCGTGTAGCAGCTGAAGCTCTTCAGAAGGCTCTTCCCACCCACTTCTTGTGCCTAGCTTTGATTTCTTAGAAGGCAGATGCACTAATTCCAGAGTCCTTCCCTGTTTCAGCTGGGGAAAAAAACCCAAAAGCCTAATGCAACCCTTTCCTTTTCTGAAGCTCCTTTGGTTTGTCTCAGATCCTGTTTTCTGAATTATCTGCCACCAATTCTGTCCCTCCTTCTGTTCAGGGCAGCATGTGGCTGAGTTTTGTTGAGTGCTAAATAATTACCGATCTTAATTATAAACAGCCTCAACTAAGAGAAATGATTTTGGTAGAAAAGCCAGAGCCCAAAAGTAGGGTGGGTAGATAGTAAAATGGAACCCAAATCAATTTTCTAGTAAAGAGCAGAGAAAATATCACCAAGATTCAATTCATCCTCTAAGTAGTAGCTGCTACAAGGCTCTTCATGACCTGACCCCAGGGCTTCGAATCAGTTCTTCCCAGTTCAGTCATGGCCTAGGAAGCAAAACCAGAACAGATCTGAATTTTCAAAATTTGGGTGGACAGGAATGATAACTGGAATGGGAAAAATTACAGGTTGAAGCCCTGCAGGAAACTTATATCCCTCTTAGAAAACAAGGGCAGTATACGTGTTACACAGCAACCAAATCTCTTGCCCGTGGATTTTGAGCAGAGTCAGAAACTGCGGTGCCCTGCTCAAAGATGGTGGCTGACCGCACCGCTTTGAATGTGTGTCACTGTCCACAGTCCTGCCAATAATCCAATCTCACACATCAGGCTCTTTGAAGGGCTCACTATGCCTCTTCTGAGTATCCCATTCCAGGGTGTCGACCCATAATTTTTCCCATTCCAGATAATCCAAGTTTTAAACATTCAGGTCTGTTCTGGTTTTGTTTCATCTGCCATGACTGAACCAGTTCAAACCAGTTCAAAGCCTTGCCTGACCCCTGCCTTCTGTTCCAGTCTATTCTTCCTTTACTTTTTCCTTCAAAGTTTATGCTTTAGCAACAGTGTTGCTTTTACCTCCAATATACTGAGCTGTTTCATGATTCCCTGCCTTTGTGGATTCTGCTCTCCACCTGAAATGCCTTCTTGCTACGTTGGTGGAAATACATTATTTGACTTTTAAAACTTGGCTCAGACATGCCCTCATCTATCCAAGATATTTTGATTTAATTGGTCTGGGGTTTGGCCTGAGAATTGGGAGTTTTAAACAATCCCCAGGTGATTCTAATATGCACCAGATTTTGAGAACCACAGCTCTAGGACAGTGGTTTTCAAACTTGAGTGAGTAGCAGAATCATTTAGAGGGCTGGTTAAAGCGTAGATTTCAGGGTCCATCCCCTGAGTTTGGAATTCAGTAGTTCTAGGTGGGGCCTGGGAATTAGCATTTCTAATAAATTCCCAGATGTGCTGATTCTCAGGGTCCGGGGACCACATTTTGAGAATTAATGCTCTATTTGAACTGTCTAACTTGCACAGGTTCTTAACATCGCACTTAACACACGGCATTGTTAATTATTCTCATGTGTGTTCCCACCATTAGAAGGCAAGGACATGAGCTTTTGTATCTCACTACTTAGCACTGCACCTGGTACATAGTAGATGCCCAGTAAATGGTTGTTGAATGAATAAATATTCCATGTCTAGTTATCACAGAGAAAGAAATTATGAGCCAAATTTATGTGAATCTTTTTGTGGTATTTAATCTCATAAGTAATCCATGCTTCTGAATTTAAATCTAGGAGAGAGTTTTCTTAGTCTCTGTGAATTATACCTCGGATTTTGGTGATAGGATTGGGTTGGCAAAGCACTCCTCAATACATTGGGGTAAAAAGGCCTTCTGCAAAAGCAGATTATATTACATTACATCAACAAGAAGTCTTTTAAAACTGACATTTAATGAGTATCTCTATCAATAAAGGCCTTTTAAAGGCTCTCCATAGAATGTTGTAGAAAATAAAAGCATTTAAAATAAAGGCAGACAATGAACCCCATTCATACAGTTTCTTCACATTACTTCTCCAGTATCATGGATCTCAAATAGACTCACTCACCCTTCTGTAGTGAAATTGGCATGTGTTAACCATATTGATTGTCTGATTACAAATATAGACTGTAGCAGTGAGGGCTTACAGAGGAACTAATTTGTTCCCAAGGCTTATACATAGATTTAAGACTTAATACACACTCAGCTACAAAGCAATGGAACCAGGTAAGTACTGTGCTATTCCAAAGAGATTAAACTACTTTACGGAACAATGATTTCATTATGAAACATAATGCTACAATTTGTAATACTTACAAAGTAAATTCAAAGAGATATTTAAAAAATAGTGCTTCCTGATCTTTACTAATTTCTAAAATAGTTATTCTCCAAGAAGAATAAATTCATTCTCTATTTTTTGATCTGTAGACATAGGAAAACACAGAACATGTTGACATAACTCTTTCCAAATGCAAAACCCAGACCCAGTGATGTGGTGTTTTTTGTTTGTGACATGCAGGACACTGTAAAGCTGAGTCCATGAGACTTTTATTCTCATATGCCTCTGTTTGATTTAGGCCTTTGGAGATTCTCCATGAATCATCATAGTGTCCTTCTTACTGGTTACCTTTCTTCTCAACTCAGATTTTTCCTTGTAGCTCATGAACACACCTCACAGGCATGGATAAGTTAAGAACCCTGACTGACCACTTTTTCTAGACACCGAGGTCACTTGTGAACATATGAGATAAAGCAGATAAATAAAAACATACTCAAATGTAACCCTGGTCAATGAGCCACTCAGTCTCTTTCACCCAAAGTTTATCACACAAAAACTGAAACTGCATAACTTGGCATAAACATTAGTAGCCTGATTCTAACTACTGACAGGTGAATGGTATTCAAGATCGAAATAAAGCTTCATGATTAGTGCTTATCACCAACACATGGCTGGCCTCAGCAACAAAGCAAAAATAAGAGCCAAGATTAAATGAGCATTCATTACATGCCAGAGACTTTGCTAAGAACTTCATATATATTATTTCATATGGTCCTCACCACCTAGCTTTAAACCAGGTAAAAAAAAAATAAAGCTCCCTTTAAATAAGGAGGGACTGAGGCTTTGGAGGGGTTAAGTAACTTATCTAATGTCACACAGTGAGGAGGTAATGAGAATGGGATGTAAACTCAGGCTGTCTGACTCCAGAGTATGTACATGTAAACACTATTCCATTCTGTGTCTCTTTACAACATCAGGGACAGCGGTGGGAGTGGCTGAGATTAGGTAAAGCCAAGACACGGGAAACTGAATCAGTTGGCAAATTGTACACCAAAGGAAACAGCCACTAATTCAGCATAAGAAGTCCAAGGGGACACAACGACCACATGTATGATCTGGGCTGATGTCACTTACAGAGCACCAGGAATTGATGGAATACCAATAGAGATACTTCAACTGAATACCAGTTGAGAAACTGATATGACGCTGAAAATGCTTACTCATCTATGTCAAGAAATTTAGCAGAGAGCTCTGTCCAAATGAGTGGATAAGATTCATATTCATGCTCATTCCAAAGAAAGATGATCAAACAGAAGGTGGAAATTATCAAACAATATCATTAATATAACATCCTAGCAAAATTTTACTAAAGATAATTCAAAAACCGCTTCAGCCATGTATTGACAGGGAATTACCAGAAGTTCACACTGGGTTCAGAAGAGGACATAGAATGAAGGATATCATTGCTGATGTCAGGTATATATTGGCTAAAAGTAGAGAATACCAGAAAGAGGTTTACCTGTTTTATTGATTATGCAAAGGAATTCAACTGTGTGGATCATAACGAATTACAGAAAAACCGGAATTCCAGAACACTTAATTGTGCTCATGAGGAACCTGTACATAGACCAAGCAGTCATCCAAACAGAATAAGGCAATACTGTGTGGTTTAAAATGAGGAAAGGTGTGCCTCAGAGTTGTATCCTTTGTCCGTACTTCTTCAATCTGTATGCTGAGCAAATAAACAGAGAAGGTGGACTATATGAAAAATAACACAGCATCAGGATTACAGGAAAACTCACTAAAACCTGCGTTATGCTGATGACACAACCTTGCGTGCTGAAAGTGGAAAGAATTTGCTTGAAGCACTTACTGATGAAGATCAAAGACTACAGCCTTCAGTAGGGATTACACCTCAACATAAAGAAAAAAAAAATCTTCACAACTGGACCAGTAAGCAACATTATGATTGACACAGAAAAGATTGAGGTTGCCAAGAATTATATTTTACTTGGATCCACAATCAACATCCATGGAAGCAGCAGTCAAGAAATCAAAAGATGCATTGCACTGGACAAATCTACTGCAAAAGACCTCTTTAAAGTGTTGAAAAGTAAAGATATTACTTTGAGGACTAAGGTGCACCTGACCCAAGCCATGGTATTTTCAATCGCCTCTTATGCATGTGAAAGCTGGACAATGAATAAGGAAGGCTGAAGAAGAATTGATGCCTTTGAATTATGGTGTTGGCAAAGAATATTGAATATACCACAGGCTGCCAGAAGAGTGAACAATTCTATGTTGGAAGAAGTACAGCCGGAAAACTCCTTAGAATTGACATGTTATCAGGAAGGACCTCATGCTTGTTAAAGTAGGGGATCAGCAAAAAAAAGGAAGACCCTCAACAAGATGAACTGACATAGCATCTGCAACGAGGGGCTCAAGCATAGCAACAATTGTGAGGGTGGTGCGGGACCGGGCTGTGTTTCGTTTTGTTGTATGTAGGGTCTTTATGAGTCAGAACCGACTCCATAGCATCTAACAACAACAACAACAACAACAACATTATTTGAGCTGCTGCTCTGTGCCAGGCACTGCTTAAGTGCTTCAAAATAACCCCACAAAGTATGTGAGTATGGAACCCAGCCTTGAAGATGGGCTTCATTTATTCCCACCTTCTGGCATTCGCACCCTACATTTTACTCGGGTTGGTCTGTGTGATCAATGGACTATCACAGAAATGATGGTATGTCTCTTCCGAGATTAGTTATAAAACACTGTGGCTTCCGTCTTGAGTGTTCCCTCTCTCAGGTAATTCACTCCGGGGGAAGCCATGTTGTGAATAGCCCTGTGGAGGGACTCAGGTGGCGAGAAACTGAGCCCTCCTGCCAACAGCCAAGTGAGTGAGCTCGGAACCAAATCCTTCAGCCCCTATCCAGTCTTCAGGGATTTCAGCCCTGGCTGATAGACTGTATCCTCAGGCGCCAGAAACACCCAGCTAAGCTGTTCCCAGATTCCTGACCCTCAGAAACTGTGTGAGACAATAAATGTTTGTCATTTTAAGTTGCTAAATTTTGGGGTAATTCATTATGCAGGAATAGATAACTGATATAGTATGTATATATGTATTATTATTTTATGACTTTGTCATTGGCATATAATTCACATAAGATAAAATGCACAGATCTAAAAGCATTCAGTTCAAAGAGATTTGACCGTCGCATACAATTGTGTAACCACCACCCAAACAAAAGAGAGCAATTCTATCACCCCGCAAAGTTCCTTTGTGCCTCTTTCCAATTAATTCTTACTCTCATCGCCCACCAGAAACAATCACCATTTGGGTTTTTATCACCATAGGATAGTTTAGCCAATTTTTGAATGCATAAGTGGAATCATAGTGTATGTACTCTTTTGAGTCTGGTTTTTCTGGCTTACCATAATATTTTTGAGATTCACCCATACTGTTGCTGTATCAGTAGTTTGCTCCCACTTTATGAATATACCACAATTTGCTAATCCATACTCCTGTCAATGGACATTTGGGTTCTTTCTAGCTTTTAGCAATTACTAATAAGGCTGTGCGAATATCCTTGTACAAGTCTTTTATGGGCATAAATTTTCATTTTACTTGGGTAAGTATCTAGGAATGGAAATGCTCATTAATATCGATGTGCATTTAACTTTATAAGAAACTAACAAAGTGTTTCATTTTACACTCCCACTGGTAACGCCAGGCTCTAAATGTTGGGAATAATTAAGAGCAGTGGTATGCTGGCAAATATTTAATGACTGACTCTTGGGGTGAGGGGAGAGAAGCACTCATTTGTAGCATAATACTTCTATCACCACTGAATGCAAGATACCAACATGACCTCACTAAAGTTAGAAAGAGCTGCAAGGTAGCTCACTATTATGCCCTATTTCCTCCTTGATGATCAGCCTTCATAAACCTGTACGAGCCTGCTCCAGCACCACTAAGAGCATGCAATTAATTTGGAAAGATGACTGACAAATTAGAGATTAACACGAGATAACATATAGTTAAGTCTCTCGTGTATTGCAAAAATCTTAGACAGTTTAGAAGAGAAGAAATAATGAAAACTAAAATTATAAGTTCTCATCCTTGGCTGCACTCTGGAATAACCTGAGGAGTGTTAAAAATGCTGATGTCTGGGTCCTAACCCAACAGTCTCTAAAAATTCTGGTTTATTTGGTCTAATGTAAGGTCTGAGCCTCACTCCAAAAGCCCTGTTTTTTGTTTTTTAAACTCTTCAGCATATTGGAGCAAGATGATTCTAAAATGTAGTCAAGGTTAAGAGCCATTAGCTTAACAGAAGAGCATGGTTTTGACCAACTTGGATAGTTGGGTCAGTGTGGGAAGATATCCCGGCAAAAGAAATGGCATAAACAAATGACGGATGGGCTCTTCAAGGACATGAGGGGACAGGTCAGTCTGGGGCTGGACAATCCTACAGGGATGCAGCAAGATAAACAGATTGTTGCCAAGCTGCAGAGAAGATGTTCTTCCCAGAGAACCTCATCCCAGCTCTAAGGAATTATAGGTCTCCAAAAAAGGAGGGTCTCAAGAGCCAGTTGAAGGCTCTTATGCCCCATGAGGGCTAATGTGGCACTACTTAGTCAGTTTGGGGACTATCTTAAGGTTTTGGGACCTAGAGGGGAAGACCACCCTGCCTCAGATCCTGTCAAGCCAAGTGGGAGTTCAAAGTCTTGGCCTGTTAAGACCTGGCACATTTTATTTTGGAGAAAAGTGAGTCAAGTGTGTCCTGATTTCAGGTAGTTCAGTGTTCCTGACGCTTTAATATCCATGTGAATAATCTGGGGGAGCCTTTAAAATTCAGCTTTTAATTTAGAGGATGTGGGGTGGAGCCTGAGGATCTTTATTGTTAATTAACTCACAGATGACATTGGACCACACTTTGAGTAGCAATGATGGATTTAACAAGGTATCATTTACCCTATGACTGAGGTACAAGCAAATGGCTTGCCATCTTCTGACCAGGAATTGGGATCTATTTGGCCAGCAGAAGTCTTCCTCTTGCCTGGAGCCCAGTCACCCTTCAACACAAGCTTCTCTCTCTTGTTTTCTGACTCTAGCTTCTTGTTAACTCCTTCTAAGTTGTCTTTTTTTCCTAATCTTTACAATTTATTTTATTTTGTTATTGAGAATATATACAGCAGAGCATACACCAATTCAAAAATTTCTACATGTACAATTCAGTGACATCGATTACATTCTTTAAGTTGTTCAACCATTCTCACCCTCTGTCATCAAATGAATTATGTCCCCCCAAAAATGTATGTATCAACATGGTTAGGCCACGATCCCTAGTATTCTGTGGTTGTCCTCCATTTTGTGATTGTAATTTTATATTAAAAAGGATTAAGGTGGGATTGTAACACCACTCTTACCCAGGTCACATCCCTGATCCAATGTAAAAGGAGCTTCCCTGGGGTGCGCCACCTTTTATCTCTCAAGAGACGAAAAGGAAAGGGAAGCAAGCAGAGAATTGGGGACCTCATACCACCAAGAAAGCAGTGCTGGGAGCAGAGCACATCCTTTGGACACAGGGTGCCTGCACAGAGAAGCTTCTAGTCTGGGGGAAGATTTATGAGAAGGCCAACAGAGAGAGAAAGCCTTTCCCTGGAGGTGACACCCTGAATATGGACTTCTAGCCTACTTTACTGTGAGAAAATAAACTTCTCTTTGTTAAAGCCATCCACGTGTGGCATTTCTGTTATAGCTTGTCTTTGTTGTTAGGTGCCATTGAGTTGGTTCCAACTCATAGTGACTCTACGTACCACAGAACGAAACACTACCTGGTCCTGCGCCATCCTTACAATCATTGTTATGCTTGAGCCCATTGTTGCCGCCACTGCGTCAATCCATCTCATTGAGGGTCTTCCTCTTTTCTGCTGACCCTGTACTTTACCAAGCATGATGTCCTTCTCCAGGGACTCATAGCAGCACTAGATAACTAAGACATCTTCCTTTTCTGAGTCACTCCTCCCACTTTAACATAAAGTCACTACTCCTTAAGTTTCCTATCTAATCTTTTGAGTTGCTGTTGTCAACCTGATCTCATTTAGGTAGATCTTAAAAGAGTATGATGCCTGCGGGGAATGATACGGCAATTCCTCGAAAAGCTAGAAATAAAAATAACATGATTCAGCAATCCCACTCCTAGGTATATACCCTAGAAAAAAAGAGCTGAGACTCGAATAGACATATGCACATTAATGTTCACTGCAGCATTATTTATAATAACAAAAAGATGGAGTCTATGTGCCCATCCAGGAAGAAAGGATAAACAAACTGTGGTGCATACACACAATGGAATACTACTCAACTTTAAAAAATAATGAGGAATCCACAAAACATCTCACAGCATGAATGATCCTGGAGGACATTATACTGAATGAAATAAGTCAATCACAAAAGGACAAATATTGTATGAGAACACTATTATAAAAAGTCAAGAAAAGGTTTTTACAACAACAGAAACATTCTTTAATGGTTACCAGGGATGGGAGAAGGGGAGGGAAAACCACTAACTAGATAGTTAACACGTACTAACTTTGGTAAAGGGAGAGGTGATACATGGTATGAAGGAGGTCAGCACAACATAATCAAGGTAAAGGAAGACATTAAAAGGTACAAAAGAATAAAAGGCAACAAAAATAAATACCGATACATATACAATCCTTCAGCAACAGTAATAACAAACAATAATGTACAAGTGGATACACAGGTAGACATGTAAGCTGAACAAGGATGGGAGGGTGTATGGAAGTACATCCAGGTACATATATATATATGTGTACATGCTGCAAATACACCCATGTATGCAATAATGTACACAGGAGACACAGTCATCAAAACTTCTTAGCCCATAACTATACACCTCCTGGGTTTAAGGGTTAGGGACCATAGTCTTGGGGGATATCTAGGTTAATTGGCATATCGTAACCCATGTAGACAATGTTCACATCCGACCTTGGTGAGTAGTGACTAGCATCTGAAAAGCTTGCAAGTGGCCATCTGAGATGCAACAATTGATCTCTTCCCATCTGGAGCAAAGAAGAGTGAAGAAAACCAGACTCAAGGAAAGAATTAGTCCAAAGGATTAATGGACCACATGAACCATGGCCTCCACTAGCCTGAGACCAGAAGAACTACATGGTGCCCAGCTACTACCAACCACTCTGACCAGGACCAGGACCACAGTAGTAGGTCATGGACAGAGTGGGAGAGAAATGCAGAACAAAATTCAAACTCAAAAATAAAACCAGACTTACTGGTCTGATAAAGACTGGTGGAACCCCCAAGACAATGGCCCTTAGATGCCCTTCAAACTTCAAACAAAAACAACTCCCAGAGATCACATTATAGTCATATAATACAGAGGCCTATAAAGTGAACAATAATGCCAGTGAGGAATGTACACCTCAGAACAATCAAGTACGTGAGGCCTAAAGGGCAGCATTTGCCCAAAAGCAAAGTTCAGAAGGAAGGTAGGGCAGGAAAGCTGGGAGAATGAACACAGGGAACCCAGGGAAGAAGGAGGGAGAATGCTGACACATTCAGGGGTTTGTAACCAATGTCATAAAGCAAGATGTGTGCAATTTGTTTATTGGGAAACTAATTTGCTCTGTAAGCTTTCAACTAAACCACAATAAAATATTCAAAAAAAAAAAAAAAAAGAGAGAAAGTCAAACCCTTCCCTGCCCAAAAAATAAATAAATAAAACAAAAGAGTACACAGTTCAAGGCAGACAACCTTTACTAACAGCAGTACATCAACAGGGAACTGCCAGAAATTCAAGCCAGGTTCAGAAGAGGACATGCAACAAGGGATATCATTGCTGATGTTAGGTGGATCTTGGTTGAAAACAGGGGATACCAGAAAGATGTTTACCTGTATTTTATTCACAATGCAAAGGTATTCAACTATGTGGATCATAACAAATTACGGATAACAGTGCGAAGATGTGGCAATCTGCTTCCATAAAGATCACAGTCTTGGAAATCCTATGGAGCAATTCTGCTCTCTCCTATGAGCCAGAAGCAACTCGACGACAGAGGGTTTTGTTTGGTTTGGGTTACTCTCAAAAGTATCCTGGCTTGGTCAATAAATTATATGGCCACCCCTAGGCAATACTATCATGTGGCAAGCTGTGTCCGACTAGTAAAAAGAAACCTTCCTGGAAGTGAAAACAAAATCAGTTATTCAATCTTTTTCTTTATCTGTTTCTGTCTCTCCAGTCAATTTCTATTCACTAAATAATGCATTCATTCTCCCATCTTTTTTTATAACTGTATTGTGTCTCAATGATTCTGGACCTTGAATATTCCAAGCCTTGGTGTCAGCACCTTTGAGACTTAGAAAAAACTGCACGTCATGGAATACAGACACGACGCTGGCTGTTGAGTTTGGAGTGCGCCCCCACCACCACCCACCCACTTTAAACCAACCAGTAGCTACAGGGCTCAGAAAGGAATGGGAGACAGAACTGGCCTGTTTATTATTTACTTATTAATTATCGTTTATTATCAACACTAAACATTCAAGTTCTTTAAAGGGAGATTCTCTTTAAGAGAAGAAAAACTATTTGCTGTCTTGTTGATTCTGACTCATGACAACCCCATGTGTGTCAGAGTAGAACTGTGCTCCATAGGGTTTTTCATGGCTGATTTTTTGGAAGTAGTTTGCCAGACTTTCTTCCAAGGTGCCTCTGGATGGACTTCAGCCTCCAACTTTTTTGGTTAGCAGCCTAGCATGTTAACTGTTTGCAGCACCCAGGGACTTCTTTAAGAGAATGAGAGCTACCAAAAGTGTATGCTTGTACTGGGAGACAAGGGGATTTTGCTTAAAGACACTCTGATGATTGGAAAGAGAGAGACAGAGAAGGAGGACCTTTCTACTCATTCTATCCAGCCTGTGGGTTCTCTGGGGAATCTGTTGCAACTCCTCTTCTGCCCTCTGAGATGTGGAGGTCAGGCATTGCCACAGGGCAGACAAAGCTGCTGCAAGCAATGATTATTTCCTTACCAGGGGTTCCAGAAAGTAAAGAAAATTTCCCTAAGGATTTTACTTCAAGCTAACAATAGGCAAAAAAGGAATTGAAGAGAAAAAGCGTAAGTCTAGTTCTGACCACATAAAAAAGTAATAGTAATCTCTTGTCTAGCCCTTCGCAATTTCCAAAGTTCTTTCATTCATGAGCCCATGTGAAATTAGTAGAAGGAGGAAAGATTTTGAGGTCAACGAACTTGAGTTGCTTTTGAATCTTGATTTTTCCACTCACTATGTTGTTGAAATTTTCTAAGCCTCCATTTCCACTGTTGCTTTTGTAGGGTTTTGGTGTTTATCGGGCAAAACAGCCAAAACATTCAATAAATAGTAGCTGTCATCGCCTGGTATCTAGAAGTCACTGAATCAGTATTTGTTGAAGGAGTAGACCCATTTTGCCGATGAGAACACTGAGACTCAGCCAAAGTGACCTGTCCAGTCATAGCTAGGAAAATGTGCCAATTTCTGGTTCTAAATCCTGTATTCCATCCAGTATTTTTCTCTGTAACCTTTGGGTTTGAAGTTGTATTTCTATGCATGTCAGACACCAGATTGAGGAAAAATATCCAGCAGAGTTCTTTTCTTTGAAATCACCCTTGATCTTAACAAAAATTGCCTTGCTATTTTCAAATTGAATACATTTGCAAAACCCTTTTTCCTAGTAGCCTGTGTTCAGACCTCACACTTCTATGAAATAATTGCTTCATACCTTAAGACCGTCGATATGTGTTTGAGCTCAGACATTTGATAAGAAAGTGATGTTTCTGAAGTAATTATCAGTCGCTGTGTCTTCCACAGACTGGATGAAAGAGTCAGTGTCACAGTCATGTGGCATTTCTAAAATGTCCCATGTCTTATCTTTGTCTGACAGCAGCAGAGCATGGCAGACAGGAGGGTACTGGCAGAACATTTTCAAGTTCCTTTGCCTATGTTGAAAACAGATGAAGATACGGTTGAAGAGATCAGGCCCAAGTAAGCACCTGTAAATGGTTGCTACATCAACTGTGGTAGCATGAAGAGGTTGAATTCGCTGATCTCTTTGGTCTCTTTGAGCTCAGAAATACTATACCACTTCTTGCCCCACACCAATTTTATAGTCAACCTCTTAAAAGCTTGGTCTTTTGTTAAGGACGACGGAAAATTTGGAAGAGGATGGTGGTGTAGGCTGTATAACATGATGTATGTAATTAATGTCACTGAATTGTACTTCTAAAAAATGTTGAAATGGCAAATATTTTGTTATATATGTGTCATTGTTGTTCTTAGGTGCCATCGAGTCAGTTTCGACTCATAGTGACCCCATGTATAACAGAACGGAACACTGCCCGGTCCTGTGCCATCCTCACAATTATTGTTATGCTTGAGCCCATTGTTGTAGCCACTGTGTCAACCCATATCATTGATGATATTCCTCTTTTTCACTGACCCTCTGCTTTACCAAGCATGATGTCCTTCTCCAGGGACTGATCACTGCTGATAACATGTCCAAAGTATGTGACACAAATTCTCACCATCTTTGCTTCTAAGGAGCATTCTGACTGTACTTCTTCCAAGACAGATTTGATCATTCTGGCAGTCCATGGTATATTCAGTATTCTTCACCAACACCATAATTCAAAGGCGTCAATTCTTCTTGGTCTTCCTTATTCATTGTCCAGCTTTCTCATGCATATGAATTGATTGAAAACACCATGGCTTGGGTAGATGCACTTCAGTACTTACAGTGACAAGTCAGAATCAACTTGGTGGCAATGCGGATGGGTAAGAGGTTTTTTGCACCAGATCTGTCCAATGCAACGTGTTGTTTGATTTCTTGACTGTTACTTCCATGGGTGTTGACTGTGGATCCAAGTAAAATGAAATCATTGACAACTTCAATCTATTTTCTGTTTATCATGATGTTGCTTATTGGTCAGTTGTGAGGATTTTGGTTTTGTTTATGGGGAGGTGCGATCCATAATGAAGGCTGTAGTCTTTGATTTTCATCATTAAGTGCTTCAAGTCCTCTTCACTTTCAGCAAGGAAGATTGTGTCATCTGCATGATGAAGGTTGTTAATAAACTTGAATTGCTACAGTTCATTAACTCTGAGTTGAGGACTTTGTTTTCTTTTTTAAATTTTATTGTGTTTTAGGTGAATGTTTACAGTGGAAATTAGTTTTTCATTAAAAAGTTTTATAAACAAATTGGTGACATTAGTTGCAATCCCCACAATGTGTCAGCACTCTCCCCTTTTCCCTTTCCATCTGGAGTTCTCTGTGTCCATTCATCCAGTTTTCCTGTCCCTTCCTGCCTTCTCATCTTTGTTTTTGGGCAGGTGTTGCCAATTTGGTC
Organism: Elephas maximus indicus; assembly: GCF_024166365.1. NCBI lineage: Eukaryota > Metazoa > Chordata > Mammalia > Proboscidea > Elephantidae > Elephas > Elephas maximus. The sequence goes on from NC_064822.1 coordinate 157,086,181, forward strand.
TTATATGCTTGATTTAAATGAGAAACATGTTCCTCAGGTGTGTTATTGTTTGTTTTATAGGCCTGTTTAATCTTTGGCTGAAAGTGGACTTGGGAGTGCCTTCATCAGTAAGTACATCAAGTCCTCTTCACTTTCAGCAAGCAAGGTTGTATCATCTGCATAACACTGGTTGTTAATGAGTCTTCCTCCAATCCTGATGGCCAGTTCTTCTCCATATAGTCCAGCTTCTCAGAATATTTGCTCAGCATACAGATTGAATAAGTTTGGTGAAAGGATATAATCATAAGGCACACCTTTCCTGACTTTAAACCATGCAGTATCCTCTTACTCTGTTCAAATAACTGCCTCTTGATCTATGTACTGACTTCTCATGAGCACAATTAAGTGTTTTGGTATTCCCATTCTTTGCAATGTTATCTGTAATTTATTACGATCCACACAGTTAAATGCCTGTGCATAGTCAATAAAACACAGGTAAACATTTTTCTGGTATTCTCTGCTTTCAGCCAGGATCCATCTGACATCAGCAATGAAATCCCTCATTCCCTGTCCTCTTCTGAACCTGGCTTGAATTTCTGGCAGTTCCCTGTTAATGTACTGCTGCAACGGCTTTTGAATGATCTTCAGCAAAATTTTACCTGTGTGTACTATTAATGACATTGTTCGATAATTTCCACATTCTGTTGGTTCACCTTTATTTGGAATAGGCATAAATATGAATATCCTCTAGTTGATTGGCCAAGTAGCTGTCCTTCAAAGTTCTTGGCATAGACAAGTGAGCACTTCCGGCACTGCATCTGTTTGTTGAAACATCTCAATTGGTATTCAGTCAATTCCTGGAGCCTTGTTTTTCATCAAGGCCTTCAGTGCAGCTTGGACTTCTTCCTTCAGTACCATAGGTTCTTGATCACATGCTACCTCCTGAAAAGATTGAATGTCAACCAATTTTTTGGGTGCAGTGACTATGTGTATTCCTTCCATCTTCTTTTGATGCTGCCTATGTTGCTCAGTATTTTGTCCATAGAATTCTTTAATATTTGCAATTTGAGACTTGAATTTTTCTTCAGTTCTTTCAACTTGAGAAATGCCAAGCATGTTCTTCCCTTTTGGTTTTCTAACTCCAGGTCTTTGCACATGTCATTATAGTACTTTATTTTGTCTTCTCAAGCTGCCTTTTGAAATCTTTTGTTCAACTGTTTTACTTCTTCATTTTTTCCATTTGTTTAGCTACTCTACATTCAAGAACAAGTTTCAGAGTCTATTCGGCATTCATTTTGGTCTTTTCTTTCTTTCATGTCTTTCTTAGTGACCTCTTGTTTTCTTCAAGTATAATGTCCTTCATGTCATTCCACAACTCACCTGGTCATTGGTCATTAGTTTCACTGTGTCAAACCTGTTCTTAAGGTGGTCTCTAAATTCAGGTGGGATATACTCAAGATCATACTTTGGCTCTTGTGGACTTGTTCTAATTTTCTTCAGCTTCCACTCAAACTTGCATATGAGCAACTTACGGTCTGTTTTGCAGTTGGCCCCTGGCCTTGCTCTGACAGATGATATTGATCTTTTCCATTGTCTCTTTCTACAGATGTAGTTGATTTGATTCCTGTGTATTCCATTTGGTGAAGTTCATGTGTATAGTCATCATTTATGTTGTTGAAAAAGGTATTTGCAATGAAAAAGTCGTTGGTCTTGCAAAATTCTGTCATGTGATCTCCAGCATAGTTTCTATCACCAAGGCTGTATTTTCCAACTACCAATCCTTCTTCTTTGTTTCCAACTTTTGCATTCCAATGGCCAGTAATTATCAGTCCATCTTGATTGCATGTTTGATCAATTTCAGACTGCAGAAGTTGGTAAGAACCTTCAATTTCTTCATCTTTGGCCTTAGTGGCTGGTGTATAAATCTGAATAATAGTCATATCAACTGGTTTTCCTTGTAGGCATATGGATATTATCCTATCACTGACAGCATTGTACCTCAGGATAGATCTTGAAATGTTCTTTTTACGATGACTGCAATGCCATTCTTCTGCATTCCTTTTCCTGTGTCTTTTAATATTTTCCCCATAGAATCTTTTGATGTTGTAACTTGAGGCTTGGTTTTTTTCCTCTAGTTCTTTCAGCTTGAGAAATTACTGGTTATATATGTACTTGCCACAATTCAAAAAAAAAAGAAAATAGAGTTTTCCTAATACAAAAAAAAATGTTTGCTCTGATGTGGGCATCTTGTAACATCAATGCTTCCCATTGAGAAAATGAAATTGAGGTGAACCTAGAGCTAGTCTGTCCAAAACATGTAGCCCAAATTGCCTGTCTTTTTGAATGAGGTAATAATGACCCAGGGAAAGAGTTTTTCTTTGTATGAAGATAAAGTTTAAAATCCAGGGTTCATTGGCACCATTTTTTAATGATTTAAGCTAACTAAGCCATTCATCTGCCCATCCATCTGTCCCTCTATAACCATCTCTTTATTTATTTACTCTTCAAATGTTTATTGACCTCCTTCTATCTTCCAGTCACTGTGCTAGATACAGGGGCTGTGGTTGAGATTAAGACTCTGCTTTCACGGATGTTATCATGGAAAAGATGAACATAAAACAAATAATTTTGATAAGTGCTTCAAGGAAAAGTTCAGGATGCTAGGAGTGGGCATACAGAATTTTCTGAGAGAGATTTTGCCTAGTAGTTGAGAGAATGAGAGGCTGTGGAATCTACTACCAAGACTCAGATCTTGTTCTTCTACTTATCAGCCCTGTGACTGTGGGCCAGCTGCTTAATTGCTCCCTGCCTCATTTTCCCCAGCTATAAAATGGGGCTATAGCAACACCTCCCTCTGAAGGTTGTTGTGGGAATAAAGTGAGACGGTATATGGAAAGAATTTAGAAGAGTGCCTGGTGCTAGCAAGTGCTCAGCCCAGGATAGGGGGGCACACACCTGGCCTGTGCTGTCTAGAGATCTCTCTAATAAAAGTGACCTGTAATCTGAGACATGAAAGATAAATAAGAAAGGACCAAAGAGCAATTAGAAGACAAGAGAAAGGGGAGACAGTAGAGGGGCTGTAAATGTGAAGATCCTGAATCAGAAGGGCTGCTGTACTCTGGAAAACATAGTGGAGCCCGTTGGGTGGAGGAGCATTGAAAGCCAGGACAGGAGTGGTTGAGATTAGCCTAAAAGTATTGGGGAACCTGATCCTATAGGGCTTTGTGGGCCAGTTAACAATTTTGGAATCCATCCTAAGAGCATACAGTCATTCAGCCAATCATTCATTCAACTTGAAATCCCTAAGCAGAAACCCATACATTCCATTTTTTATCTTTAGAGGAACTTGAGCTAATTGATAAGGAGTCAAGCCTGGAAGCCAACAGTAAAATACCTTGAGTTTCTCTGCAAATGATGTCTTTAAACTTGTTTATCTTTATCTGTATTTTGATTCTCTGTCCATGGAGGCCATAGTTTTCGTCCTTGAATAGCAAACAGTCACAGATCTACATTTCATTGTCAAATGATGGCATCCAGATAATTATAATATGGCTTTTAGGAACATGTGATCAAGTTTTATAATACATCAAGAAGAGTCTTAAAGAAATTAACATTTAACTCTTGTTCAGTTCTATTTTCCTCTAGTTTATATTTTTCTTGGGCTATGAAAATATGTTATCTTACTGGCCCACCTTACATTTCTCAAGTTTTTCTTCCTTTACATTAGCTTTAAAAGTAATTCTTAATAATCCCAATAAGATATTGCTGTTTTATCAATATCAAAAGCAAACTGAAAAAGTGGACTGATTATGGATCTTGGAGTTTTTCAGTCCTGGGGTTGAATTCTGGCTGTGCTGTACAAACCCGAGCAACTTATTTAATGTCTCTGAGCCTCAGTTTCCAACTTGTACAAATAATTACAATAATACTTATATTTCATTATTGGGAGGATTATATATGATGATGTTTATGAATACATCTAAGTCTAGTGATTAGTACTAGTGATAATTAACAGTTACTGAATTTATGTAATGCTTATTTTGTGCCGGGTGTTATTCTAAGAAATTTAAATGTACTATTTCTTTTAATCTTCTTTATAACTCTATGAGGTAAACACTGTATTTTCTGTGGTTTGTAGATGTGGAAACTGAGGCACAGAAAGGTCAAGTAAGCTTATTTAAAATTACAAAGATTGGTCTGCGAAAAAATTGAGTTTTGAAACCTGAAAGAAAGAAAAGGAAGGAAGAAAGGAAGGGAAGGAGGGAGGGCGAGGCCATCTGTAGAGAGGAATTATACAGGTAACAAAAGATACAGATGGTGCCATGACTGAAATGGCCTGTCAGGAATCCTTCAGAGGTTTCTCCTACTGAAATCTTCTGAAGCTATGGAGAAAGTAAATTCAAATATTTATTTGGAGTAAGTTAGGATAATGACGGTGGAATAATGTGGAAAAGGATAGTGAGAGTGGTAGCACAATTTGAAGAATATAACAAATGTCACTGAATTGTACATGTAAAAATTGTTGAAATGGTATATCTTTCGCTATGTATACTTTTACCAAAAAAAAAATTATTTGGTATAACAACTTTTTTCAAATCTATTTTGATGTTCTTGTAGGACAGGTACTTTGTAACTCTTATTGACACTTTTCTGAATTGGTGGTAATATTATACGGCAAATTTGAAAAGTCACCTTTCAGAAGTTGCCTAAAACTTTTCTTATGCATTTTTTCGTGACACCAGAAGCCAAGTTTCTTTTTTACATTTATCTCTTCTGGAAGTAAAATCAGATTGTCATGCTTGGTGTACAGCACATGGTGTCAAGGTAAGTGATCACGAAAAATACGGGGTGGAAAGGAGGAAATGGAGGCAGTTTAGATGTCATTCACTAGTTCATTCACTCATTCACTAACCATTTATTGGCCATTATCCCTGGTGATACCAGAAAATCCATTTTAAAAGGGCTAGTTTCTCCTGATCAGAGATTTTGTAATGCTGGTCGGTTTATATTAGAAAGTAATATTAGTAGCCTTGATAACCCAACAAATCGGTGTTAAGTGACAGCTTAAATGATGTATTGCCAGGGATTGGATATTCAAAGGTAATGAGTTAAGTTGACTAAGAGATTATTTTTCTGAATTAATGCTTTGACTTTCAGGTTTCCAAGTTTGCCGCATAAAATTCATGAGCAGTATCATTAAACTTAAGAAAGGTCATTTAAAATAAATGAAAGCCACTGTCTCTTCTGTAGCTGCAAGTGTAGGAATGCTAAAGAGATAAGATACTATCTGACGCAAGCCCCAGAGCAAAAGAAAAGCAGTCACTTCCACAGTGCCTTGAGTTGTGGTCATGGTGTCTGATTTTCCGGAATTTCAGCAGTGGTTCTCTACCAAACTAGAAGCATATGATCCCAAAGCCAGTGTGCAAAGGCCTCAGGAGCCACATTTCCCCTTTCTATCCCACATACCAGAAACCCTGGTGGCGTAGTGGTTAAGTGCTATAGCTGCTAACCAAAAGGTCAGCAGTTCGAATCCACCAGGTGCCCCTTGGAAACTCTACGGGGCAGTTCTACGCTACCCTATAGGGTCACTATGAGTCAGAATCAACTCCAAGGCAACGGGTTGGGTTGGGTTTGGGTTATTCCACATACTGGAACAATCTGAGACGGATAAAAGTAGTGTATGTTGTATATGATTCCATAAAGCCCTCTATACCTCTTGATCTAAACAGTGAAGAATGTATGCTTTTAAACTTCTGTTTTCTCTTTGTGAATTGCAACTGTATAGTGCCCCGAGGGAGCTGATCTTATAAGGTTTAATACAAACGAGAACTCTGCCCAATCTTTCCTTTTGGATGCAACACTGAAACAATACCTACAACATACATTTGGGGATAAAAATACAAATAAAGCACAGTCCCTTCTCTCAGGGAGGCTAGTGTGGGAAACAGACAACACAAGGAAGTATACAAGTAAGTTCAATAAAATATTGAGGCTAGAAGGGGATCATGGATTGAATTGTGTCCGTTAAAAATATCTGTCAACTTGGCTGGGCCATGATTCCCAGTATTGTGTGATTTTCCACTGTTTTGTCATCTGATGTGATTTTTCTATATGTTGTAAATCCTATCTCTATGATGTTAATAAGGTGAGGTGGGTGGCAGTTATGTTAACGAGGCAGGATTCAATCTACAAGATTGGATTGTGTCTTGAACCAATTGCTTTTGACATATAAAAGAGAGAAGTAAGCAGAGAGACAGGGGGACCTCGTAGACCAAGAAGGTAGTGCCAGGAGCAAAGTGCATCCTTTGGACATGGGGCTCCTGCACAGAGGCACAGAGAAGCTCCTAGTCCAGGGGAAGGTTGATGATGAGGACCTTCCTCCAGGGCCAACAGAGAAAGCCTTCCCCTAGAGGTAACGCCCTGAATTTGGACTTGTAACCTACTACACTGTGAGACAATAACCTTCTGTTTGTTAAAGCCATTCACTTGTGGCATTTCTGTTATAGCAGCATTAGATGACTAAGACAAAGGGTATGTTCAGTACAAGGTATATAATGTCAAGGAAAATGATTATGAAGAGTGACCCAAAGAAAGGAGTCATTGGAGTCATTGTATCCATGTGAGAAAGGGGTGGAACATGAGTAAAGTCTTTAAAAAGAGGTGAAATATCTACTCTAGACTGCCCAGCAAAAAAAAAAAAATGGACTATGTAAGATCTTTAGACCTCACATACTAAGTTTCAGAAGAGAGGGCAGTTGCCAAGTGAACTAAGAATGCCTAACACATCTTTAGAAATTTTACCACATGGAAAGGTGGGTTGCCTTTTACATATCCCACAATGAAGTAAATTGTTCCTACACCGTTCTTATCTACGCTTAACATCTGGGGAAAATTATAGGTTCAGAGATGACTATAGTGTAAAGAGTACAGGAAATAAGAGGCTTGGTTTGAGAGACCTTCCAAAAGCCCTTTTAACTTGTAAGACAATGTTTATTGATGTCACTCTGTAATTCTTAATATTCCTCCTTTCTCTTTAAAAATCATTACTATTTTCTTCAGCTTCACAAAAGCTGGATCAACATTTAATAAACATGAACATTTTTGATGCTATTGATATATCGGAAACCCTGGTGGTATAGTGGTTAGGTGCTACAGCTGCTAACCAAAAGGTCAGCAGTTCAAATCCACCAGGCACTCCTTGGAAACTCTATGCGGCAGTTCTATTCTGTCCTACAGAGTAGCTATGAGTCAAAATCAACTCTACAGCAATGGGTTTTTTTTTTTTTTTTGGTATTGCTATTTCAGCTAACACCTCGCTGAAAGGGTGGTGAGAGAGCCATGATTAGGGACAAGAATAAATAGAGTCCATAAGCATCACTGTTCTGAGTAGAATTGAGACATGCACAGTGTGGCTCCTTCCCAGAGAGAAACTCTTCCATCAGCCATGTTCTGGAGACTAAGTACTACAGCTAGAGTAGACAAAAGTCATGAACATCATTTTTAGACTCCAAATGGTATTAGCATAAAGGCAACTGCATTTTATTTTTACGTTCACTTAGAGGGAATTTAGAAGGCACCACTCAAAACTACATGATCATCCAGCAGGATTATGAAAATGGTCTATAAATTGAATCTTGAAAGAAAGACTAGGGACAAATATAGATGTCTTAAACCCATTTCCAAGAACGTCAGAATTTCTCAAAAGTCTTGAATTAAAGCATGAGTGCAAGTTAAAGTGTGGGTGTCTGTAATCACTTATGTTAGTACTTAATATACATGACCCTCATTTATTTTTATCTAATCTTACCAGTTAGAACTGTGAGAATATTTATGCTTCATATTTAAAATCTTTGCAAGGATTATGTTGTCTATCTCAGTTTAAGAGTCTCGTTGAAAAAGAATGTGTCTTTGTATGTATATATTAATGCTAAAATAGAATGCTAACAAAATGCCCTCTGTAATATCCAAATCAATGTACTAAGACAGACTTGCTTGGCATTATAATTTTCAGACTCTATGACTCTGATGAAGATCAAAGACTATAGCCTTCAGTATGGATTACACCTCAATATAAAGAAAACAAAATTTCTCACAACTGGACCAATAAGCAACATCATGATAAATGGAGAAAAGATTGAAGTTGTCAAGGATTTCATTTTACTTGGATCCACAATCAACACTCATAGAAGCAGCAGTCAAGATATCAAACAACGCATTTTATTGCGCAAATCTGCTGCAAAAGACCTCTTTAATGTGATAAAAAGGAAAGATGTCATCCTGAAGACTAAGATATATGGTGTTTTCAATCGCCTCATATGCATGTGAAAGCTGGACAATGAATAAGGAATACCGAAGAAGAGATGCCTTTGAATTATGGTGTTGGCAAAGAATATTGAACATACCATGGACTGCCAAAAGGATGAACAAATCTGCCTTGGAAGAAGTACAGCCAAAATGCTCCTTAGAAGCAAGGATGGCAAGACTACGTCTCACGTACTTTGGACATGTTACCAGGAGGGATCAGTTCCTGAAGAAGGACATCATGCTTGATAAAGTGGAGGATCAGCAACAAAGAGGAAAACCCTCAATGAGATGGATTGATACAATGGCTGCAATAACAGGCTCAAACATAACAATGATTGTGAGGATGGCCAAGGACTGGGCAGTGTTTTGTTTTGTTGCATGGGGCCGCTATGAGTCAGAACGTACTCAATGGCACCTACCAACAACAGCACGGTTCATAGTCTTCTTTATTCTTAAGCACTATCTTTAAAGTCAGCCAAGGAAATGATAAAATATCATTTCTTGAATCACAAGATAGCTTTTAAAACACCTTTTCCTATACAGCCCCATCCCTTATTCTCCATGCAATATTCAATTCTGCCTCTGCTGGCCCAGAATGTCCTTAGACATTTATTGGAACTCTGCCTGGAGTGAGAGACTTAAGGAAAAGCTTTAATTTTGTTCCACTGAGAGTCACTCAGCTTCTCCAAAAGAAAATCTTGGTCCTTGTTTTCCGTCTTTATTCATTATCTTGAGTCTCTTTTTTTCTTTTCCTTTTTTTCTCCCTTCTTTTTTTTAGTATACTCCTCTGTTCTTTCCCTGCTCATCAGTTTGGGAGAACTAGTTTTTCAGGGAGGAAACTCAAATTAATTCTAAATATATTTATTGAGCATTTATTATGTAGTAGGTATTGTGCTCAGAAACCCTGGTGGCGTAGTGGTTAAAAGCTATGGCTGCTAACCAAGAGGCTGGAGTTCAAATCTACCAGGTGCTCCTTGGAAACCCTGTGGGGCAGTTCTACCCTGTCCTATAGGGTCACTACAAGTTGGAATCTGCTCAACGGCAATGAGTTTATGATGCATTGTGCTAAGGGCTCTGGATGCAGAAACTGGCAAGTCTTGATTCTTCCCCTTTTTCATCCCTATTTGCAGAATTGACTTGACATCAATGGGTTGGTTTTTCCACCATCTACTCCCTTGTTGGTGGTGCTGTTGTTAGGTGCCAAAAAGTCCGTTCTGACTCATAGCAACCCCAAGTACAACAGAATGGAACACTGCCTGGTCCTGTGCCACCCTCACAATCATTGCTATATTTGAGCCCATTTTTGCAGCCACTGTGTCAATCCATCTCATTGAGGGTCTTCCTCTTTTTCGATGACCTTTTACCTTACCAAGCATGATGTCCTTCTCCAGGGATTGGTCCCTCCTGATAACATGCCCAAATTATGTGAGATGAGGTCTTTCCATCCTTGCTTCCAATCCCTTAGTGAGTCATCTAATCCTTTAGTGAGTCCTATTTAGTGCAACTCCAAAATATTTCAACTGTATCTGTTTTCCTTCATTTCTTCTGCTGTTATGCAAATATAGGACAGCATCACCTTTTGCCTAGAGCGCTGCACCAGCTCCCTAATAGTTCCCTTGTTTTTCATTCTTGTTTTTCTGTGTCATCGAGTTGATTCAAACTCACAGCGACCCTATATGACAGAGTAAAACTGCCCCATACGGTTTCCTAAACTAATCTTTACAGGAGCAGATAGCCAGGTCTTTTCTCCTGCATTGTTGATGGTGGGTTTGAATCACCAACCTTTTGGTTAGCAGCCGAGCACTCAACCACTGTGCCGCCGGGGCTCCTTTTCATTCTTACCTTCCTCCAACCCATTTTTCTCATACCACTCTGAATGATCCTCTTGACATATAACTTCCTTCGATGCCTTGTTATCAACTTTGGAATAAGATTCATACGCTTGACCCCTACAGGATCCGGTAGGATCGATTCCTTATCTGCCTCTTCAACCTCGTTGGTAACCCCCACTCCCCTCACTTTCCTCAGTACAGCTGTACATCTCTCCTTTCTGCTTCTACTTCACTCCACAGGCAAGTCTCTCTTCCTAGAATATTCTTTCCCTGAGACCCTACTCACAAGGGGCTCCTTCTTATCCCTTGGTCTCAGCTGAAATGTCCCTCTTCATAGAAGCTTTCTAAGAATGGCTGTCTAAAGTTATTCTTCCCTTGTTTGTTTCTATGCCTCAGTTTCTTCATAACATGAATCCAATTTATAATGACTATATTAGTTTGTTTACCTGTTTATTGTTGGTCTCTACCAGTAAAATAGAGGTTTCATATGGGCAGGGATTCTGATTTTCTTTTTTACCTCTATACTCAGTGAAAGAACAGTCTTTGTTACAAAGTAGCCAGTTGCCTTTGAGTAGACTCCAACTCATGGCCACCCTGTGTGTGTCTTGTATGACTTGTGCTCCATAATGTTTTCAATGGCTTGTTTTCAGAAATAGATTGCCAGGTCTTTCTGCTGAGCAGCCTCGGGGTGGACTCAAACCTCCAATCTTTCGGTCAGCAACTGAGCACATTAGCCATTTGCACTACCAAGGGACTTCTGTTACATAGTAGGTAGTCAATAAATATTTCTTTTCTTTTTATTGTGCTTTAACTGAAAGTTTACAGTTCAGGTTAGTTTCTCATACAAAAATATTATATGCACATTCTTATGTGACTCTAGTTGCCCTCCCTATAATGTGACAGCACACTCCTCCTTTCCGACCTGTATTTCCCAATAAATATTTCTTGACCGTATAAATATAGATGCCTTCAGTGCCCTCAAGGAACACTAAGTGTCCCATACAAAAATTGTTAGAGGCAAGCCTAGAAGGTTGAAAAGAATGCCAGAGAGGAACATAACCAAGTTCTGTATCTAAAAATATTTTTAGCAAATGAAGAAAGGATCCAATTTTTAATAAATTTTATAGCACTTTAACTTTTAAAAAACAGATACTCAAATATATCTTATTTTATCTATGTGACAATCAAAATGTCTTATTTTGTTGTTCTGCATCAAATTGTTCAGTGAAGCTGTGATGATTTGCTTTACGAGTGTTGGCTGAGGCAATTATGGAATGTAGGAGAATCAAAAGTATTAGGGGAGCAAACACCCAAGCAATAGATGGAAGTGAATCACCCAGGAGCCTGAAGCTGGGGTCAAAGTCCAGCAATACCAGAAGCTCCTGGAACTAAGAAGCACCAGTGTCTTTATTGTCTAAATAGTTGAAGGCAAAGGTAGGCACAGAACAGTAGAGAATGGGGCCGAAGCTGGATTTCAGGTATGGGGCATGTTGTGAGTCAGCCCATATGTGGTAAACCATGAGACAGGCTGGTGCCATTAAAAGTACAGTTCAGGCAACATAACAAATCAGAGAAAGAGGAACTTACTACAGAAAGGTGGATGGTTTCATACATGATGATGAAGATGATGAAGGTGCTCAACCTGAAATTGTCTCTTCATCATCTCTACATTCTGACAATGAATCCGAATGATCCATTGGTTAACTGAAATTTATGAAATCTATTATAACTAATCTATTATATGACAGAATCCCTGGGTTGTACAAATGATTAACACACTCAACTGCTAACCCAGTGGTGCTAGGGAGAGAGGCCTGGTGATCCTCTTCTGAAAACTCAGTCTTTGAAAAAACCCTGTGGAAGACAGTTCTACTCTGACACACATGGTGTCACCATGAGTCAGAATTGACTCCATGGCCACTGGTTTATTATATGACATATAAATTTGCTGCCAAATCTCCTCTGAAAATTTAGGAACAATCTATTTACGTATAGTAAGCTGAGTTTCAGAGGCTTTAAGCAATTTTCTTAAGGTCCCTAGTAACCTTCAGAGCTTGAGCTCAAATATTTTTCCAACTCCATCTAAGTCTGGTGCTATTGTCAACACTGGATAGAGGATGGGACTGGAAGTTCCTCAGATGAACATACTCACCTTGGGTAATTCCCTTGGGCATTTAATGATGTAATTGCCAGCCAAATTTAACATATTAGAAGTGTGCCTAGAGCATCTCAATAAGATATTATAATTTTTGTAAATAAAAGTACTTTCGGAATGCACTATACCGGCCTTAAACCGCGCAGTGGAAGAAAAAAGAAGATATGAATGTACTGGACTGGAAAAGAATAATTTTAGGCATTTCCCTCATTCTGTTTAAACAGACTGAAGATTCTTTTTGGCAGGAGGCCTCTGTTTAGCCAGTGTTACTGAATATAGAATAATCATGGGTAGGGAGTATGTTTTCCTTAATTGAGTATGTTTTCTTGAGATAAATGTAGAACTCAGGCTCCTAACTAGTCAAAGCAAATGTTTCCAAATTGTCTGAGGTTGTGAAAGCTTAGGAAGCGAGACTTGACTCCATGCCTCTGCAGAGCAAAAAGCACAAAGCAAATGTGCCTACAAGGAGGTTAAAATAGCACTGGCAGACTGGACCATTTCCATTCCTTCCACTAACTGCATCTTTCCTGGCTTCCCAATCCTTTCTCATGGCCCTTCGTTAGATCATATAAGGTATAATGGGTATAATTCCAAAGAGGCAACACATTCAGTGCTTCCTCTATGGCTGGATCTCCCTTTACTACCTGCCTCACCCTAACTCTTGCTACATGCAAGGGTTTGTGTTTGGGCAATTTGGCCAGATGTGAAAGCTGAGCAGCTGGGTGAATTCTAGGAGAATTCAATTGTCTTTACTTTGAAAGGATTCACCCTTGAACCCCACTACCTGTCATTCGGTTCATTGTATTGTGTTGGCTTTCATGTTGCTATGATGCTGGAGACTATGCCACCAGTATTTCAAATACCATCAGAATCATCCATGGTAGACAGGTTTCCGCGGAGCCTCCAAACTAAGACGGACTAGAAAGAAAAGACTGGTGATCTACTTCTGAAAATTAGCTAATGAAAACCCTATGGATGGCAACAGAATATTGTCCTACATGGTGCTGGAAGATGAGCCCCCCCGCCCACCCCCACTTGAAAAGCACTACACGATAGCCACTACAATGGTCTCAAGCACACCTATGATCATGAGGGTGGCACAGGACTGAATAACATTTCATTCTGTTATGTATAAGGTTGCCATGAGTCAGAGCCTACTCAACAGTAACCAACAGAAACAATTCTTGAACTAAAGAAGAATACATTGCCCTTCCTCTGATTCCCCTACATCGATCCAAGAGAACAAAGGAGGTCGGGACAACCACCTTAGTAACATTCCCATATAAGCACCTAATTCCTCCATCACCAGTTTAGAGACGAAAAAGCCAAAGGACCTTTAAACATTGGAAACCAGAGACTCAGTTGGCAAATGGGCTGACTGTGAACCCTCATAGACGAAAAGATTTTTATCATAGTCCCCATTCATTTTGTCCAACCAGCCACTGAATGCCCTGACATTGTAAACTGCTGTCTAGTATTTTCAGGGCTGCTAATAAAGTATCTTATCCCTCTACATATATCAGTGCCTAAAATTTCCATCATCACCCATCTGTCAGTTTGTCATCATATGGTGGCTTGAGTGTTGCTACAGTGCTGGAAGCTATACCACTGGTATTTCAAATACCACAAGTACCACTCATGGTGGACAGGTTTCAGTGGAGCTTCAAGCCTAAAACAGACTAGGAAGGAATGTGATTTACTTCTGAAAATTAGCCAATAAAAAACCTATGGATGACAACAGAATATTGTTCAGTATAATGCTGGAAAATGACCCTCTTATGTTGGAAGGCACTCAACAATGGACTCAGACATACCAATGATAATGAAGATAGCACAAGACCAGGCAATGTTTCCTCCTGTTATACACAAGGTCACCATGGGTCAGAGCTGAATCAAACAGCTAATAACAACATAAATTTTCAATATCACATTTTATCCTTTGGCTCAGTCTTCTTCAGATGCAAAATTGACAAATTAAGGTGTCATTCCTCACAAATCCTTTAGTTTGAATTAAGGTAATTAAATTAAAATTTTATGTACAAAGAAATATAGCCATGTGAGGAATTTATCAAGCAACTGGTTTCCACAACTAAATGAGAATTCAGACCCTGTATGCAATTGACATTTAGTGTCCTACTGAAGAACTCAATCATTTAAGGGGCCCAGAAAAAGAAAATTGCTGGTCAATTTAGAAAAGCAGTTATCTAGTGTCTTTGCTACTCGAAGTGTGGTCCATGGGCCAACAGCATCAGAGTCCACTGGAAATACAGAATCTCAGAAGACTGCACTCAAACCTATTGAATCAGGATCTGCATTTTATTCTGACCCCCAAGTGACTCATATGCACCTTGTTGTAGCTGCCTTCCGATCAGCCTTATGCACAATGGAATGAGATGCTGCCCAGTGCTGTGCCATTCCCATGACTGCTTGTGAATCAAACAGTTGTGATCCACAGGATTTTTACTGGCTGATTTTTGGAAACAGATCACCAAGCCTTTCTTTCTAGTCTATCTTAGTCTGGAAGCTCTGCTAAAACCCATTCAATATTATAGCAACACTCCAGCCTCCACTGACAAACTGGTGGTAGCGCTGCATGAGGTGCATTGGCTGGGAACTGAACCTGGGTCTCCTACATGGAAGGCGAGAATTCTACCTCTGAACCACCATCGTCCCCCATATGCACATTAGTTTGTAAAGCACTGCTCTAGGTAAGCCTTTAAAACCACTGCGCTGGTACACAGTGGGTATGTGCTTGGCCACTAACTAAAAGATTGGTGGTTCAAACTCATCCAGTGGCCCCTCAGGAGAAAGACCTGGTGATCTGCTTCCAGAAAGATTACTGCCAAGAAAACCTATAGTGCAGTTCTACTCTGTCACATGGGGTCACTCGTTATGAGCTGAAATTGACCGGATAGCACCCAACAACCACAACAGCTAAGCCCTTATAAAGCTGGACTGGTGGAAGGTGTGAAGGGGCCTTGGCTGAGAAGTGCATAGAACATATGCTATCGGGTAGGATACTAAGGCCAGGTGAGATTCCAGAGTGGGGAGAAGGACACCTGGGAAGTGCTGGAATAAAATAGAGAAAAGAGGAGCAATGCACAGCCAAAGCTACCACGGACAGGTAACAGTCTAGGTGCTTTGTTTCACATAAATCATTGCTTTTAATGTTTACACCAACCCTATGGGTTGGGTACTGTCATTATCAGTATCCCTATTCTACAGATGAGGGCACTGAGGCAGAGAGGTTTAGGAATTTGCTCAAGGTAAGAACCAATAAGCAACATCATGACAAACGGAGAAAATATTGAAGTCATCAAGGATTTCATTTTTCTTGGATCCACAATCAATGCCCATGGAAGGAGAAGTCAAGAAATCAAAGGACTTATTACATTGGTAAACTGCTGCAAAACATCTCTTAAAAGTGTTAAAAATCAAAAATGTCAGTTTTCAGACTAAGGTGTGCCTGACCCAAGCCATGGTGTTTTCAGTCACCTCATATGCATGTGAAAGCTGGACGATGAACAAGGAAGACTGAAGAAGAATTGATGCCTTTGAATTATGGTGTTGGCAAAGAATATTGAACATACCATGGGCTGACAGAAAAACAAACAAATCTGTCTTGGAAGAACTACAGCCAGTTTACTCCTTAGAAGCAAAGATGACGAGACTTCGTCTCAAGTACTTTGAACATGTTATCATGAGGGACCAGTCCCTACAGAAGAACATCAGGCTTGTTAAAGTAGAGGGTCAGCAAAAAAAAAGAAGATCCGCAACAAAATGGATTGACATATTGGCTGCAATAATGGGCTCAGCATAACAATGATTTGAGGATGGTGCAGGACCCGGCAGTGTTTCGTTCTGTTGCACATAGGGCCACTATGAGTTGAAACCAACCTGACGGCACCTAACCACAACAAGGGTAGGCATTTGAACCTAGAGAGTCTGACTCCAGGCCCCAGTTACTTAACCATTATGCTCTCCTGTCTCCCAGAGAGTGAGTATAGAGGCCAAAAACCATTGCAAACGATTAACACTTAATTCATATTTTAATTCTGTTTGAACTTGCATTTCAGCCCACATTATTTTGAAGGAAAGAACAGACCTTGCATTAATCCATTTCCTTCATTTAATCAAGTCAATAGTTGTACATAGAATGCAGCCTCAAGCACCCAGGATCCCCAGTCCATACACAGGGCTCCCAGACCTAGAAACATGTCCTACCTCCCCCTAATACATGAACAGGAGGAACCAGCCCTAAGCCTCATGTCTCCCCTCTTGTAGGCCTGCCTTCATGACCATGACTGGGCAGAGGTGACTAATACTTGTGTTTCTCCAATTTCGTCCTCCTCGTGGTCACTGGAATGATTTATTCTTGCTCAGTGAAATGGTAATTGTGTGTTACAGGTAAATGGTAAGACTATTTTAGGCAGATGTGAGACCCAACTGCCTGATGCGATCCACAAATGGCTCCAGCATTTTGCACAATGGTTTTCAATCAATAAAATCCAAATTGTATTTAGGTTGAGAACTTTATTTTTGTAGCTTCTTTTGTGTTTTAGAAGGAAAAAAAAAAAATCCCCACGGATTCTGATTGATTTACACTTAGCTCCTAAAAATATTGCCCTCTGGATGGCTGTTTGTTTGCCACATCAAGAACGCTTTATTTGTTTTCCTTTTAGAGAAAAAACACAGCCAGACAACTTTAAGCTGGCTAAAGTGTCCCAAAGAATGTTTGCATATTTCATAACTCTGTCTCTCCCAAAGACCTTCAAAACATAGGTGATAGGTATTTAAGAGTTAACTGTATTGAAGCTCTATGTTGCTGTTAGCTACCGTTGAGTCAACCTCCAACTCATGGCCACCCTATACACAACAGAATTGGACTGTTGTGATCCACAGGGTTTTCACTGGCTGATTTTTCAGAAGTAGGTTGCCAGGCCTTACCTCCTAATCTATCTTAGTCCGGAAGCCCCGTTGAAATCTGTTCAGCATCATAACAACAGGCAAGCCTCCACGGACAGATGGGTGATGGCTGCAAATGAGGGTCATTGGCTGGGCATCCAACCTGGTCTCCCCCATGGGAAGTGAGAATTTACCACTGAACCACCAGTGCCCCCGGAACTCTGTAAAAGGAAGTGAAAAGAAGATGGAAGGGGAGGAGGGAGTTTCATGAAGAGAAGCTGTAGAAATCAGAAAAATAAAGTGAAACTTAGAGAAACTCATGATTTCTACTAAAATATTTATACTTTCTGAGAACTGGCTTTTAAGTAGCATCCAAATAATTTTAATTAAAGTGATTTTTTTTTCTTACCCCACCATGTCATACACATATACACACAGACTTGTAGACCTTAATAATTGTGCATTGATATGGCATCTTACTACTTTATTTAATCCCGACTTTGGGGCTGAAATAGACCATTACTATTATCCTTTATTATAGATGAGAAAAAGTGATTCCCCTTGAAATGTTTGGCAAAATCAGAACTAGAAGCTAGGCAGCCTTAGTTCTCAGGAGATGTTTTTGTTTTTGGTTTCATGACAACTACACATTGCATTGGCAGGCAGGCTGGGTAAGGAGGCTGGAGAAATACCTGAACATGTAAGATTTGTCGAGGTGAAGATAACTACAGATATTCAGTATCATTTCACTGAACTCACTACCACCCACTAAAAAACCCACTGCTGTCAAGTCGATTCCGACTTATAGCGACCCTATAGGACAGAGTGGAACTGCTCCATAGAGTTTCCAAGGAGCACCTGGCGGATTTGAACTGTCGGCCTCTTGGTTAGCAGCTGTAGAGCTTAACCACTATGCCACCAGGGTTTCCCTCGTTACCGCAGGAAACGATAAAACGCTCATACAAATCTTGATGACTTACAACAAATAATCCCATACCAAAAAACCCAGTGCCGTCAAGTCGATTCCAACTCATAGCGACCCTATAGGACAGAGTAGAAGTGCCCCATAGAGCTTCCAAGGAGCGCCTGGCGGATTTGAACTGCAGACCCTTTGGTTAGTAGCCGTAGCACCAGGGTTTCCTATAACCCATAGGGTTCTCTAATCTCTAAAATATCTGCTGCCCTGTATTTCACAGGATGGTGAGAACTGTAGATAAATAATTGCCTGTGGCTTGATGACAACTGTCACATTCAAAGCGGTAGTGCTTGCACAAAGGTTGTTTTCCCTCCCCCATAATTCCCAGTCTTACACGGCTGTTTCCCTCCTTCGCTTGCTTCCTAACACTTCCCGCTATGTGAGCAGAGACTACCTCTGATTAAGTGAAGACCTTCCTTACAGACTCTGCCCAGTGTGCACACTCAATGTTCCTATTTTCCTTGGCTTCCCCTAAAGCAGGAATGTTCCACGTGGTAGATAAAGTTCCAAGTCCAAGGACAAATAAAATCAAAGGAAATGTACAACCTGGATCAAACAGAAGTGAGTGAACCACAAGGCAGGATGCAAACATGAGATGTGTTTATAAGCAGTCCCACTGAGGACAGAAAAGCCCTTTCAAAGCCCACCGCTTAAAATGGGTGATAGTGACACTTAAATGGGTGATACTGACACAGAACGTTCCATTATACGCAGGTCAACTGCTGTTACAAATAGGCCGGTTGTTTAGGGCCGCCTCCTGGGAAGGCGACTGAGTTGCTCTGTTTTATAGATATCTGTGTACAGAACGCATTTACTCCACATTCTCAGGTGTGACATTCACAGATCAGTGATGCCAGTAAAAAAGGAAGAAAAGAGTGATGTACAGAAGTTACAGAAAAAGGATTCTGGGTTTAGGCAAAGCAATAGAAAGGAAGCATCACTCAATCCCCTGAGTTTGCCAAGAGCCACCTTGGCCTCTACACAAAGGGTGAGGAAAGACGAGAAAGGAGGACATAAGGGCAGGAAGAAAAGTTTTTAGTGCTTTTTGGCCTTATTGTAGGATTTAAAAGAAGGAAAATGACAGAAGTCCATCCAGTTCTTAAAAGAAGTTCTTCTCAGACTTTAATGTGCATTTGAATCGCCTGGAAAATCTTGTTAAGATGTAGATTCTGCTTCAGTGAATCTGGGACAAGGGCCTTGATTCTGCATTTCTAATAAGCTTCCAGAGTCGCTGGGTGGTACAAATGGTTACCACACTCAGCTGCTAACTGAAATGTTGGATTTTTGAGTCTACCCAGAGGTAGGTACCTTGGAAGAAAGGCCTGTAGATCTACATCTGAAAAAAAAAGTCAGCCTTGAGGATTGCACTCTTTTAAGACCTATGTGTATGGGATCAAATCGCCAATAGCAACTCAAAAGATTAGACAGGAATCTAAGGAGGCAGGGAGTTTATGTTAATGGGGAGGAACAGCTCAGAAAAGGAGGGTGAGAATGGTTGCACAACTCAAAGAATATACTCAATGTCAATGAATTATACATGGAGGAACTGTCGAATTGGTATATGTTTTGCTGTGTATATTCTCAATAACAACAACAAAATAAATAAAATTTAAAAAAGAAAACTCTATGGAGCACAGTTCTACTCTGACACACATGGGCTTCCATGCGTCACGGTCACCATGAATCAGGGTCATCTCAACAACCACTGGGTTGGTTTTCTTAATAAGCTTCCAGGTGGTGGTGAAGGCAATGGTGTTCAGGCCACACTTTGAGGTCTAAAGTGCCTTTCAAAAGAACATTTTTCAGCTGCAAACTACAAAACAAAATCAACCCCACCTTGTTCCCTAAAGCCAGGATGTATATTGCTAGTTCAGAATGATCCCGTTTCTCGGACAGCTGCTGGCTTCTCCACATTTCTAATTCCTGCAGTTCCCTTCTAAGCCTCACCTGTTCTCTGTCCTTCACGAGGTCTCCTCCATCACTCAAGGTTTCTGTAATCGCTGTCTCCTTTGGGCTCCTATACCTTTGTTGGTTCTTGGCTCTCTTGCAAGCATGTGTTACTATTTACCTTAAATCAGTTTTATCTCCTAACTAGACTGTAAGCCTCCTGAGTACAGTGCTTATGTCCTGTCACTTTTTAATTCCTAAGGTGAAAACCAGAACCCTGCTCATAAGGAGACAGTTCAATGTACAGAAAACAACCCAGGGAGACATGTGTTCAAATCCTAGATCCTCCACTCAACAGCTGATGAAGCCTAGGCAAAGTGTTTGATCCTTAAGTCTAGGTGGTGGTGGTGGTGTGTGGAGACTGTTTATCCTCACATTGTTGTGAAGAATGAAGAAAATGAAGTTAGCCAAGTGTCAAGCCCTCTTCCCTCTTTCCTTAATGTTGATTGTGATAGTATGTCCTCTCCTCGACACTCTCCCCAAATGTACCATTTCAAACTTAACAAACTCGGGAGATTTTCTCCCATCTCAGGAAAAAGGGCCATGGGTAGTCAGGAAAAGAGTCCCTACTTCATAACAAAGTTCTTCAAATTCACAACTCAAAATAGCAACATAAATGATATCATTTTCTAATCTTATCAGAAATGCAAAACAAATATAAGCCAAGTTTATGAAATCACATAGAAGCTGTCTTGACTGATTTTTCACATTTTTACTGGTATTTACCTTCTAGGGAGAGCTCTTTGATTTGTGTGGTGAGTGTCAGTGTATCCAGTGGGGTAAAAGTTTGATGTTAAAGTCTAGGGGATGGTCTATCTTAGGTGGTAAGGAACGTAAATGTTAGGCCACATTGGGAAGTGACCCGCAAAAAACAAAATGCATATGAGCTAACCATGATGGCATAAGGAGATGGATTAGTACAGAAGCCCCATTTGAGGCAGGCCGTGCCAGATAGCCAGGCCCACCAGATTGGAGAAGGGAATACCACAGCAATCTCCTGGCAGAGTGGAGAAGGCAATTGCATATATGAGATGATGAGACAAGCCTGGCTTGGCAATCCCAGATATACAGGTTTGAATGCCAGTTCCTACTTGTTAGTTGCATGACCTTGGGCAAGCTTCTTGTCCTCTTGAGCCTAATTTATAAGAATGAGAATAACATTTCCTAACTCGCTAGTTTATTTGAGAATTAGGTGAATTCATGCAGGTAAAGTGCCAGAGAGAATAAGTGATACATGATAAAAATTAAACCAAACCCACTGCAGTAAAGTCAATTTTGACTCATGGCAACCCTATAACCAAAAAGAGCCCAATAAATGTTAGTTCTTTTTTAATAATGCAGGGATAGATGATACTTGAAGGGAAGAGTGGAAGAGTTCTGGCAAGATGTCTACTTAAAGTTTGGAGACAGAATACTCCCTAGGGACAGCTCCCTTTTTTGCTCTGAACGCCTTCAACTGATTAGATGAGGCCACCCACATTAGGGAGGGTAATATGCTTTTTTTTTTTTGACTATGCAAAGGCATTCAACTGTGTGGGTCATAGTAAATGATGGATAACATTGTGAAGAATGGAAATTCCAGAACACTTAATTGTGCTCATGTGGAACCTGTACATAGACCAAAAGGCAATCATTCAACAAGAACAAGGGGATACTGAGTGGTTTAAACTCAGAAAAGGTGCACGTCAGCGTTGTATCCTTTTACCATACTTATTCAATCTGTATGCTGTGGAAATAATCCAAGCAGCTGAAACTATACGAAGAACAGGGCATCAGGATTGAACGAAGACTCATTAACAACCTGTGTTATGCAGATACCGCAATCTTGCTTGTTGAAAGCGAAGAGGACTTGAAACAATGATGAAGATCAAAGACTATTGCACCCTAACATAAAGGAGATAAAAATCCTCACAACTGGACCAATAAGCAACATTGTGATAAACGAAGAAAATATAGAAGTTGTTCAGGGATTTAATTTTGCTTGGATCTACAGTTGACGACCACGGAAGCAGCAGTCAGGAAATGAAACAACATATTGTGTTGGGCCAATTTGCTGCAAAAGACTTCTTTAAAGTGTTGAAAAGCAAAGATGTCACTTTGAGGACTAAGGTGCTCCTGACCCAAGCCGTGATATTTTCAATTGCCTCACAGGCATTGGAAAGCTGGACAATGAATGCTGAAGACCAAAGAGTTAATACATTTGAACTATGGTGTTGGCAAAGAATATTGAGTGTACCATGGACTGCCTTGGTGGCGCAGTGGTTAAGAGCTCAGCTGCTAACCAAAAGGTCAGCAGTTCGAATTCACCGCCACTCCTTGGAAACCCTATGGGGCAGTTCTACTCCGTCCTATAGTAGGGTCGCTATGAGTCAGAATTGACTTGATGGCAACAGGTATGTCCTGTAAGAAGTGCAGCCAGAGTGGTCACTGGAGGTGAGGATGGTGAGAGTTTGTCTCACATACTTTGGATATGTTGTCGAGAGGCATCAATTCCTGGAGAAGGACATCATGCTTGATGAGGTGGAGGGTTAGTGAAGAGGAGGAGGGCCCTGAATGAGATGGATTGACACAGTGGCTGCAGCAATGGGTTCTGGCTTGGCAAAGATTGTGGGGATGGCACAGGACTAGGCAGTGCGTTGTTCTGTCGTACCTGGTGGTTGCTGTGAGTCAGAGCCAACTTGACTCCAGCTAACAACAACAACAATCTGCTTTACTTAAGGCCAACTGATTTAATCACGTGTAACTACTTCATAACAGCATCTGGACTGGTGTTTGACCAAACAACTGGGCACCATAGCCTAGTCAAGTTGACACATAAAATTAACTATCACAGAAGAGGAAAGAGTAATGATTTATGTTTCTTTATATTAAACTTACTGAAAAATCAATCATTTGGGTGATCTAGAAATATACAATTAAAAACATTTATTGGTTTTTCATTAGAAAATAATATTTTTTACTGTAACAAATTAAAAAAAATGCTCCATTAGTATTTCTTTGTTGATCTCTCATGCCGATATAAATTGTTTTGGGCCAAAGCCCAGTGAGTTTTTTTTAGAGAAGAATTCTAGCGAAAACTATGTTGTACCTACTATCTAGCAAAGCTTTCTCAGGCCACAGGTCTCATAGCTGTCACAGATGGAAGCAGTGTTATCAGAGCCAACACTTTGGCTTTGTTTAAGAGTAATCCACTTTACAGCAGCAGAGTATCTAAGGCCAAGGGCAGAAAAAATGAGGAGCTGTGATCAGATGATATCTAAGGTTTGAAGCAGGTTAAAGACCCTCCAGCAAAGCCAAAAAGCCATCCAAGTGTGTCTCTCTCTCACGGTCTTGGGGATTAGCCTCCAATGTGTTTCTATTAAAGGAAAATGTTAAGAAATAGAAAGATAAAGTGGACAAAGGTTGGAAGAGGGTTGACGTTAAAGAGGATTTAATTCAAAGTTAAGCTGTACGAAAACATCACATGCACAAGTGAATTTGAAGAGTCCAGGAGACTCTTGGATAAATGGAGATCTGCATAGAGAGAGGTGGCTGGTAAAATGGAAGTGTTGATACTCCTGAAGTAGAGGGTGACTGGTGAAATGGAACCAGCCACACATGCACTCATTTCTCTGAAAATCAGCAGCCGTTGGCTGACAGACCCCTTCCTGCACATTCTCTTGTTCAAGTGATAAGAAGTGAAAAGAGCTCTAGGCAGGACTATTTTGGGTTCTAGACAGTCTGTGTTCCTGTGAGATCTGAGATTGGTGGTTGCGCTGGTGCCGGATGTCGTCCAACAGCTGATCATCAAACCTCAGAAAGTTAGGTCCGTTTCTCAGAAATCATCAGTGCATGTGGGCTGTGTCAGAAGGCAACTGGGTTGTTCTGTTTCTTGGAGTTTTCCCATCCTCGCCCTCGCCCCAGGGATCTAAAGGGATTAGTGATTTCGGTACCACAAGCATTTAAAAACAAAGTCACCCTGTTAAAATGCTACATGATCTCTCCCTGTATTCTTTGAAGTGCTAGTAATTCAGTACTTTGTGGTGACCATTTTGTAATCACAACAAAATATCATTTTTAGTTTCTTAACAACCATAGGCACTCATTGAAGCATGTTAGGTCAAAATCAGGTGAATTAGTAAAAAGTGTCCACAAAAAGATATGCAATACTTGTGGCTTGAGACCTGACTATGGTAATTTG